>NC_081849.1:25053774-25371586 GCF_963259705.1 Myotis daubentonii | reverse complement strand
TTCACTTTGTACTAGTAGGACAGTAACTAAAGAGCTATAAGAGCATCCCATGTGCTCAGCATGGTGGAAAGCATTTTTTTTCAAGCGTAAATCCTTTCATCTTTATAACAACCTATTATTATTACTGTCGTGCTTTTCACAGGCAAGGAAACGAAGGCCGGGAGAGTGTCACTAATTTATCAGCAGCGAGGTGGGGGCTGGCTTTGAACTGGCCTCTTGTGTGACCTGATGCCAGTGCTGACACAGAACAAGCCCCAAGCCCAGATCTGTGGGGACCCTTATCCCCAGCTCCTCTGTGCCTTTTCGGTCCCAGCGAGGACACTGCCTGCATACTCTGGGCATTCAAAATGCTATTCTCCAATTGGCCAATAAAGCCGTTTTCAAAACCAGAACATTTTCAGAGTATTTTGTGCATTGCTCATTCTGTTGCTCAGAGGACCTTGCAGGACCCCGGGCGGAGCCTGGGCAGTGACTGTGCACAGTCGGGGTATTTAGCAAGAAGCCCAGCGCTTCCACAGCCATTGATCCCATGAACAGGCCCCAGGGGGTGTGCACACCATTTACTTCACCCATCCGGCGGCTGCAGCTGGAGCCAATCAGAGACCAGAAGTGACATGAGCCCCGAGGAAAAGAGCTGAGACCTGTCTTCACAATTACCGGAAACCTTCCAAGGAGGAACGTGGAAGCGTGAGGTTTATTACGCTTTAAAGCTAAGACCATAACAATAACAATGCTAATAATGCCAGTCTAACGCTCAGGCCCAAGCATTTAGCAGCATCTCCCACTTGAGACCCATCCCTTCATTTGTATTTTCTCTTAAACTTGCCCGTTATGATGTCCCCTATTGCCTCTATGCCTGAACTAGTTTTATGTGGCCTTCAACCAAGGAAGCATACTTTATTGTCCTAACGGCACACTCATTTAAATAGAAAATTGGGAAATCAGGAGGAAGCGTGCCCGTTGTACCCTGACAGCTGGCATGGGCGCTGTTGGTGGGCATCGGTGTGGGCTCTGAGCCTCAGAGAGCCTCGGCAGAAGCTAACCTGTCAGTCTGGCTGCCTCGTGCTGAGCACAGACATGTCTGAGAGCTGGCCGCATGGAGGCAGAGGGAGAGACCCGGGTCCTGAGAGGCTCCCAGGAAAGGCTTCGTGTCAGAGACCTCGTTCCTTCATGGTCCTGAATGCTGACTTCCTGAGCAGAATTGTACCTCATGGGTGGGATAGAGAGGTAGGTTATTAAAACTTCTCACCTGTCTGGCAAAAATTCTTTGGTCTAAAGGCCAAGGGCCAAATGTCAAGTGCAGCTGAGGCTATGTGACCCACTAGAACTCTCAGAGCAAGGAACTGAAGCTGAACAAAACTTTCCAGCTCTTTCTCCACCCTTTATGCAAAGAAATAAGCTGAGTGGTGCACCTGAAAATGTAACTGAGCCAGGAAGCTGGACTTCGTGGACCTGCATGTGTAGGCTCACAGGACACTGGGGTTCAGAGTTGGGATCTCTCCAGGGTCCTGAAAAGCCACTACTTGCAAACATAGCCTGCCGTGAAACAGAAGCAAAGCTTCACACTGGTGAGGTGCGATGGCAGGTTAATGGCAGAGCTCTCCCCAGCACCCCAACACACATACGCCCACTCACTCCTGCCCCCTTCCCCCAGGGCCTCTTGCTAATGAGAACAGACTTCTAAGGCTGCTCCTGGGAGAGAGCTACTCAACTGTCAACAGCTTCTGCCCCAGGTTCTCACGGGGGCCTCCAGTTACCAGGGCCACGAGGGTTTGACTTACTTCATGTACAAGAAGTCCAATGATGGCCCAATTCTGTGCAGAATTCCTGGGGTACAAAGAAAGGCAAGTCTGACCCCTGAGGAGCTCACAGCCAGTGCAGCCAGCCAGTGGGGACTCAGATACCTGCATGAATAACCTCCATATGGGCCAGAGGTGACTTGCCCACCCCAAGCAGTTTGCACCTTCCCAGGAAGCTAAAGCTGCAGGTCCCCATCCACATAGAAGCAGACCTGGTGTCCCGTTCAGTGTGGCTTAGTTGGTTGGGCGTCATCTTGTACACCAAAGGGTTGCTGGTTCAATTCCCAGTCAGGGCATATGTCTGAGTTGAGGTTCAATCCCAGGGGCATGCAGGATACAACTGGTGGATGTTTCTCACATCTATGTTTCTCTCTCTTCCTCTCCCTTCCTCTCCTTTCCTTTCTATCTAAAAATCAATAAAAATCTTTTTAAATAGTAGCTAGCTAGAGAGAGAGAGAGAGAGAGAGAGAGAGAGAGAGAGACCTGGTGTAAATTGTTTCAATCACTTTGAACTAATCCAGATGAATGAACCTCTATCAGTGCTGAAAAATGACTGCATGAAATGATGACTGGTCCCCACGGGATTCTCCCCGTTTCTCAGAAAGGAAACAAAGGTCAGTCCTGGACCATCTCCGTTTACTCCCACCCCCATCTCACAAACTACATCCCCAAAAGGACCCTCCCTCTGCCGGCTCCTGAGTCATCCCCAGACATTGAGCACATGAGATTGCCCTGAAGATGGAAGCTATGGCTTTGCCAAGAATGGAAAGAAAGGGATGGTTGATGTGCTCTGTGTATATTTCCCTGGGAGGGGCAGGTGCCTGGAGCCATCCTCAGGACAGAGGCAGCAGGTAGAGCAGGGTGTCAGGAAGGGCAGCGGATCCACAGATTGACAGACAGGCCACCACGGTCGGAAGGCAGATCCTCCTCCCTCAGCTTCCAGCCGACCCCGCCCAGACCTCCGACTCCCTGACTCAAAACTACATACATTCGAAGTAGACATGTCGTGCCACCTGGATCACCCACCTGCCACAGCCTTCTTCCAAATTAGGTCACTTTGTTTCCTGTCCTGTGACCCACTTCGCAGGAGCTCTGCTCCGCATGAGCACATGAGGGACCACTCTCCTGAGGAGAGAGGGTGTTCATTTTACTGTCACGGCAAACCTGGGAGATGGTGGGCCTTTGGGAAGGTTATTATCTTCATTTGGATGAAGAGGAAATTGTGGCAAAAGAAGGTAAAAATAATTTTAAAATAAAATAGAAGCAACATCACAGTTTCGGGACTGGAACCCAGGTCTCCAAACCCCTGGCCCTTTGTGCTTCCATGGCTGCCATGCGTGGTCCCTTCGCTGTGGTGATTGCTCACTCCTTTCCCCTCCCGCCCCTACAGAACCTCAGAGATGGCTGCAGAGGTGAGCATGTGCCCCCTGCCAGTGCCCAGCTATTTATGAAAACCTCATGGCCCGTTCAAGCTTTCAGGTGAACGTGCAGGCACACTTTGGGTACACGTGTGTGAACCAGAGCAGGACAGAAACCAGCATTAGATATAGGACTCTGGGGAGAGCCCAGCACCCAGAGGGCAGACAGTCCTGCCCTGAAAATGGCTCCCAAACACATGTAGGCCTCATGGACAGCAGGGCAATGGGGAGGGGCCTGGAGCAGAGCAGGTGGGGAGGAGAGGGAGGGGTCTAGAGCAGGGCAGGTGGGGGAGGAGAGGGAGGGGTCTGGAGCAGGGCAGGTGTGGGAGGAGGGGTAGGGGCCTGGAGCAGAGCAGGCAGTTAGGAGGCAATCAGTCAGGGGTCCAAGGCAGGCCCTGCCTCTTGGCCCAGAAGGGCCACTCCTCTCTCTGGGGTGATTTCTGGCAATATTTGGCTTAGAGCCTCCTCTTTGGTTTTAGCATCTTATTCTCCCCAAATCCTTAACTGGTCGAGCTTACCAAGTGAGTGGCTCCAGGAGAGAAAGGATGGATGTCATTGTGTGGGGACAAAGGGGCAAGGCCAGGAGAGGGGGTGGAGACAGGCCTCATGGTGGCAAGTGGCTGAGAGTCCATCCTGGAGCTGAGCTGGACCAGGGTGGGCAGTCATTTCACCTGACCCTTGGGGTCAGGGCCTGGGACAGGACGGCTGTCTCCTCCCAGGAAGGAGGAGCCAGAGTCCAGGCAGGACCCCCAGCCTGGAGAACCAGGACATCCATCAAGCCATCAAGAGAGCAGGTGGAGATTCAGCCCCAGCAGAACGAGCCTGGTCAATGGTGGCGCAGGAGCTGGGTCACAGAGAACAGGAAAGCTCCTCCCAGGCCAGCAGGACAGGAAGTCACATCAGGCTGCCAGGTTTAAAGCGCTAACCCTCTGGCCCAGGCTCCTTTGGGTTTGGTGAGCAGACCCAGCCAACGCCTTCCTGGCCCATGACCCTTTGACCTTCCCCGGACCCCAGGAGCCGGTTCTCCTAGACAGCACGGCCTCCCACCTCCCTGCTCAGGTCTCTCTGGCTGCGGGAGCCTGCGCTGCTCCTTTGAGGCAGGTGCAAGTGTCATGCTTTCTGAGTGACCCTCATCGGAAGGACAAACACCCCACTTTTGCCTGCAGGGATACAATTCCAAGGCCTGTTCCCATGCCTCTCAGAAGGTTCCAGGTCATCACTGTGAGCCCCGGTTGCCCACAGTGTTACCCACTTATGAACCTACTCTTTCCCGTCCCCTCCCCTCACTGTGCATACTGGGACCACATCCCAAACAAACTACTTACATGAAAATACTTCTCTCAGAGTTGGTTTGGGGGGAAATCCAAACTAAGACACCTGTTATGGACTGAATTGTGTCTCCCCGAAAAGACACATTGAAGCCGAACCCGCAGAACCTCAGAATGTGCCCCTGTTGGAAAATAGGGCCCGCGTAGATGTAATTAGTCAAGATTAGGTCATACAGGGTCAGGTGGCGCTTGGTCCAATATGGCTGGTGTCCTTATAAGAAGAGGAGAGAGACACAAGGGGTGGAAACAGTCGTGTGAGGACAGAAGGGAGATTGGAGTGGTGCATCTATAAGCCAGCCAGTGCCAAGGAGTGCCAAGAAATGCCCACAGACACCAGAAGCTAGGAGAGGCCAGGAAAGATTCTCCCCACAGGGTTTAGAGGGAGAATGGCCCTGCTCATACCTTGAAACTATGAGATAATTCATACATTTCTGTTGTTTAAGCCACCCAGGTTGTGGTCCTCTCTTACAGCAGCTAATACAGCACCTGATGACAGAGTCTTCGGGGAAGGTAAACCACAGTGGCTCTTCCTGTGAAGCTCAGGGGCGTGTGGTCCCCTGAGAGCCACCTCCAGGTCAGCAGCCTCCTCGCTCAGCATGAGGACAGAGCTGCTGGGCCTGCACCAGCTCTGAGATGCAGACCCGTGGGCGTGGGGGACTCTGAGCTCGGTCTGCACCCCTCCCCGCTCCCACCTCCATCCCCTTAAACCTAATACTACAATCCCTTACTGATATTAAAAACTGACAAGGAATTGTGCCACCGGCACTAGCATTTTAATATTGAAAGGTTGTGAAATCTAATAAGAGCTACAAGGAGGTTGATGGGGGTGGCGTTATTTTTTTTTCCCCCTTTAGAGCTTCAATAGAGCTGGGATTCAATAAGCAAATGTGACAGAATGTGTAATTTCCCTTTGATCCTCCGCGGCCAGGCATTTCCTATTTAATAACCTTAAACCAGCGCCGCCCTCCCCGGAGCGCCCCATCCCCGAGCATCTCTCCTCTCCATCTTATCAGAACAATCCTTCATTTGAGCACAGCTCAGACTGGCACTTTGGTGGCACCTTATCACCGCTTGACGACACAAAGGGAACATGCTGAAATATTATTTTCCCCCTTTGTGCAAAGGTGTTAATGAGATCTTCCTGCCATCACCCTGCTGTGACTACAGGAGATCCCTGATCCCAGCCCTCTCTGGTCAAATCCCAGTTTTGAAACCTGTCCGTAAAAGAGGGTGTTCCGGGCCCACGCCCTGCCCAGACGGAGGGAAGGCCGAGATAGAAATTTCCCAGCTAGACCGTGACAAGCCGTGGGAGGAGCCCACACCCGACCTGGGAGGCTGGGCTCAGATACACATGTGACAATGCCAGCAAGCACTCCCACTCAAGCAGGAGAGGACAGTGGAGAACTCCGGAGAGGAGTCTGGGCAGGCTGACAACCACAGAGCGAGTGACACCCCAAGGAGGTAGCGTACAGCCGGCTGCTGCCACCACCCCAGCGTCTTGAGTGGGGTCCCAGCTCAGGAGCGCTGAGAAGGGAGCTTTCCAATGAGAGCCCGAGTCCCTGTTTCAGTTTCTGGAGTATGCCAGTGAGAGCTGTGCTGATCCTCAAAATGGAGATTTGAAACCTACGTCGTTAACCCTCTGTCATGCGCTGAACTGTGTCCCTCCAACTCCGTGTTAAAACCCACACCCCCAAGGTGACTGCATTTGGAGACAGGGCCTGTCAAGAGGTTACTAAGATGAAATGAGGTCCACCGTGGCCTAATAACCCAATATAACGGGTGTTCTTACAAGAAGAGGAAGGGACACCAGGAAGGCCCTCACAGAGCAAAGGTCATGTGAGGACACAGTGAGAAGGCAGCCACTTGCAAGCCAAGAAGAGAGGCCTCCGGAAAAATTGAACCTTAACCTTGGACTTCTAGCCTCCAGAACGGTGAGAAAATAAAATTCTGTTGTTTAAGCCAACCAGTGTGTGGAACTTCATTATGGCAGCCCCAGCAAACAAAAACACCAGCCTTCATTCTTGCTCAGATCCCCTCGCTGAAGCCCAGAGAGGGTAGGTTACTTGTCCAAGGTCACACAGCTTCCTCGTGGTAGAACCAGAACTAAAACCCAGGCCGCACCCTTAGTTCCATGCTAATTCTGCTACACCAGCTTCCCCACTAAAGAAAAAAGGACTTGCATCCAAACGTCAGCACTGCCCATTGAATATGAACACACACACTCAAAAGCACCTCAATTTTTAGTAAAGGAGTAAAAATTCCTGGATCCCCCTTGCTCTTAGTCAGGAATGACAGTGCTGCTTCATCTCCTGTTGTACAAGCCACAGTCGTGAGGACTTGGTATTTACTCACATAAACAATAATCTCCGCTGGATGGCAGCCAGCCTCGGAGGGTCAGCTGATAACATTTGCGGTTGCTATGTTACTTCAGCTCCTCCTGTGATGTCATTTGTTACTTGGGTTCCTACAACTCCCTGCAAACTAAAAGAGACAGACAGGAACCGCGCTGGCTTGGGGTGGGCACTACCGGATTCCCAGCCAGTTACACCTTGGCCTTGTAAGTGTCTGAGCAGGGTCCCAGGTCTGATGGGGAGCATGCTGCCCCCCTCCCTCCCCCATCCCCCCACTTTCCTACTGGATTATCTCTCCTGGGCCACACGGAAAAGGGTGCCAACAGAACGGGGAGGCTGCCCCGGGTGGGTGTTACTGGAAGACAGACCAGAGGCATTCCTGAAGGACCATCCGATGTTTCACATCAGTGACTGGAACGCAGAGAACATGTGGTCAGAGATAACAGCGCTGATTTGGAGCCCAAAGACCTGAATTGGCATGCAGGCCCTACCAAGAATAGCTGTTTGCCATGGTGGGCTGTTTAGACCTCTCGGATCTCTGGTTCTCTCCCCTGGAATGAGGATACGGAATGATATAATGCACAACTGAGCTTTTAGCAGGGCCGGGTGCATGCCGGGTTCAGTATAAATAGTATTTGGTCCTTATTAGTCCTGCCTTCCGGTGTGCCTTGGATGCGGGGTCTGCCTTCAGCTCTTGGTGGCTAGGAATGAAAAGCTAGGAAGACCTATGACAGGCGAAGGCAAGAGAGAGAACCACAGGACAGAAGTCAAGCAGAGAGACAACACCAGGCCACATCCTGGAAGGCCCAGGGTATGGGGCAGACCCTGGACACTCTGCTTTCCCCCTCCCATCAAGTCACGGAGGGAGTTTTCAAGTAAGAGAACAATTGTTGGCAGGCACAGTGCTAAAGCCAAGTGTGGGGAATTAAGAAAAAGGGACAAGGTCAGGGCTGGGAGGCCCAGGGGCATGCTGACTTCTCCTCTTGGCCTCTCTAACTCCACACCAGCTACAATCTCAGTAGAGTCATCCTCTGGCCATGTTTCCTCATCCACCTCTTCTGCAAGCAGACCTGAGAAGCAGGGGCGTGGGGGGATTGAGGACAGGGCTGGGGTTGGCATGAAACCAAATTTGCACCAATAACATGGACTTGCCCACAGACAACATACCGGCTCTGTGCAACCCTGATAACATGGATTACACGGAGCTTTCCTGTGGGAATCTCATTTATCCGCATTCTCTGCAGAGCCTGCAGGCATCTGCCTGTACATGTGCCTATCACAATATTTGGGAACAATTTCCAGGGAAAGACCCCCTCGCTTCAAGAAAAGTGATCTGTTGTTTATGAAGTAATCTAAAATATTTCAGTATAAACAAGGTGGGATGTGTGCAAAACTGTCTCTGAGTACACTTCGGAGGTGGTTAGCATTAAAGGTGCTCTGAAGTTAACACTCCAGGGCAGCGGCCGCAAACCTTTCGGACCTCACAGACCACCAGTGGTCCGCAGACCATGGGTTGGCAACGCTGCTCCAGGGTATTCTACTAACCAGGACCAAGACCCTCCAGACCTGATCATTAGCATTTAAAATATCAGTGTCAAAAATCTAAGTCTGTTTGCCACATGAAGACTGACAGAAAGTGGACAAGCCCAACCATCAGCATCAGTCCCCATGCCTTGAACAATGGCTTGGGGATGAGGAAACTGCCGGTCTGGTCCAGGTGAACAGAGCAGGCCTCGGGATGGGCATGCAGCCAATGAAGGCTGCCATCTAACCCATGGGCGGGCTGGATGCTGCATAACAAAGCCGTGCTCCTTTGTCTAGATTTTCCATCAGGATCATATTTCGGTGCACACCTCCCTCCTTTAAGGCTTCTGCCAGCACTGACCACGGGAAAGGGGCTCTGACCACACCCAGATGTTCCGGTCCACATGGTGGGAAGACCTGGGGAGCTGGAGATACAGTAGGGTGTGGTCATCAGGGACAAGCCCAGGAATCAGACTGGCTGCTTTAAGTCCCACCCCCACGGTTCCTGGGCCTTGGGCTTACTGCTTAACCTTGCTGTGCCTTGATGAATATAGGTGAAGGGCTTGGGATTGTGCTCAGCAAATAGTAGATGCATTATTATTATCACCCCACAGAGGAGAGTTGAGCACCAGCCCATCCGAGCGCCAAGACATCAGGTTTTATTATGATAAGAGGAACTACCTTTTAATGAGAACCTTAATCACAACAAGCACACTCTGCTAGCTGCTTTGTCACACTCTAGCTCCTTGAATACTCACTACAATGTTTTGGGGTAGCTATTCTCATCCCCATTTTACATGGCAGCGACGATGACGGTGACGCTTGGAAAGGTTAAGTAACTCGCTCCCTGCCGCGTAGCCTAAAGCAGGTGGCCCAGAGCCCGCCTTTCCCCGGGAATGCCACGCCGCTTTCTGGAAGCTGTCGGGGTCTCCATGGTGGCTTTTCTACCAGGGAGGGAACTCATACCACCTCAGCAATTCTGTATCTCGCTTTGCATTCATAAAGGAGCGTTTGGATTTATGCATCAGCCTCCTAGGACTTGGGTTGGGATAGTGGTTCACGGCCTTGGCTGCAAATTAGATTCACCTTTAAAAATCTCAATGCTAAAACCACACTCTGGACCAATTAAATCCAAATCTTCGACCCAAGCATCTGCGTTTTCTACAGCTCCCGGGGCGAAGACGATGCTCCTCTAGGTCATGAACCACTAGATTAGGGTGAAGCAGCGAGTCTGCATCTAACAGACCCCCAGGAAGTTAATCACCTGCTCCTCCAACACGCGGGCTCTGAGTCCAGTTGCCATGGACAGGCGCACAGGGTTGACAACTGTGTCACCCTCCTGATTCTCAGAGTGGAAAACTGGGGGTGAACACTAGGCTCAAAACCAAGTCTTTGCCTCCCTCCTCACAGAGAATAGAATGACCCCTGGAAGCCCAGACTCCCCCTTCCCAGCCTCACAGCCTCCCTAGCGCCAGTACCAAGTGCTACCCCTCTAGGCAGCTCAAATCAGACCACTCCCTCAGTCTCAACTCAGCCTCAGACAACACATTTGAACCTGGACATTTGCTTATTATTCTCAAAATGAAGGATCAGGCTTTGCCTGGGACATAATGAGTTGAATAAAATTTTATGGGTCTCTCTGGGAAGACTGGGTGGAAGGGCTGGGGGCAGAAGGGGCAGGGGAGGGGGAGGGCAGATGGGTAACAGCTCCTGAGTCTCTCTCCAGGGGCAGATAGAAAGGCTAAGGCAGAATCCTCGGGAGATGCAGGCAATCAGCATCATTAGCATATAAACTGCCTCCTCCAGACATCAGTGCCTGGCAGCCAAGGGCCCATCAGGGGCAGCAGGCTCTTATCCCTGCAATAAATACTTATGAAAGCTTGCTGATGCCAAACCTCTTGGGAGGCCTGTGGGGAGAAGGGAGCTGCCTGGAGGGGGCAGCTCAAGATTCAAAAATGGTAAGAGAGAGAGCAATGGGCTGAGGGCAGAGGTGGATGGACGGCCATGGGGAAGCCAAGGACCCGTGTTACACCCGTGGGGGACCTGGGCCAGGAGTGAAGCCACCAGGAGTGGAGGACCTGGGACGGAGCCTGGCACTGTCTCAAAAGAAGAGTCTAAGCAGTGTTCCATACAGGCCTCACCTCCAGCACAAGGCCCAGACGGCTGGCCTTCATGTTCCCTGGCTGGACTGAACTTCAACCAGTTTCTTTCTGCATATAGCCCCCCTTCCCTTCTCTTATAGCGTTTACTCTAAAAAACTTGCCATTGTAAATTCTTTCTCTACCTCTGTGAGATCTAAGTCTTCTCTCTTGTCCCACTTACAACTCAGGAATGTCTTTCTCAGGGTCTGGGAGGCATCTCTTTGAAATGTAATCATCGAAGGAGAGAGCAGCCCCTGTCTCCCTGTCTCTGTGGGAGTATAGGAGCCTACCTTCTGTGAGATAAGTGACAATGAGCAAGCACAGATGTCCTGATCACATTAGCCAACCTCCCCCCTGATGTCCTCCAGTACTAGTTCATCATCCCAGTGCTTAAAACTGTCCTGCCTTTTGGTTCAGCAGAGTTGAATTCAATCTCTCTCCCCTATTGCAACAATCATTAAAAAAGAAAAGAAAAAAGACTTCCTTGCCCTAACCGGTTAGGTTCAGTGGATAGAGCGTTGGCCTGTGGACTCAAGGGTCTCAGGTTCAATTCCAGTCAAGGGCATGTACCTTGATTTCGGACACATACCCAGTAGGAGTGTGCAGGAGGCAGCTGATCGATATTTCTCTCTCATCGATGTTTCTAACTCTCTATCCTTATCCCTTCCTCTCTGTAAAAAATCAATAAAATATATATATTTTTAAAAAGACTTCCTTGCCTGTTTAACTCGGCAATTTTTTTTATTTTTTTTGAAACAAAGAAAGAACTCAAAATATAGACCAGAGACCTGTGAGCCCTAGGAATCATGGTCTGGCCAGTTGGTCTCTACAGACCACCTGTGGGAAAATGTGATTGGCCGTGGATGTCCCTTGGGTAAAGTGGGTGAGTCCTAGAACAGGAGCCCGGGGGGATCATGCCATTCAAAACCTACCTTCTTACAAAGGACAGAGCTGGGGTTCAGAGCCCCAGACCAGCTACCTAATTGGCAGGGCCCAGTGCAAATTGAAAACATAGGGCCCCTTGTTCAAAAAGCAGGAATAATACCATTTTCCCTTTTTTGGCGTCTTTTTCTCAGCCTGTCTTGATGTTTCGTGTGCTATTTAATGTCATGCTCTCTGGGGCATGAGGTACTCACTGGATAAACACAGATGCTCCCCCCGTGTCACTGCTCCTCGGGCGCCTACCAGGAGCAGAGGCCAGCAGCGGTCACCGGGCTGGAGCAGGCAGCTGAGAACCTGTCCAAAGAGGAAGGGAAGTGAGGATGCAGCAAGACATAGGACTTTGCATGAGCCACGGCTCCCTGCCCCAGTATCCTCTCCATGTCCCATGGACTTCACTTACAAAACACAAATTCAAAGAGAACATTGAAGAATTTCAAGAGTGGCTTCAGAGCACGAAACTCCCAGCACAGGGCCCTGTGCACTAGTCACACACCCATGAAATCGGCCAGCCAAGACCTTCAGTCACTTGTTTCTGCTCACAGAGCTGCTTGTCCACAGAGCAGAGGGTAGAAGCAGGTTTCTGACTCCCAGGACCTCTCTGCCTCCTTCCCATTGCAGCAGGCAGTGCCTCACCCAGTGCCAGGCCTGAGGAGTCCCCACTTTGGCTTCCTCAAAAGTTTCCAAGTCAGCACCTGGTACCAAGAACGAGTTGGGACAGCCATAACCAGGACCAACCCCCTCCGCACTGGAGTGCTGGGACTCACACCTACGGTTGTCATGTGACTGGACCCATTCCAAGAGCCCACCATGAGGGAGGCCTGGCAAGTGGGCCCCTCCTGCTGACAGGCGTGGCAACTCTTTTACACGATTAGGTGAGAGCAGGAAGCAGAATGGCACTGACTCAGGGTGGACTCTCCCTCAAGATGAGGTCAGGACTCTGGGCTACTGGTCGTCTGCCAGCATGCCTTGGGTGTGAGCTGCATGTGGTGCCTGTGCATCTCCCTTCTGCCCCAGTGGGACAGGGTGGCAGCAGGCGTCATTTACACTATTTGCCCCCAGGATGAGGTCAATAGGGACCCACAACGGTTCCTTCACCTGTGCAGGCTCCACACCATGTGTCTGCAAGTCCTCTCCCGGCCATGTTTTTCCCCTCCTGGCTTTTCGAGAATCCTGCTCCACAACACCAACAGTCCCTATCTCATGTGCTGATGTCTTGCTCTACAGGTCAGTCTTAAGCCATGCCAAAGCCAGGATGGGCATTGCAAGAATGGGAATGTGGCAAAATAGGGATGTCACCAGCAATAGGGTTGTCATCACATCAGAGCCTCAGCTTCAACCCCATGAAATCCACCATGAAGATCTGTCAATGTGAGAAACTTTCAAACCTATAGAGAATTTTTGTGAGTTTATTTGAGCCCGACAATTGCTGGGAAGCAGAATCTCAACAGATTGGGATAATGCTCCGGAGAATGACAGTTTTGCACTTATTTTATACATTACGATCAAAAGAGCAGATGCCAGGGGGTTGCATGAACTCCACTGGTGATAGTTTAGGGAGGTGGGAGAAAGCAAATCCAGGAAACCTCTGTGATTGGATGAAAAGTAAAATGATAGACACATACTTATTTTACATAGGTGGGTATAGGATAGTTAGCAGGCAACAATTAACTCAATAATAATGAGGAGATTTGTGGTCTCCGCAGAGCGGTGCCTGTGCTTTGAGGGGTCTGGAAAAAGGAAAATCACGTTGACATTCCAACGATATGTTATTGTAGATGCAAAAAGACAACAGACAGGCTCGGTTAGGGTAAAGATTGACCTTTATCAGGGAAGATGCTGGCCTACGACATGACTACCCACCCTAAACTGCTTTTAGTTAAAAAGCTTTAATTTCAGACCATCCTTTGTGGTTACTGTAGGTCTCTGCGTTTACAAGGCTGACACACAGCCTTCCCTGAACTTGTCAGGTTCCTCTGCTCTTTTTAACACTAATTTCATGAAGTTGATGTAAGGTGCAGCTCATAGATTTGCTCATCTGACTTCATTACCATCTACTTCTCAGCCAGTTGTTACAGACTGTCTTTGTCCTTGTTGAGATTGGAGTTTTATGCAGCCAAGAGTCCGGCTGGATAAAAAACAAATACCTGGTTTGTTAAGATAGTTAATGAGAAAATGAGGCACTAATAATGATTAAAATAGCAAATTTTATATTACACGTTCCATGTTCCAGCCACTGTGGAATTCTTCTTATATGGATTATCTCATTTAATGTTTTCAACAACCCAATGAGGAAGGTGCTAATAAAATCTCTGCTAGAGAAAAGAAAACTAAGAGAAGGTGAGTGAATCGCCCAAGATCATTCGATTAAGTGGTGAAGTCTAGATATGAACCCAGACAGCCTGAGCTTATAATCACTACCCTCTAGCACCTCCTCATTACAATGCTGTATGCTCCTGGGCCCTGGATTCAATTCGTCTCTCCCACTATACTCAAAACCTACCTTCCTGGCATATCTTCTTGGGCTGCTTCTGCTGAGAGACTCAGCAACATCAAAAAGATCCATTGTTTAATTAAACTCGCCAAACAGCAGACCATTGGACTTTGCCTGGCATTTTATTGAGATGTTATTACCGCTCTATTCCAAAACATCTTATAGCAACTGTTTTATAACACTGTGATACACGCATGGCCTGGATTTTCCAGAGTAATCTTGATTTCAATATTGTGACCTAGTTTTCACATAAACCACACAAAAGCATTAGTGAAATTATAAGATATTTACATCCAAAATAGATTCCTCACTCTGTTTCTTACATCCAAAAGGGTTCCAAATCTCTCTGTTGGATTTCCTTAGTCAAGGGAAAGACATTAACCAAAGGACATATATGCATATATCCATAGCCAATAACACAGAAAATAGTGCGGGTGGGAGCGGAATGAGGCTTAGGATGGGGCGGGAGCTGGGTAGAGGGCAGCAAAGGGGGAGGGAAATGAGAGGCCTCTGTAATACTGTCAACAATAAATAAAATTTGTAAAAAAAATTCCCAGGGCTCTGAAAACATGGTGTAGAGGGAGGAGTTTTAGCTCACTTCCTACTCCAGGCTGAGCTCATTTGCATCTCAGCAAAGCCACTGGGTCACATGGTGCAGTCACTACAGCAGAGTCACAGCCACTCCCAGTCACAGGCTCTGGCATTTAATTAGCCTCCATATACCTACTGACCGCCACCATCATCATCCAGCTAATTCTTACTCATGTGGATTTCTGGGGGTAAGACTTCTATTTTCCAGTAACTTGGTTTCCTCCCCCAGAGAACAAACAGCAGATTGTCATCAAGCACCAAAGCAGGTCCTTGCCTCTCCCTGTGACATGTTGCTGTGCGTGGCACTGAGCCCTGCACACACCTGGCCAGGTCACACAGTCTGGAGGTCTGATTGGTGCCAGGAACACATGTGTCCAGGCATTCTGTTGGTGCTGGAATGTATGGACTGCACACACTGTCATCACCCAACCATCCCAAACACATGTGTTTACACAACCCTCTTCTGTGTCATGTCCAAAAAACACAAAAATATTCTTGGCCAAGAGCCACAGAGACCAGCGGATCCAAATGATTGATTCTCACTTGAAGGCAGGTAGAAGGCAGAGATTTGTATTTTTTCTATCAATATCTGCCCTCCAGGTAACCCCTTGGGCATGGAGCCTTTAGTTGGACTTTGTCACCAGCTTCCTGAATGCTCAGACACAAGGGCCATTGGATATGTGGTCTGGGGTACCAGGCTCTCTCACCCACGCTCCAATAACTCCTTTGTATTTTGACATATAAAAAATTACTTAGCTCTTTGCTTTTGAAGTATCAGGGGGTTAAAATTAAACTATATCAGCATATGTCAAGATACTAAATAACAATGAAATGCTCTCTGTGCTGGAGTTAGAGGAAAAGAGAAGACAGACAGGGTGCATGTCCACCAGACAAGAGCTCCAGGCTTGGGGAAGAGAAGGTGGAGGCAGACAAATGGTCTGGGGAGACAGCAGATTGAGGTGAGCGGGGCTTTATTCGGCCACCGCTGATCCATCGCACAAGTCAAGCAGGTCCATCTTTACACTCCAGTTGACCTGTATGGTCGTGTCGCAGAGCAAGACCAAGACAAGCTGTCAGCAGTGAGCTGGGAGTAATGAAGGCAAGACCAGAAGGTGAGCAGTGTGGTCAGAGACTCAAAGAGCCATAGCAAGATGTCAAAGCCAAGTCTGTGTGGCAGAGAGGAGTTCAAGGCATGACTGCAGTTAGATCCCAAGAGAACCAAACAAGAGATGCCAAGTCCAGTAAGGATGTAAGAGTCAACGCTGGCACATCTAAGATCAAATTGGCAGGAGGAATGCAAGGTATTGAGGATGAATGGAAAGGAGGTCAGTAAACTCCCACAAAGTAACTATTTTTGGGGGGTAGTCTCTCTCACCCTCTCTTAAGCAACCATTTTAATGGGTTAACATGCCGCCTTCAATTTGTATATGTCCCTGGAAAATGTGTATCGTGGTTTTGTGTACATGCGCTTTCACTTAGGTAACTGTTATTGTACTATAGATTTCACTCCCCTTTCCTTAACTCTTTTCAATCAGCACTGTCTTTTAAGCATCTCCCATGTGTCTATGAGTACATCCAGTCCTCTGTTTCTAACCACTGCATAGCAGCCCACAGGAGCACCCACCACAGTGTGCTACCCACCATTCACCCCCCAGTGACAGTGACCCAGCTTGCCTCCAGCTCCCCACCCCCATGAAACAATGAAGCTATAAGCATCATCACATGTGCCACTATGGACCTGTGAAAGAATGTCTTGGGATGTGTAACCAGAAGTGAAATTGCTGGGTCATTTGGTGGCGGGGGTGGGGGGGGGGGGTATTCTTAATTGAATTAGATAGTGTGAGATGGCTATCCAGAATGGTTGCGCAATCTATGCACCCAGCAGCAGGGCAAGGCAGTTCCTGTACCTGAGTGCCAGAAGCCAATTCCAGCATGTCAGCAGGGCTGAATCATCTGGAGCTGCTGAGGGCATTTCCCCACACCTAAAGATTTGCATAGATGATTGCTTGCTGCCAGACAGCTGAGGGCATTTCAATCTACATGTTATTGCCTCCTGCTGGCCAAACACCTGAACAGCCACAGGCAGTTCCCCTAATCTGACAATGGATTCTGTATACTGAACCTTGCCTTTGATATGTATATCTACTTTGCCTTAGGACAAATTGTGTTAATAAAAAGCAAGGGGTTCAGAGAGACAGGTTATCTTTAGCTAAATCTTGGTTTCTTTAGCTAAGTCTTCTCTGGCTCCCCAAAATGCCTTCCAAAATTATGTTTCGTCTCTGGACTCTTTAATAATTTACATGCAGTGCCTTCTCCAGATTCCTGAATCCCTTCTAGATGCTGGAATAAGATCACCAGCATTACCTGAGGGCTCTCTTTTGAAGGTCTGGGGCTCTGCCTCTTTCAACTCATCTCTTTCAGGCACTTCATATCAGCCCGACAGAAGCCCCAAACGAGAGTAGTTCTCAACTTCTTCCCCATTCGTGTTCCAGGGGACGATGCATGCTTGCCCACAGCTGTGAGATTCTTCTAGCTCCTCCCTAAACATTCCCTCTTTAGTGTCAGGATTTCAAAGCACAAAATAACCAAGGCGTAGTTGGAAGGACTGTATTTCTAGCCTGTCCCAAGCCCCTTGGCCGACTGGCTCCAATGGCCAGCATCAACTGATGCCCATAATAAAGTGACTATACAGCCCTGACCGGTTTGGCTCACTGGATAGAGCGTCCGCCTGCGGACTGAAAGGTCCCAGGTTCGATTCCAGTCAAGGGCATGTACCTTGGTTGCGGGCACATCCCCAGTGGGAGGTGTGCAGGAGGCGGCTGATGGATGTTTCTCTCTCATCGATGTTTCTAACTCTCTATCCCTCTCCCTTCCTCTCTATAAAAAATCAATAAAATATATTTAAAAAAAAATAAAGTGACTATACAAAAATCTATACTACATTAACTATAGCTTTGTTAGTCCAGTACAATTCTGTGCTAGCATCTATAATAATAAAAGCCTAATATGCTAATTAGGCTGAACAGCTGAAGGACCTTCCCGGACATCTTTCCAGATGACCTTCCGGACGAAGCCAGGGCTGTGAGGGCAGAGCCCCATGCACGTATTTTGTGCATCAGGCCTCTAGTGTCTTTATAAAGACATCTCACTTAGCATATTTTGTTGTCTGTCTTATAGTGAGTTATCTTCTCATGTCCCTCCTATTTTACCTTTGATATTTTCCTTTTATTATTCTACTCTCTTCTAGTAAAATATATGTATTTATATGTGGGTGAATAATTGCTCTATATATTTGACTGAACACCTTAAGACACAAAACTATGTCTTATGTCTCTAGTCCTGGGACACACAGCTCTTTTCCTTACCTCTTTTTAATGTGCGTCTCTCTGATTACGTTCCCTCCTGCCCTGAAAGTGACCGTCCTGCCTAACCCAGTCAGTGTTCTTCATTCCTTTTCGTGTCTCTGTTACAAAGGAGCTGGCTGCAGGCGCTTCCGGTTGTCCCCAGCAGCCACTCTTCCCATCTGCACGGGAGTGGTTTAGCTCGCGCGTGGTAGCCCACGTGAAGTCTGGTTCCCAGCTTTCCTGCAGGTGGATGTGGCCCGGTGAAAAAATTCTTACCAATGGAATGAGTGTAACGTCTAGATTCCATGTTTAAAATGAAGATGGCTATGTAACCCTCCCTTTCTGCCCCCTCATGCTGGCTGGAAGGGGGATCCTGAGATGGACATGGCACATTGAAGATGACGGACAACCCGCAGGGAGGACCTGCGGTCTGCGATTACTGTTGAGCTACCCCAGAAGCCTTTCAAATTGGGAAAATGAACTTTTCTCATATGCAAGCCACTAATGTTTTTACATTAGCCTCACCATACATGTATGTACCAGGGGCCAGAAAACTTTTTATACTTTTCCTAATTTTACTTTTCAATTACAGCTTACATTCAATATTATTTTGTATTAGTTTCAGGTATATAGCATAATAGTTAGACAATCATATACTTTACAAAGGGGCTCCCCCAATATTTTCAGTACCCACCTGGCCCCATACAGAATTATTGCAATATTATTGACTATATTCCCTATGCCATACTTTACAGCCCAGTGACTATTCTGTGACTACCAATTTGTACTTCTTAAGCCCTTCACCTTTTTGCTCAGTCCCCCAAGCCTGCTCCTCTCTGGCAACCATCAGTCTGATCTCTGTATCTATGAGTCTGTTCCTATTTTGTTTGTTCATTTATTTCAGCAAACTTTTGCTGTAGAGGCCAGATAGTAAACACTGTGGAGTTTGTAAGCTAGGCTATCTTTGTGGCAACTGTGCACCTCTGCCTTTGTAGTCCAAACGCAGCCAGAGATAAGAAATGGGTGTGATGTTCCAATAAAACTTTACAAAAATAGGCATTCTTTACTCGGGATTCGGCTCCCAGGCTACAGTGTGCCACCCCTGGTATAGAGTTCATTTGCCTGTTTTTGGACTTTATGTAAATGAAATCACACTGGATGTATCCTTCTGCTTCTTGCTTTCTTTGCACAACATTATGCTTTTGAGATTTCTACATGTTATACAGTCGAATTAGTTCAGTCTTTCTATCGCTAGAAACTATAGCATTAAGTGAATGTTTTACAGTTTTTTCAATTATTTTTCTGTTGATGGTTATTCAGGTTGCTTCTATTTATGTCGTTCTCACCAACAATGTTAGAGCCCAAATTCATGTAAATGCCTCCTACTTCATATGTGAGTTTCTCTAAAATTCACACCTAGGGATGAAATTACTATATCCACAGGGTATGTGCAATGTCAATTTATTACTTGTTTCCAAACTCTCTCTCCCTGATTGTTCCAACAAAACCCTCCATCAATAATGTACGATGGTTCCCCTTGCTCCATATCCTTGTGGATACTTGCTATTATCAAACTTCCTACATTTTGTCAATCTGATGTGTTGGAAATGTATGTCACTATAACTTTAATTTGCATTTACCTGTTTACTAATGAGGTTGAGCATTATCTTATGTATTCAGTGGTCATTTAGATTCCTTTCTGGAAAACTCCTAGTCATATCCTTTGACTCTTTTTCTGTTACATTATTTGTATTTTTAAAAGTAATTTGTAAGAAGTTTTCTCATATTCTGGCTACTATCTATTTAAATTAACTTTTATAAGCTTTACAAACATCTTTCCTAAGCCTGTATCTTGACTCCTAACTTGTATTTTGATATATGATTTTTTAAATTTTAATGTAGTCAAATCCATCACAGTTCTCATTTTGGATATGCTTTTGGCGTCTTGCCGTATAAAAACCCTACTTCCAAGGTCATGAAGATATTTCTTTACACTTTCCCCCAATATTTTGAAGATTTCCTTTTCACGTTCAGGTCTTGAGACATCTTGAAATTTATTTTAGTATAGGTTTGAAATAGAGACAGAATTTTCTTCCATGACGTATTACCGAGAATCTCAGTGCCATTTTTAAAATAACCTATGCATTTCTAACAGGTTTGCAATACACCTTGTCACATATTAAATTCTCACATATTTGTAATTGTATTTCTGGGCTCTCTTTTCTGTTCCTTTTATCTCTCTTTCTGTGCCAATACAAACTGCCCTAATCATTCCAGCTTTATAATAAACCTTCACTTCTGATCAATCAATCTCCCCAATTCTTGTTCTTTTTTCAAAATTATCTTGCATATTCCTGTTCCTTCCTTTGCTCTCCCAAATAAACTTTAGAGTCAGCTTACCAGTTGCTATGAAAAAAGTTGGGGTTTTGCCTTGAACTGCATTCAATTTTTGGATTCACCAGGAGGTAACTGACATCTTTTCAATATTGAGGCTCCCTAACCACTCTAGCTTTTGCATTGCCACAGTTATCAGATAAGAATTTGGGGCAGATTTATGGCCATTTGAAATGCCATAGCAACAGATTACTAATGTGCTTCTGTGTCAATCCAGAGAAAAGCGTTCGCCACCCTGCTGCAGCGGTCTGTCCTTGCCCTGTCCTTTTGAAAATCTGTCCATCAGTTATTCAGATGACACTAACCTAATGGGAGAGCAGGTGCCATAGATAACCAAAATTCAGAACGATCTCAATTCTGGAATGTATGGTGGAAGCCAAGCAGATAAAATTTAACAAGTATAAATGCATAGCCCAGCAGCAATCTCTGAAATTCACTTGTGCAAATGCAGAATGGTTACAAAAAGTAAGGATTGACAGCAATTTATGTGAAAAGGATTAGAAGCACAAGAGGGGCAGCTAGGTAGTCATTGATCACAGACCTAATACGAAGCCATAATATGATGTGGCTATTTAAAGAGCTAATGCAAACATATTAAGGTAACATACCCAGTTCATGTGAACTACTGGCTCCCTGTGCTCTGATGTTATCTGATCACGTTGGTGGCACTGTTTCATCTTTGGGTGCCATACCTCCTTATCTCAGAGCATCTAAAGAAGGATAAACAAGATAATTGAAAGATGTGGAAAGCGTCTCACCCAGGGTCTGGACAAAGAGGTGCGCATGCTATTATTGCTCTCAGGGTGAAGCGACAAAGTAAAAAGCCATAGCTATCCAGCCTGTGTAGGGGAAAGCTCTCCAACTGACCTTGAGGGTGTCCCCAGCAATGGAGTGGCCAGGTGTGGATTTTCTGCTGCTAGCATCATATTAGCAGATACTTAGTGGCCATCTCCCAGGCAAGCTCTAGCCAGGACTCCTGCACTGGTGACTTTTCACTTCCCCTTCATGGTCCGTGACCGCTTTAAGATCACACTCTCTCGTTCCTGCCTAGTCCCACACAAGCCTCTTCCATCACAGATCTGGAGAAGAAACAATGCAAAGGTAAGCAGTGCAGGGACATAGAGTCAGTCCAAAATGCAGTGTACCCATAATTGGAAGGGTTTCATTATCTTTTTAATTAAAACAATGCATTTATGAGCTCTTTCAAATATACAAAAAAAAATTCCTGAGAATAATAAAACAAATGTCCATGTGTCTACCATGGAGAATTAATAATTGTGAAGCTTCTCCATATTGCTTAACATTTTTTAGAGGAAGAAAGCATTCCAGGTATAAAGTCCTCGCTCCTGCCCCATCACACCTCCTATGAGGGACAATTCTCCTCAAGTCAGTGTGTTTCCTGACTGCATGTGAGTCTCCCTACATGCTTCCATAAAAGTATATTGCACTGTTTTATGTTTTTATAGAAATGCTTCATTCTATTTATAATATTCTGCAATTTTCTTGCTTAGGAAACCATTATAAACAAAAATGCAACAGTCATCTTTGTGCACGTCCTGTTGTCTACATGTCCGTCTTTAGCATATACACACCTAGAAGTGGAATGGCTGAACCACAGAGGCTGTGTGTCTTAAATTTTACAAGATGCTTCCAAATTGGCTCCACCCACCTGCATTATAAGAGACTTCCTATCATTCCACATTCTTGCTGATACTTGGTATTAGCAAACTTTTAAAATTTTTACTAAACTGATAAATATGAAATGGCATCTCATTGTGTGATGTTTGTTGGTTTTTTGGATGCTAATAAGATTGAACATTTTTATATATATTCAGGACTCCTCATCTGTGAATTATTCAACTGTATCCTCTGATGATTGTCACCAGCTTGTTTATCTTTTTCCTATTGATTTGTGGAATGCTCCATATATTCTGGATGTTTCTCCTTGCTGGATTATATACAGTGAGGAATAGAGTGAAGAAATAAAATGGAATCACTATAGTCAAGCCGCTAGGTTACTAATACCAACTAGGTTGAGATATGAGGCAATGATTCTATTCTTGTTTTAACTAGCCTGGGAACTTAAACCTTTGAACTTTCCAGCCCTGTGTCAATGCCTGGATATGCAGCAGACCTCCAGATGATCCTCTGATTCACCCCCCAAACAACTCATAATCCAGACTACCTGACATCCTTTATCCAGGCCACTGGATGTGGCCACCTCCTGGCACCCATTCTCCAGACCACCTGACATCTGGCTGATAGCTGCCCTGGACCAATCGTAGGGCGAAGAACAAGCAGGACTGATTATTCTCAAGAATACACTTTTCCCTGCAAGGACCCTTAACTGTTCCTTCTTCTTTGGAACACTTCCGGGGTTATACCTAGTTGTGTTTCCAGCATGAAAACCCTAAGACACTTAAATAAATCTCTATCATTTATCTCTGGCCAAAGTCTCCAGATTCTTTCTAAGTTCGTTTGACAACAGGCAAATGACTCATTTCCTTTCTAGCTCAGCTCTGATTCTGTTCTCACTCCACACCAAGACACTCTTCCCAAGTCACCTATAATATTTGCGTCACTTATAAGGCATGGTTTACCAAGCAAGTCCTGTGGTGGGTTGCTTGTTTTTATCTTTGGCATGAAGCTCATAGTTCCAGTATCTTCCAGGGGGTATTTTTGTTTATGATGTGAGAGTTTGAAAAACCGAGAGGGTTTTTCCCCCATACCAACCACTTGTAATTCTTTGACACCAAGTGGGTGTCCTACAATTCAATTCAATTCTGTCACTAACTACCTGGATTTAGCTTCAGACTCCAGAGGTTTAAGGGCTCAATCCTACAAGACTGCCCTAACTTCAGACATCAGCTGCAAATAGGGTGCCCACCGACTACAGATTTGGGGCTACAATAACACCCACTTTGATAATTCACTACAATGACTCACCGAACTCAGGAAAGCACATGTATTTACTTTCACTGGTTTACAGAAGGATACAAATCGGAAAGAGCCAAGTGCCCAAGGCACGGTCTTGTGGGGGAGAAGCACAGAGCTCCCATACCTGCTCCGGGCTCCCCAGCCTCCCAGCACCTCAACCCGGAAGCTCCCAAAACCTGTCTTTGAGGGGGTTTTATGACGGTTCCATTTCATAGGCATGGTTCATTAAATCATGGGCAATTGGTGATTACAAACCTCCAGCTTTTTTCCCCTCCTGAAAATTCCAGTTCTCTTGTCAGATGGTTGATTCTCTAGTGACCAGTCCACATCCTGAAGTTCTGTCTAGGGGTCACCAACAGTCACTTCATTATCGTAAACTCAGATACAGTGACAGGGGGCTCATTATGAACAACGAAAGACACACCTATCACTCAGGAAAGGGGGGGGGGCTCTGTAATTCTCATTATTCCACAGTCATTAATGAGAAAGATGAATTCAAGTTTATAATCAGGTCAATTTTCATCTATTTAATTTTTATTAAAATATTACATCCCTTGTTTCATAATTATGAGTAGTTATCTAATAAACTAAGAGCAAAGTTTAAAGAAATATGGCACCAAGGTACAAGTCATAGATATTATTGAGAAGCTCAAGAAAAGCAACTTATTTACTCAGTATCTCCAGTTCTCTTTTTTGGTGTATTAACCTTGAACAGCCTTCCCCACCGTCAGCTCCACAGACAGAGCGCCTACCTGAGGCTGCTGTCAGCACTCACTACACTGAGACTTCAGGTCACAGAGGCTTGGGGGAGGAAGGGAGGGAAAGAGGCAAAGTGGAGAGTAAGTAGCTTGCCTCAGTTATCTAAGTTATGGCTTCTTTCCTCTATCACCTGGAGAGAAACGTCCCTTACCAAAATTCAGATAAAGCTGGGCAGGACCATGCTGGCTCATGAGTTCTCTTCTTTGTCCATCAGAGAGGTTACTATTGGCAACCAGATTGCAAGATCATTCAACAGAGTTCTACCAGCAGCCATCACTACTACAACCTGGCTCAGATTCAGACAGACCTCACTTTTGTCACACATTTTTCTTCAAGTGAATGTTTCTTAGGCCTTCACTCTCTGAATGTTTAAATGTATAATTTGAACGCAACAAAATATGAGTTTAATGCTCAAAAAGTATGATTTCCCTCCTGCAACCTGCCTACTCCCAGACCAGACAGAGATGCCCACTAAGCAACACAGCCTCCTGCAAAAGTCATCTAATCTCAGTTCCCCAGGAACCAGTCCTCCTCAGTTACTCTTCTATAACCCCCATCACTTAGCTTACATATTTAGCTTACTCCTGGAGACCCAGCGCAGGGAGGAGTCAAAGCAATACTTCTTTTACATATACTAATGAATAACAATGAGTGAGAGGCATTGCATGATAAATACCTACTGGATATCATAAACTGGGACCTTGCAATGACTCCCCTGATTTTGACTAAAACAAATAAATAAGCAAAACACTTAGATCCACCCAAATTATGGGTGGATTCTAAATGCCACTCTCAAAGGTGTGCTGTTAACTTAAGGAAGAATGAGCAAAACCATGGGAGCAAATTTCCATCACTCTCAGCACAACTCAGAGAATGAGCCTGCTGTTGCTGGTGGAAAACATGGTAGGTTTTTACTAAATACTCAGAATTAGGGGATGAGAGGCATTGTGCCTCTCTCTTCAGATTTTTGCACTCGCCCATTTGAGGGAGGCCTTCCACCTCTCCCCCACAGAAAGAGGGGTGCTATCGGCTGGGTCAGAGCCTGAAACCACCACAGAGCCCTGTTCCCTGGAAGCCGGTCACTGAGCTGAAAGGCGATGAGGATGTGTGCCTGTGCTCTCTATTCCACCAGGAGGGGGTGAGAATGGGCGGGCCAGTCTCACCCACGCATGCAGCTGCTTGGCTAAGCCCAGACTCTCTGAGTTTAGTCTTTTACAAGCATCACCTTTATCTACAAAATGGAAATAAGCCATGTTTCGCAAATGCCAGACTGCGACAGGAATTATTTCTACCACCCTCTGCTCTCCAGCTCCTCAGCCAAGCCACCTGCTGCTCCCTTCTCTGTCCCCTGCTCCCACTCTCCCGCACTCCTGGAGACCCAGGAGCAAATGTAAATTGTTCACCACTCTTTGGCCCCATTTGCTTGGGGACCACTGTCCTGAGCCACTGAGTTCTGATGAATATGACTATTTAGCCTGACCCAGATGCTGTCACTCAGGAATGTTCAGTCCTAAGACACAGAACCAGGCCCAGGGAGGGGAGGGGCCTCCCGGAAATCGCAGGCTCATCCCCTCCTGACTGCTCTGTTGTTGTGCATCGGGTACCTGTGTGACAGGCTGCTTTGCCATTTTTCATTGCTCTGCATATGAGCTGTTCTTTATGTTATCCAGACATTTTTAAAAGGTCCATGTCCTTGGAATATTCTTCACTCTTAGAAAAGAAGGGAATTCTGACACCTGCTTCAGCATGGGTGAACCCTAAAGACATACTGCTAAATAAAATAAGCCAGTCACAAAAAGACAGATACTGTAAGATTCCGCTTATATGAGGAAACTAGAGTAGTTGGATTCATAGAAACGGAAGGTAGAACGGTGATTGTAAGGGCAGGGGTGGGAAATGTGAGGAGTTACGGTTTAACAGGTATAGAATTTCAGTTTTACAAGATGAAAAGTTCTGAAGATTGGTCGTAAAACAATGGGAATATACTTAACACTACTGAACTGTGCTATTAAAAATGGTTAAGATGGTAAATTTTATGTTTGTGTTATTTACTACAAAATTTTTAAAAGAATCCGTGTCTTTCTTTTTTTTTCTTTTCAGATTCCCAAGTAATGCCTCACACAGTGCACACAAATGGTAACCCAACCCAAGTCTTCAATAAAACATTTTCTATCCGTCATTGTAGACATTCTCACAACCGTTGTCTTATTTAATCCTTATAGTAACTTGCAAGGTAAGTATTTTAGCCAAATAAGTAGATAAGGTAAGGGAGGCTCATCAACATTACATGACTGCACACAGTCAGCTGGGAACAAAACTAGGGGGAACCCAGGTCTGCAGCTGGAAGTGAATATTATTTCCACAGCTGTTCCTCAGTTTCCTTATTAACCTAGAAATCCAGAATAGAAGTGCTCAGGCTCAGACCCCCAGAAAGTGTTCCAGAATCTCCTCTGACATCAACAGCTGAAGATACATATTCATATGTCAGCCAGGGCTTGGGAAATGACTTCCTGCACGTGAGCGAGTGTGGTGTGTGTGTGTGTGTGTGTGTGTGTGTGTGTGTGTGTGTGTAAATATTGCCAGAAAAGAAAATTGCCACTTCATGTGCAGGGAAGGAAAACCCGCAGACTCTCAGACCCCAAGAAAGTACAATACTATTCAAACACAGGCACCACCAAACCAGAGAAGAACCAGCCTCAGAATTGGTTGCCACAGGCAACATAATACAGTTCAGTCTCCATGTCCTTGGCATGTATGTGGCTTGCCATCCACGGGCCTCAGAGGTGAAGTGAGCAAGGACCATGGATGGACAGTGAGAGAGGACATTTCTTCCTCAAGGAGCCCACCCAGCTCTCCCTTTTAGCTCCAGGGTCGGGTAACTCTCCACTTAAACTCTAAGAAAGTAAGGCTGACTGCCTATGAAGAGCCTGTGTCTAGGTCTGCATTCTACTCGTGTAAACATAACTCTTCCTCAGATTGAACTGGAAGCCAGCTCTCTGGGTGCCCATTGTTCTGTGCTCCTGAAGCTAAAGCCGCTGGCTGCTGGCTGTGGCAGAGCAGTGCATTGGATATCCAAGGAGGGTCATGCCGGCTCCTCACCTGCGGGCCTATGGGCTGGCCAAGGGTTGCTGGGTCAGTGCGTGGTGGTCAAGCCGGGCAGTCACCACAATCCAAAGGGGGAAGGGGAGTCGTATTTCTAGTGTCAGGGCCCAAGGACAGTGTCAGGGACCAGGGGATTGATAAAGCCCTGCTCTCTGCAGCCTGTGGACATATTAAGATGTGGTTCTCTGCTCCCGCCGGTGTGGCTCAGCGGGTAGAGCGTCGGCCTGTGGACTGAAGAATCCCGGGTTGATTCCTGGTCGGGGCACATGCCCGGGGTTGCGGGCTCGATCCCCAGCAGGGGGTGTGCAGGAAGCAGCCAATCCATGACTCTCTTTCATCATGGATGTTTCTCTCTCTCTCTCCCTCCTCCTTCTTCTCAGAAATCAATAAAAATTTAAAAAAAGAAGATGTGGTTCTCAGCTGGAGGTGTGTTGACAGCAGCCCAAGGGCTCCTGTTGCTGGTGCTGCTCTCTTTTTTCTTTTTCTTTTTCTTTTTTTAAGTATAAGCACCAAAGGCCTGCTGTCCAGACCCTGCCTGGCTGGCTGGCCAGCCAGCCCTGTGGATTGAAAGGAACCAATGCCATCATGATCGGGCCCCTTGGCAACACAGGCTCTCAAACTTACCAGGACTTTTTTTTAAAATCACCCTGCTGTTTGTTTAAATGTGCACTGCCTGATCCCACCCTGAGATTAGCATTCAGGAGGTCTGAAGCTGGGCCAAGGAATTTGCATGTTAATAAACACCCCAGGTAAATCTGCAGCACAGAGCCTGGGACGCTGGAGGCAACGCCCTGGCTCCTCAAACATGATCAGTGCACCAGCAGCTTCGCATCACCAATTCAAAAGCTCTGGCCTCAGTCCAGACCAAATGAGTGTGTATCTACCTCGTGGCCGATCGCTGGGTGATCCGCAGGCGCACTGCAGTGCCAGAAGCCCAGCTCCGGAGCAGCGGCTCTCCAACTAGCAGGAAGCAGAATCCGCTGGGAGGCCTGTGAAAACAGAGTGCTGAGCCCATCCCCTTCTGATTCAGAAGGTCTGGGGTAGGTCTGTGCGTTGTCCCCAGCTCCCCAGGGGGTGCTGGAGGTTCAGGGACCCCACTCTGAAAACCACTCCGCTGATCTAGAGCAGTTTTTCTCAGCCTTGCCGCACACTGTCATCATCTGGGGGACTTTAAAAGCTACTGCTGCCTGGGTTCCACCCCAGAAGCTCAGGTTAGGCAGCTGGGGCTCGCTCAGCCTGGCATCTAGATGTTAAGAAGCACCCAGGTGGCTTTAGTGTACAGACAAGGTGGAGGGGAACCCTTGTTCCGGAGTCAGGCGACCCAGGTGCAAATTCCAGCTTTACCATTCACCAGCTGGTGACCAAACAACTTACATAACCTCTTCCGCTGCCCACAGCCCCTCCCCCACTCACTGGTTTACCTAGAGAAGAGCCTCATTACACTTCCAGGAACCTAGTGGATGGAGATGGCATGGAGATTTAACTTGTATGCTTCAATGGGTATCAAACAAGTTGTCAGCTGGTGAGTCTTTCTCCATGTCCATGGTTCACAATATCGGCTGCCCTGACTTCTACCTGTCTATCCACCTGTTTCTCTCACCATATTTTTTTTTTAATATATTTTTTATTGATTTTTTACAGAGAGGAAGGGAGAGAGATAGTTAGAAACATCAACGAGAGAGAAACATCGATCAGCTGCCTCCTGCACATCTCCCACCGGGGAGGTGCCCGCAACCCAGGTACATGCCCTTGACCAGAATCGAACCCAGGACCCTCCAGTCCGCAGGCCGACGCTCTATCCACTGAGCCAAACCGGTTCCGGCCTCTCACCATATTTTAACTCTGCGTCTGAAGATCAGGAACATGACCTTTGATTGAGTGCCCACCACGTGCCGATTTTCTAAGGACATCACCTCATTTCATCTCATCTTTACAACAGCACTACAAGATGGATGTTATTATGCCCATTTTTCTGGCGAGGAAACTGAGGTTCAAGGTCAAGTGATTTGCCCAACCGCACACATCTACATAGTGGGGAGTCAGAATTCAAATGTTGGACAGTTGGACTCTAGAGTTGCCTCTGCTGAGCATTTACCCCAATGCCTCTCCTCCCAGTGAGTCTGGCCCTTCTCCACCTAGAACAGTGGTTCTCAACCTTGGCTGCACATTAGAATCACCTGGGAATCTTTTTAAAATCCTGATTTCTGGGCCTCATCATTAGTAACAAAGAAACAGAATCTCCGGAGGATGAGGCCCAGGAATCAGGATTTTAACAAGATTCCCAGGTGATTCTAATGTGCAGCCAAGGTTGAGAACCACTGACCTAGAAGCTTCTGCAAGGCGGTGTGTGGGGGAGGTGGAAGTCACCCCAAGAGCACATCCTCCCCTTTCAGATGAACTTAATGTTTTGAGCACCAACAGCCTGCTTGAAACTTGGGTTGATTTATCATCATTACAGGCCCAAGGACACCACCCCACAGGCAAATAAGGTTCTATTTCCCAACCGATATGAATGAATGTTTTAAAGACATCAGAACAAAGCCGCTCTCTTAAGCCCTCCACGAAGGTGCAAATTGCTCATCTGATCTGAATGTGTCACTTGTTTGCTTGGGCTTCATTAAAGCTTTTGATACAAGAGTCAAAAAAATCATAAATAAAAGTTTCTGACATGAGTTCTACTCATATGTGAGCTTGAAATGCATTCTTAGTTGTCTGATGTGGGAACCAATTTCTATTTTAAAATGGGGCTGGCAAGCAGGACAAGGACAAGACAGAACTGAACCAATAAAATCAAGAGCAGGGATTAATTAAGGTCCTGGAAGTTTGCTACAGAACAGGGACAAAAGAAAGATGGTAATAGTGCTTCTTCCAAGAAAAATGAGTTGGATTTTATATATATATAAGTTTCTGGAGAAATAATTTAATTTTGACACCACCTCCACAAATCAAATGGGCTTATCTTTCTTCTACGAAGAGTAAAGATTGCCCTTTTCTGGCCAGAGGGGAACCTCATTTCCCCTCTCCTTATCAGTTATAAGAAATCAAAATATTGTTTCAAATGGATGTGTTTAATATTTCAGACTACATAATGTGTCCAGCACAAAAGGGCAACATTGGCAGGCAGGGGACAGAAGATGAATAAGGATCCTGAATCACATGACCAAAGATTTCTCTCCGATCTTCCCTTCTTGTTCTATGAGGCTGGGCTCTTTGTCCATCTCCTCATTCTTGAACTTCCTCAACTCTGAAAATGGACAAAATACCTTAATCTAAAGCAGTAGTTCTCAACCTTCTGGCCCTTTAAATACAGTTCCTCATGCTGTGACCCAACCATAAAATTATTTTTGTTGCTACTTCATAACTGTAATATTGCTACTGTTATGAATCGTAATGTAAATATCTGATATGCAGGATGGTCTTAGGCAACTCATGTGAAAGGGTCGTTTGACCGCCAAAGGGGTTACGACCCACAGGTTGAGAACTGCTAATCTAAAGCATATTGTGGTCCAACCACATTGATTTTTAACATCCATTGTATACAGCAAAATAAAACAAATGATTTTGGTCATAGAGAACTAAGATGTTTCCCACTGAAACACCATCCCATTAAAATAGGCTGAAAATTCTAACAACAAAAATGTATGCATGACCTTGGTCATAGCTATTAGCAATATGGTCCAGATTAGTGGCCTTTTTTGTATTTCAGAGGTCTCCTTTATCATTGGGGCCACCTTCTATCCCATCTAAAGAACTGGTGGCCCATCACCTAGAACTCAGCTCCCCCATCCCTTCCTTCTGGGCATATAAAACACCTGGTGGGAATGGCTCTGCTCTGTCGGGGAGGTGACAAGTGCAGGAAAGGACTAGAGTGCAGCTGAGAAACAAGAGCAGCCCAAGGGGATACGGTTTACTGTTTACATCATTGACAAAGATAAATTAAAACATGACATTTAATAAAACGGGTGCCCGATGGAGATGACCTGCAATATTGGGCTTCTCAGGTCTCGCCACTGAACCCCAACCCCCCCCACCCAGTACCTGACATTCTAGACTCCGAGATACGTAAATGTAATTCCTCCAGGTTAGCAATTTGGCAAGTTTAAAACTCAGTGTGTCAGGTTTACCTATAATGAGGGACACCTCTACCAACCCATATGACAGGAGCAGCATGAGGAATAGTGACAATGCAGCTAACTCAATTACCGAGTGTGCTTAGCGTGTGAAGCGCTATGTGAATGCTAAGTAATAACGCTGTGGTTTCGTGTGGAAGATGTGCGTGTCGCCCAGGAGCATCAGTAAGTTGGTAACATAATTTGCAATAAGCCATCATTAATTAACACGAAATTACTACTAGGCCCTTCCTGGGGAAGCAGCATATTAAACTGACATCAGTATGCCAAGAGTTCATTATGGTTAATGTTAGGAGAACGCAAACTGAAGGACTTAATAGTGGATTAGAAGGTGTTTATGTCCAAACACCTCAATGTGGGTTCCACAGCTGCCACACACCAGCAAAGATACCAGCTTGTTGCTAAGAAGGATCATGGAAACTTGGAAACTTAAGAAGAGGCTCTCCCTGCATGGGATAATGAGGTACTTGGAAGCACTGAAAAAATAGGAGAGGGGAGCACTCACTCATCCCTTCCCCTCATCCCTCCCCTCCTTCACACCATTTCCACAGAGCCTGGGAGGATGAAATGGAAGCAATGAGCAGAGGTGAAGGTGAAAATTGTCACCTAGGGGAGAGAGAAGGATCAGATTCACCTGGGGAGCAACATGGAAAGGGTGTCAGGTGGAGGTGGGAGTGGGTTATTTGGAAACTCTTCAGGTGAGTCAGTTTTGCCACTCTATTCCCACTGCCCTCCTCTGCCCCCCACCTACAGTCATACAGTGATTCTGCCATGTTTCACTCTTGCTGAAAATTTAAAAGCAAAATGATCCTAACTAACATGATTTGTGAGACATGTGATCATAAATCCACAGTGCCATTCCTAATATAATCACTAATCTATATATACATTATCATAACATAAATTGGAAGGTTATACAAGGCACAAAATGCTGATTCCATGACACCTGCACTTCCTGATTGAGTGCAGGAAAAGGGCAAGAACTCCTGAGCCACAGACAGCGGGCATTGCACCCTGTGGCTGCAGCCTCTGTGTGCCATCTTTAATCCCCCAAAGTGGAAGGACCAATAGGCAAGTTCACTTTATTCCCAAGTCTCTTTAGTTCAGTGGTTCTCAACCTTCTGACCCTTTAAATACAGTTCCTCATGTTGTGACCCAACCATAAAATTATTTTCGTTGCTACCTCATAACTGTAATGTTGCTACTGTTATGAATCGTAGTGTAAATATCTGATATGCATGATGGTCTTAGGCGACCCCTGTGAAAGTGTCGTTCGACCGCCAAAGGGGTCGCGACCCACAGGTTGAGAACCGCTGCTTTAGTTGGACATGATAAGTGCTTATTAAACAAGAGGATCATTTCTTCTGCTGCTTACAAAACAATTTTAAAGACAAAAGAGTTCAGAGCCTTTGTTTCATGAGATCTATTGGTTTTCCCAGATTCATTCACTCAACAGACACTTGCTAAGGATGATGCTAGCTTTCAAGATACAAAAGGTGACAAAAACCTTGCCCTCAAGTCACTCCCATTCTAGTAGGACACAGAGTCCAGGACACAAATACACAAATAGTAATAAGACAATAGAGAAGAAGAGAGATTGACAGATTGTGCACAACAGGTAGGGTTGGAGAGGCAGTAAGGTGGCTGGGGATGGCATCTCAAAGAAAAATTGATGATTGGGTTGAGGATCCTCTGGGGAGTGAAGGTTAAGGCCAATACTAGCAAAGGAAACAGCCTAAGAAAAGATACAAAGGCACAAACCCTTCTACACCCTGAAGGAGGAAGCCCTTCCCACTACTGGAAATGGCTGGACCAGGTGGACACCAGTCTGAGCTAAGCCAATCTCCTTCGTCTTATAGGTTAAACCAACTAAATGAGTTGTCCCCCCTGCACCTGAAAATCCAAGTATCAAGCTGCCATTTGGGGGCATGGATCCAGTAAGGCAAGCAGAGAAAGGAGTCTAGAGAGAGAGGGAGGAGAAGGAAATAAGTACACAGAGAGGGCCAGCCCCAGGACACTGTCATCTCAAAACAAGGAGAGAATGGGCCTAGCCGGTTTTGCTCAGTGGATAGAGCATCGGCCCATGGACTGCGGGGTCACAGGTTCAATTCTGGGGAAGGCCACGTACCTTGGTTGCAGGCTTGATCTCTGGCCCTGGTTGGGGCACATGCAGGAGGAAACCAATCAATATGTCTCTCTCACACCGATGTTTCTCTCTCTCTGTCCTTCCCCCTCCCTTCCACTCTCTCTAAAACTCAATGAAAAAATATCCTCAGGTGAGGGTTAACAAAACAAAAAAGGAGAGAGAATGGTGGCTTGCCAGGACTTGTTCTGGACCTTCATAAGGTTCAGCCATTCTTATGGGTCTTAAATTCTTTGGAATACTCTCAATTCCTTTGAATAAAGTTCCCTTAATTTAAGACTGCAGGAGTGGGATTCGGGACAGGGCACTGGTGAACAAGAGACACTGAAGAGTCCTGGGTGGAAGTGGGCCATCCTGTGCCCTGTGTTATAGGGTCTGCTGCAAGAGTGACTGCAGACCCACCAGGTCAGTCCTCACCACCGGAAAGAAGTCCAGGACTGTAGGCAAGGTGTTTGGATGAGAGCTAGAGGGGCTGAGTTCACTAGAAGGTCTTCACACCTACTCATCAGCTTTTTATAAAGATAAAATCTGTAAAGCACTTGCAGTTTCTCTGGAGAAAGACGTGAGATAAATACAAGGTATTGTTAACAAAAGGGTCTTTCTTCTTTATTATAAAGCTATCGGAAAGGAATTGCTTTCGCAGGCCACGAGGGAGCTACAGTCTTATCTCAACAGGTAACCTTGAGAATCAGACACAATAGCTGTCTCTTTTCTCAGTTCTCTTTCTTACTTTACCCACCATCCTTCCACAAGCACACTTCTCCATTACCAACCTTTTTCATGTAATGAGACAAATAACATACCTTCCTCTGCATACAGAGCAATCCCAGCTGCTGCCTGGGCTGGACCCTGCCCCACAGTCAGCTCTCTACCCATCCCTGCTTATCCCAGGCTGCCACTGAATTCTGGGAGAGAGCATGCCTGGCATGTATGGCAGCTTAAGGAATTCTGCTCTCAAAAGAATAGAGGAAAAGTCATTCCTGTGTTGTATAATTTCTTGACAATTCTTTCTCTGGGGAGAGGGTGTGTATGTCAATAAAACTGTACTTAAATATTTCAAATATTGTTGGACTGCAAACTGAAGACCTACAGAAGGTCACAGATGAGCAACAGGGAAATGTCTAACGTGAGGCAGAGAAGGGCACTAAGAGGAAGGAGTTAGATACCTCAGGTCTATGGAAGCTGAGGTCAAGAAACCTAGGGGGTGGGAGGTGGAGACAAGAATTAAAGAACCCAGCAGGCATTTTCTTGGCATTGAAGGACACTTAGGGAAAACTGCCTTGGGGCCTCAGCAGTAAGGAACTATTCCTTCTGAACATAATCTCTGACTATGGGCTTACTGCCCAATAAATGAACTTCATAGTAGATCTCTGGGATCTACTGGGGGACATAGGAGTCTAGCTCATGAAGACCTGCTGGAATGCCTTCCCTGTGAGATCATTCAGGGGAGTGGCTGAACACTCTCCAGACCTCTTTACCCAATCATGGCTGCAGTGAGATTGAGATGTAACAGTTTCTCATGTCTCTTCTTTCATCCCGGAGATGTTCCAGAAAACTGATGCTTCTCCGATGGTCCATACCAGCCATACAGGGCCCCAGCTATAGGGGCCTGGCATCCACAGCCACATACTCAGATTCATTGTCATCTGAAGTTGAAAGGAACACCAGAATTCACCACATGCAATCATCTACACATCTCAAATGTTAGAGCACAGGTTGAAATGTATGGCTATCATCTTGGGTTCTCTAAAATGAAGTCCTTCATGTTTGTATGTTTTACATCATTGCTGCTGCTGTTAGAACCAACCTTTCCTGTCCTGCTGGCCCCATGGCAGGCATGGAACTGCTGCGCTAGAACTTGCCCACTGGGCTCGAGGAAACTCGTGCTTGGGCCTAACCAGTTCTCCAGAATAGCTCCTTAGGTCAAATCACCTTTTAAAATTTATTTTGAGGGGAACCTGGTCTTATGCTTCAAAACAGCATTATTTAGGGCAGTGATGGCGAACCTATGACACGCGTGTCAGAGGTGACACACGAACTCATTTTTTTGGTTGATTTTTCTTTGTTAAATGGCATTTAAATATATAAAATAAGTATCAAAAATACAAGTCTTTGTTTTACTATGGTTGCAAATATCAAAAAATTTCTATATGTGACACAGCACCAGAGTTAAGTTAGGGTTTTTCAAAATGCTGACACGCCGAGCTCAAAAGGTTCGCCATCACTGATTTAGGGGACCATGTGTTCCTTATCGATTGCTGTGTAACAATCACCCCCAAACTGAGTGGCTTAAGACAGTATGCCACAGTTTCGGAGGCTCAGGAATCCAGGTGTGCCTTAGCTGGGTGTTCCTGCCTCAAGCTGTCACCAGGGCTGCAGTCATCTCAAGGGCCAGATGGGGGATACCCCCACTTCCCAAGTGGACTCACATGGTTGCTCATTTCCTCAAGGCTGTTGGACCAGAGGACTCCCCCAGTTTATTCCTACGTGGGCCACCCCACAGGACAGCTCACAACATGGCATATTTTCCATCAGAGGGAGCGAAAGAGTAAGAGAGAGCACTGGAGACAGGCGCCACAGATGGTAACCTAACCTAGAAGTAGCATCTCAGTAAATCCTAAATCCAGTCCACACTTAAGGGGGTGAATTACCCAAGGACATGAACCCCAGAAGACGGGGATCACTATGGGGCCACCATAGAGGCTGCTTACCAATAGACTCTATGTTACTTTCTTCTTTTACTTGTCTCCATCATGACTATTGGCCAAAAAAACCCACAAAACTTCCAACGACAGCAGAAACCATATGCAGAAGGAGCCAAGAAAGACTTGAAAGAGATTATGTGTAGAGAGATACAAGAACAAAAGCACATAAAGTGCGAGACAGAGAGTCAGAGACAGAAACTGCCTCCAGCCTCGCCTCTTCTTCTTTTTTTCTGTTTATTCAGTCCTTACAATGTACCTCCCCTCCTTCCATTTCAGCTCGCTTAAGTGGGTTTGGTTTCTTTGCCATCAATCTCTGACTCAGCCAAGTCCTCCCCAGTCTATTTCTTCTTGGGAAAGTGGTTAATATCAGTTCAATTTCCCCCCCAGAAAGTGACCTTTGAGATGTGAAATAATGTGTGGATTCCAGGCAAAGCACATTTTTGTTCAAAGCACAGATATGATTCAATTCATTTCCATAGGCCTGCATTGAGATGGGGTTAGTGTCGTCTCCATAAATCAAGGGAAAATGTAATTAAAGGAATGGAAATTTGACTTACCCTAAATCAAACTACACATTGGTCATTAAAATAGAACTAGAGGGTCAATTCACTTCGTCCTCTAAACCCACAGTGGCTTGGAATGTAAAAATATATGTTATCTATTCATACACATGTGCATTCCACACTCACATGCATACAGGGCCACAATCACTTCACAGTCTGGGAGAACAAGGTCCCAAGCAAATAACAACCTCTCCTCGCTTCTCTTGATGTGTCACAAAACAATGTGTGCCTCTTGCGACAACTCCCACCCGGATCTGCTTCCCAGAGCACATTTTCTAAACATTCAACAGCATATCAGTATAGAAGCCAGCTCCTAGAGTAGTTTACAGGACTCCCCCAGGCAGTTCCCATAAATATTGCAAGCAGCGAGTTTACACTGCCAGCTCGGTGCAGAAACCCAGAAGAACACGATTTTACAAGTTCTCTTCCCAAAGGAAATCAGACTGAAAACACAGAGTGACAGTCAATGAGATGGTGCTGCCCCCCTCAATATTGTGGTATAAAAAAAATGCCCTTTTTTATACACAAATAACTTTTTTAATTACAAAGTATGGAGACACTACTTTGGAGAATTTTGAAATTCCAAAAAGTACAGAAGAGAAGATAAAGATACTTATAAAAGCTACCACTAAGAGACAGCAAAGGTTGTGTTTGACATATTTTCTTTTGGTCTTTTTTTCCATATATATGTATATGATATTATTCCAAATATATATGCAGTGATATATATACCTTTTGTTTTGCTTTCTTTTTTAACCTAACATTTTATTGCATGGGAGTCATGGGGAGAGATGGCTAATGAATACAAGATTTCTTTGAGTGTGAAATAAATATTCTAAAATTAGATTATGTTGATGGTTGCACAAACCTCTAAATATACTAAAAATCATCAAATTATATACTTTAAACAGGTGAACTTTATGGCATGTAAATTACATGTCAATAAAGCTGTTTTTAAACTATGTAATGAGATATCACTACATAGTACTAGAATGACTAAAATTAAAAATAAGTACAAAATATATGGTTTTTTTAAATGATTTTAAAAACAACGATTCTAGCTCAGACTGTGTGGCTCAGTGGTTGAGCACCAACCCATGCAATAAGAGGTTACCGGTTCAATTCCCAGTCAGGGCACATGCCTGGGTTGCAGGCTCATTCCTCAGTAGAGGGCATGCAGGAGGCAGCCAATCAATGTTGATGTTTCTCTCTCTCTCTGCCTCTTCCTCTCCCTTCCTCTCTCTCTAAAATCAATAAAAAGATATTAAAAAAGCAAAACCTTAAAATTCTAAATACTAATAAGGATGTGAAAAAACTGGGATGCGGGTGGGAATATAAAATGGTGCAGCCACTTTGGAAAAGAGCCCAGCAGTTTCTTACAAAGTTAAACAAACATCTAGCACACAGACCAACAAGCCTGCTCCTAGGTATTTGCCCAGGAGAAATGAAAGCATATGTCCGCACAAACACCTGGACATGAGCGTTCTTAGCAGCTTCATTTGTGTTAACTCAAAACAAGTAACAACACTAATGTCCATCAACGGGAGAAGGAATAAACAAATTGGGAATATTTATTCAGTGGAATGCTATTGCCGCCATATAAAAGAGCTACCAATATGGGCAACAACATAGATCAGTGATGGCGAACCTATGACACGCGTGTCAGAGGTGATACGCGAACTCATTTTTTTGGTGATTTTTCTTTGTTAAATGGCATTTAAATATATAAAATAAATATCAAAAATATATGTCTTTGTTTTACTATGGTTGCAAATATCAAAAAATTTCTATATGTGACACGGCACCAGAGTTAAGTTAGGGTTTTTCAAAATGCTGACACGCCGAGCTCAAAAGGTTCGCCATCACTGGCATAGATGAATCTCAGAACAATTATGCTGAGTAAAGGCAGCTATACAGAAAATACAAAATGCTGTATTGCTCCATCGATATGAAATGCTAGAAAAGGCAATCTAATCTATCGGTGGCTGCCCAGCCTGACAGTGGAGAAAAGCCATGGGAAGCAAAGGAGCAGGAGGGCATCGGGGAGCATCCGGAATCTTCTGTGTCATGGCTGTGGTGGTGGTTGCATGATTGTGCACATTTTTCTAAACTCATCAAATTGTGTACTTAAAATTGGCCTGTTTATTGTATATAAATTATGCCTCAATGAAATTTATTAAAATAAAACTCATCAGACTGTACACTAAAGTAGGTGCATTTCTGCATGTAAATTATGCCTCCAAAAAGTAGAGTTTTTTTAATGGAAAAATATAAAATACATGATTGTCTAACCACTGTGTGTACACCTGAAACTAATACAAAATAATACTGACTCAACTAAGGTGCTTACTATGGTGTTGTTAATAGAATATTAGATGTATTCACTCTTGTACCAATTGGCTGTAATTGAAAAATTCTTAAAATAAAATGGAAAAAAATATATTATATTGTGCTTATTTTCACATTTTAAATAATTGTCAGAAGTACCTTAATTTGAGTGTCATGCAGCTATATTCATCAATGTTATAGATGTGGCACAACTTAGCCAGTCTACAATAGCTGAGTACTTACGTTGTTTTCTTTTCTTTTGCCATTGAAATAACATTGCAGTGAACAGCTGTGTGCATAAAACTGTCTCTGCTTTAGATGCCTAGGGAAGAACAATTGGGTAGGAAAACTTCCAAGGTGCTTAGTAACACCTTACAGTTAGTCGCTTCCCTTTAACGGGGGTAGGAGGTCACAGGGATGGAAAGAGCGTGGTGGCTTCTACAGCCCCTCTATTAGTGGGTGGAACGCTGATGCCCAGTGAGAGGAGCCTGGGCTAAGGAGGTCATGGGTCCCTGTCCTGGTCCCAGCACTTGCTGTGTAACCGCCAGTCATTTTCTTTCTTTGGATACTATTTTTTTAACCTCCAAAATGAGAGTAGTAATTTATGGTAGGCAAATATTCCCTAAACGGGTCAGCAAAAGCACCAACTATAAAGTAAACCACTGATCCTTGAAAATAAAAACTTGTGTTCATCAAAAGACATTATTAAAAGAAAAAAACAAACCACACAAGGAAGAAGCTATTCACAAAACATATATTCAAATGAGGACTTGTATCCAGAATTCCTAAAAACAATGAGAAAAAAGTAAAAAAAAAAAAAAAAAGTGGGCAATAGCCTTAGCAGGTTTGGCTTAGTGGATTTGCTCCTTAAACGCTATCCAAAAAATGTCTTGGTGTCAAGCAATGCAAATTAGATAGGTTGGCTCTTAGCCGTTTGCCCTGGTGAGTTATCAGTTAATCAATTTTATGGGTTGTTTTAGTTGTATTTTAGAGCTTTAAAAAATGTTCTTGTTTTGAATTCATGGTGTTGTTAATAGAATATTAGATGTATTCAGTCTTGTACCAAAGATCTTTTATGGTGTGGTTTATCCAGTTTATTGGCTGTAGAAGGAACAAGAATTTGTATAAGAGTGTGTCGTTCTTGAGGAAAAATGTCTACATTTACACACACACACACACACACACACACACAGGTACCTTTTGATAGCTAGCAGAAGTCTGAAGGTGGAACAAGAGTCGTATATCACTATCTCACTAACCCAATTGCCTCTCCTCCATCATCATTGTTTTTGTGTGGTAGGAGCAAGCAAAAATGGGGTAGATTCCAAAGGAAACAACACTTAATTTTATAGTTTCCTATTTCTCATTCTTTTATCATTTTATTTAATTCATTTTTAAATCTTTTCCCTTCTCTGTACATTTGCATTGAATTGAAAAACAAAGTCTTTCATATTTTACAGAGGACAATAAATGTTCTCTAGCACATTAAATTGCCATTGAGCCAGAAACCAAAGGAGAGAAAGCCACAGAGTGGCACCGTTGTTTTCCTATTGGAATGAAGATAGAGCTTTATTTCCGTTTCCTTCTTGCAGATATTTCTGTAAGTTAATAAATTAAATGGATGTGTCCTATTAAAAAGTGCTTTCTTCATACTTTGGTATGATAATGCAACTCTTGACCTTGAGTGACAGGGATCCGCCTCTGTGTATGCCTGTCTTTCCCAGCGGCCTTGCCTCTTGTGAGCAGAGACCAGACCCTGCTTCCTCCTGCAGCGCTCCTGCCCACCACGGACTCTCAGATGGAGTCCGTGCTCAACAATTGGGTGTGGACTTGAACTTTCTGAACCTGCCATGAGAAAAAAAAAAAAAAACAATGAAAATGGCAGAGAAGGAATGTGGGCAGGGGCATGGGCAACCATGGCGACCTGAGTGAAGGAAAGAATAAGAGCAGAGCAAGAAAATCCGTGGGAAATGGCTCTCTCCTCCTGGACAACTATCTCACCCAAAAGGACAAGTGCTGCCCAACTTACCTGGCTCCACCCCAGCACTGGCGCTGGTACTCCTGGGAGATGAGACAGTGCAGGTGCCGCCGCTGAAAACAAGAGCCTGGAAAGACAAAGGGGCCCCTGCTTCCCCACGCCCAGCCCAGCGCAGGAGCACGAGGGCCTGTGGCTGGCGGCTTCGCTGCAGCGGCTGCCCGTCCTGAGGGACTGATTGGCTCTCCTAACCCAGGGACACACCAACCAGCTCTTTTTAAAAATGGGCAGAAGGAAGTAGAAAGACAAATCCTTCCATGGCGTTGCCACCCCTGACAGAGAAATGATGGGGATTAAAGAAGAATGGGATGGTAAAGTCAATCTGAATCTCGATAAAATGCCCACTAGGCCTACGACTTCCAGGTGATGAAGAGTTAGCAAGCCCACACCAATTTCCCAGGGAAAGGGGGTTACAAAGTGAGAGTGAGGAGAGGAGAGCATTGAATGGCTTTTTATAGCCCCTAATATCTCTTCTGACAGCAGCCTGCATGGCCTCCATGGGCCAGGACAAGGGGAAGATGAATGGATTTGTCTTTCCATTAAATACCATTACCCGGAGCACGGGAGAGAATAAAAGATGGGCTTCTGATTCACCTCCCAGCTCCCATCTCTTTTCTCCTAATTAAGAAAAAAGCTACAAAAACAACTCCCACGTGTCCTCCCCAACGCAGCCCTACCACCTGCAACATGTATAACCTCAGGGGAGGTAGGTAGCCCAGTGAGCTACAAAGTTCGCCTCCCAGCAGCAATGCCAACACATAGCCGGTCCTAAGGAGAAGTTCAAATCCAGTCCATCAGCATGGTCAGGGCCTCACCTGGTCAGTAATATACTTCAAGACCCATTACGCTCCTTGCAGAGCCTGTCATCTTTAAAGCCCATGGCCTGAGGGGTCTCTTTACCACAGATACAAATAAATGTTTCTGCTTCTTCATGGGATCAGTTGCTTGAATGATCTGAGACATCACGTGCATCACAACAAAGAGAGAAAACAAATACAATTAGTGGGCAACCTCCAGCACGGTTCAAGATCAGAGTCTTCAGGCCAGTGGATTGCAGGCTGGGCTACATCGTTGAATCAACTAAGGTGCTTAAAAAATACGGGTGCCTGAGCAAAATTAATCCAAAGAGAAACTAGCAGTAGTCTTCTCCAACTAAATATGCTGAAGGATATGTTTAAAATGTGTGCAAGATCTGTACATTGAAAACTAAAAACACTTGTATAGATATCTCATGTCAAGTAATAAAACCTATGTGTGAATTTTGCAAGGTATTAAATGTAAGTTTAGAACACAAAAATCGATTGTATTCTTTTGCATTGGCAGCAATCAATGGGAAAATAAAATTTTGAATTAATTCCGTGTACAATAGCACCAAAAACAGAAAATACTGGAAATAAATCTAGTAAAAGTTAGCTAAGACTCCCCCACCCCCATCCCACACTGAAACTTATAAAGCATTGCTGAAATAAGACCCAAATAAATGGAGATAACCTGTGTTTGGTTTGGAACACTCAATGTTGTTAAGATACCAGTTCTCCCCAATGTAATCTGTAGCATCAATACAATCTCAATCACAATCCCAGCAGGTTTATTTTGGGGAAATTAACAAGCCGATTCTAACATTCACATAAAAATACAAAGGATCTAAAATAGCCAAAATGATTTTGAAGAAGAAGAAAGAAGTTTTACACTGACTGATTTCAAGATTTCCCAAAAGACTACAATAATCAAGACAAGGCTTATTAATGGAAGAATAGATACACGGATCAATGAATAGCAAGTCCAGAAATAGACTCACATATATATGCTCAACCGACATTTTAAAAGGTAACAACATAATCCAATAGAGAAAAGATAGTCTTTTCACTAGTGGTTTGGGTCTTTCCTGGCCATCATTTTCCCCGTCTGCTGCCGGGTCAGGGAGGAGGAAGCTCCAGTGTACATTTCTTAGAAGGATCTCCTGATGTCTCCTGGTCGGTCTGTGTATTTGGGCGCCAGGATCCCAGGGTTAATGTCTACATATCCACCCTCAGCCAGGCCCTGGAGTGACTCTCGCTTGGGTGCCTTGCTAGACAGATAAGGGATATTGAAGGCAATATCTGGCCTGGATCCATGCCATAGCATGCCCCAGTTCTGTAGAGCATTGTGTTCACTAGCAATTAGCCCAAGGGGACCACAGGTACTCTGGTGGTGGCCAGTGACAGTGGTGGGTGGTCTGTGACTTGCAGATGGCTTGTGTTCACATCAAGAGAGCCAGTAGCCCTCGGGTGGTGTCCCAGGGCACTCGGTCATTCGTTTTTAGTCCCTAGCGTAGTGGTTCTCAACTTTGGCTGTGCATTCGAATCATTGGGGAAAGTTGCAGAAATCTTGATGTCAAGGACACTTCTCAGACCAATGAAATAATACGATTATTTTTAAATCTAAGTCATTAGGGTATAATTTACATGTAACCCACCCTTTTAATTGTATGATTAGATGAGTGTTGATAAATATATACACCCGTGAAACCATCACCACTACACTCAAGTTCGAACATGTCCATCACCTCAAAAGAGCTTCCATATTTCCTTGGCAAAGAGAAGATGTGGGCTCCAGCATCCCCCTCCCTCACTCCCCAGAACCACAGGAGGTGAGGCACTGACGCTGTTGCTGGGATTGGTGCCCACCCTGCCACCACCAAGACCAGCCTTGTTTGTGACCGTGCGCAGAATTCCTACCCTCACCCATGTCCCCAAGGATGAGCTGATACAAAGGCTTTGATAAGCATCTGTTGACTTTCATCACTTGAATTTATTACCCAATAAATAAAAGGACAAAGATAAGACTAAAATCCAGGTGGTGAAGAAAATGGTTCTTTTACCCATGTATCAGTGAAAGGACCAAGAAGAGGAGTCACCTGACCACAAGCTCCCAGAGGGGGCAGGGCTTTAGCCAGAAAATATTGTCATATTAATATCTCATTTGAACTTCTTTAGCCAGAGGAGCATGCAGGGCTTTCAGCTCCCAGGTCCCTGCAGCCAAGCAAAGGCAGCCCAGGTGAGGGTTGCAATGGACAGTGCAGAGAATGGGCAAAGCCCAGGAACAGGTGCAGCTTAAGGTCAGGTTCTCACACTGGTGACAGCAAAACTGAACAAGCCACTTGCTTTTTCCCAGTCTCTGTTCAAAGTCAGAATGAAGTTGAAGTTAAGGGACAGCAGCAGCAATCACATTATCTGGGTACAAACTCCACCTTTGCCATCTGCGAGCTGTGTGATCCTGGGAAAGTCACTCACCCTCTCTGTTGCCCAGCTGTCTCATCTGTGAAAGGGGGATAAAATGTTAGCGCATAGGCTCACCATGAGGATTAAATAAGTCCTTACATGCAATGCGCTTAGGCCAGTGCTGGCGTAAAGGAAGCGCTCAGTAATTCACTCGCCCCTCTTATCTGTGAGATGCTAATAAAATCTCTCCCCACATACCCAGCAGAGTCGTTTCAAAAATACTTTTTAAATAATAATGATGCCATCATGTATTTTGTTAACTGAAAATATTGTCATATTAATATCTCATTTGAACTTCTCAGTAAACATATGAACTTGAGTTAGCAAGTATCCCCGGGGAACATGGTGAAACACTATACACGGTGGGGCAAAAGTTGGCTGACAGCTGTGAGTACTCCAAACGGTTTACTCTTGTATTGTTATTTATTAATTATTGTGTTACTTTCCATATGAACAACTGTAAGTCTACATCTGCCCCACACTGTATGTGAAAGTGCTTTGGAATTGTAGGATAGGATACTTGTCACTTCTAAGGAAAACTGGCTCAGACTTGCCTGTGGGGGCCTCTGAGTGAATTTCGTACCACCTGACCCCACTTCAATGCGCTAGAGTACAGTTGTCTAACTAAGTGATCCTGCGCTTCAATTTTCAGAGCTTCCCAGGGCAGGAGAGAACACAAGCCAGGGACTATACTTCATTGAAAAAAAATTGCTCTAATATGAGACAGATTCTGAGTTCTCTATTCTATTCCATTGAACTGTATGTCTATTTTCACTATGTCTCAAAATCGGGCACTTAATTCATTCAATTTTTTTTCAAAGTTTTTTGGCTAAGGTCTTTGCATTTCCACATAAATTTTAGAATCAGAAACAGGATAAAGTCAGATTATCAATGACCCAGGAAGATGAGAGCTGGGAATAAAAGGCTGAGTGGCAAAGGGGAGGGAAATGAATGCCGGGGCTATCCACTTAGTTGGTCTTGGTGTCTGCGGCATGATACATGGGCTCTCATGCTCTGTCTATATGGAGTGGAGAGCTGGCCTAGGAAATCTATGTTATCTCTTGTATGGGAGGATGGCCCAGCCAGTAGCATGTGCTCAGGGCCGTTTTCCCAGTGAGTTCCCACCGCCCTCCACCTGGCTCTCCCTGAAGCCGTGATCCACATTCCAAATCCCAGACCTCCAGAGGGGCCTAACCTGAGAGACCACCCAGCCCAATTCCTCCATCATAAAGATGGGAATCTGGAGGCTCAGAGCGGGCTGAAAGCAAAGCCTGGACTTGAAAACAAGGACCCAAGTGCCTACTTTGCATACAAGACCCCGGAGACTTCTTAAACACAGAAATGTTTCTCCTTCAATTCAGGATCAATAGTCACTTTTCTCCCCTGGGCCAAATGTGTGTGTTTTTATTAAAAAGGAAGAAAATTCTGAGAGTTAGAATTCACCTAAGCACGCGCTCTGAGGCTTCAGAACCACGACTAGGAAATAACCACCTCACACATCTCTAGGCTTGATCGGGGGCCTGCACGAGCCACTTCCTGAGAGAAATGATGGCACCTGATGGCCTCCGAAGTGTCATGTGAATCAGCATGCACTCCACCATCTGTGATTGTTGTCTCCCAACATGTGAATCAGGGAGCAACCTGGTTGGAGTTTTTAGGAAGGGACATGAAAGCCACTTTTCAAATGAATGACACAGCTTCTGTCCTGAACAACTCAGTCAAGAGGGTCAGAACAGGAAAATGGGAAGGACAGTGAGCATGAAACCCTCATTGGTCCTGACTCAGGTCCTGGAAGGTATTGAGAAACCCCTGCCCTCACCCCATGCACGCATCACCAATGACCGGTCTGCCAGAAACACCAGAAGCTGAAAGGAGGCAAAAAGATGGGCTTCCAAAAAAAAAATAATCATCCTCACCTCACATGTTATGGATGTGGAGTTATGCTTGTAAGGAATAATGTATGGAGATGATTATTTTATTTTTAAAAATGCACATGGCAAATAGCTAGCCAGACCGGCATTGACATGCATATGATACACGCTTACATATAGTTGCAAAGCACAGTGTAATGGAAATGGGCATCATACTTTGCATTTATATAGCAACCATTCCTCTAAGGACCTCAAAGGATTCGTACAGCCATTACTGGATTCACCCTTGTTACATGCTTGTAAAATGAAGGAGAGGCAAGGATTACTCAGCCCATTTTATTAAAGAGGAAGCAGACCCCAAGAGAATATATGGATTGGCCAAGGGCATATTGTGCATCATTTATTTGCTCAAAACCATGTTGGACTGAAATGAGTCCAACATTGTCCTTACATTTGCTGGTTTTTATAGGGTGTCCCAAAATTCACGCAAGAAATAATTTTGATAGAAAAAACAGGTTTATAATTAAAAATTGTAAATTTTTTATTGATTCATAAAGTATACAGTATAGGGTTATTATGGAATAGCACATTGGGTATGCTGGCACATACGCAAAGCCGTGGTCTTCATTGGTCTTCATTGTTCCTGCTCCTGGGCCATAATTGGTACTTGATAATGCTTATCAAATTGAAGGGATTGAAATCAAAGGGCAACAGATATTAGAATCTGATTCAATAAACCAAGTAAAATTAGGCTTTTATTTTTTGTTGTTGTTGTTGTTAATGCTCACGCAAAATTCAAATCTTGCGTGAATTTTGGGACACCCTATACATACAGATTTCTGAAAAGAAAGTGAGTCTGTTTTGCAGACTTGTGTCTGTGATTCAGAGCACCAGACGATCAGTGACCAGGGTGGGATATGAACTGGGGATGTTGCCCATGTTCTCATGTACAGACATGGGTTCTTGACAACTAAAGAGGGAAAACCTTCCTGCCATTGGCACCAGAACCGAAAGACAGGCTCCTGTTAGTAACTGACATTTAATGACTGCCTACAATGCACATTTCCAGTGTGCACTTCAATACCCTTTATTGTTGATCTTACATCTGCTTTATGAACTAGGTATTATTGCCTCTTAGAGGTAAGAAACAGGCCCAACGAGATTGGATCCTTGTCCCTGGTCATATAACTAACAAGTTTCTGCTTGGGATTTGAGTACATTTTGCTGATTTGAATAGCTGTGCATTTCTACCATATTTTACCAACATGACTTCACTCCCTGTCTAGTGGGGTTCCTAGAGTCATAGTCCAGCAAACTTTAGGAAAACTAGAGCCAATCTGGGGCTCCATGCACCTGTCCCCCACCCTCCCCCACAAATATTCCAAATGACAGCTCAGGATAAGTGCTTATTCACCCTGGACAGATCCACTGGACATGACCCTGCCTCGGGCCATTCTGAACCGCAGGCTAGTCTGAGCCTTCCTGGTCCCAGATTCACACCTTGTGTCTGACCCTGACCCGAGCTCGTGGCAGAGCCGGCTGAGACCCATGAGCAGGGGAAGGGTGGGAAGACATCCCTGGAGGCTGCCCGAGTGCACCCTTCAACCACCTACACTGAGCAGCACTGGTTGGCCTGATTTCTGACCACCACCGGGAAGCACGTGCCTGTCTGATGGGCCTCACATTCCTCACAGAGAGAGAAAGCAAGGCGCAGACTTGGCCCAACTTAGAAGGAATCCGAAAGTGAAAAGGCAGCAGGCACTATTCCCCTGCCATTTCCTCTCCTTTAGATTTCAGTGCCTGGAACGTGACCGTGCAAGGGGTGGGAGAGCCATCCTCTGAAAACCAGGCTGGGGCGGAGGACCGATGGCTTCAGCGGGTCCCTACTCTGCTTGAAGTGCTTCGCACACGACACCTCCTTTATCCCTCCAGCACAGCTATGCGGGTGTTATTCCCGTTCTCCAGAGGAGGAAAGCGAAGTAGCAGAGCTGATGTGTAATAAAACCAGGACTGAAGCGTGGATCTGTGGGTCACCCCCTGCCCTTGAAGCCTCACTAGCCTCACTGGTGTGCCCTTCTCCTGAGGACAGCATCCCAGCGGTGGCAGGGAGGGCTGCTGGCTCATCACCGGAGGGATGTGTCTCAGACAAGGCAGAGCACAGGCGCAGTGCCCTTCCTGTGAGGCCCTGCAGTCCCTGAGCTGTGACTGACATGCAGGACTGGCACTCCCAAGCTTGGCTTTCCAGCTGGTCACCAGTGGCAGGGAGCAAGGCTGTCCACAAATGCAAGTCACACACATAATGTGAACTATAATGTCAGCCACATAGGTAATCTTAAAGTGCTGGGCAGTGACACAAAATAAGTAAAAACGAGCAGGTTAAATGAATTATAATAATGTATTTTATTTAAACCAATACTCCGATAGATTATCATGTCAACAGGTAATTGATATAAAAACATTAATGAGCCCTCTTACATTCTTTTTTACACTGGGTCCTTGAAACCCAGTGTAGTTTATACTCACAACACATCTCCTTTTAGACAGGCCCCATTTCAAGCGCTCAACATGGCTAGTGGCTACCATGTTCGATGGAGCAGATCTAGCAGAGGAATAATGAATGGGCTTGGAAAGCTGGGATGGTGGGACCTGACTCTAACCACCTCCCAAGGTGACAGCATAGTGGTTGAGAGGTGGGACCCTGGAGCCAGACTTGCCTGCCTTTGAATTGCAGTTCCACTGCATGCCTGCTCGGTTGCCTCAGTTTCCCCATCTATAAAATGGAGAGAACAACAACACCTGCCTTATAGAGTGTTGCAAGAATGAAATGAGGCACTGCTTAGAACAGTAATGGGCACATAGTAAGCAGTAGAAAAACATGTGCTATTATTATTATTATTATTATTCCCACTGGGGCTCAGTTTACTTAATTGCACACTAAGGATGTTGAAAATAGATAATTATTAAGATTCCTTCTTGCCCTGTTCCCGGAATCCAATGCTAATTGGATTGTACTGGAATCCAATGCTAATGCTACATCTGCTCTCTGAGCATTGGTTCTGAAGTGTGCGGGGGGCAGGGCCTCAGATCCAGCTGTGTCCACAGAGGAGGCTGATGAGGGGCTCCATGGCTGGCGTGGGTGGAGTGTGAGGAACCTGTCCCCTCCATCCTGGGCTCATGTTGACTTGCTCCCTGGACAGCCCCCACATTCTCATGGGTGTCCTCCACAGAAACTTACAAAGGCCTCAGAGATTTGAACCTCTGAGCCTTTACCCAGAGCCCACCCTGGAAAGAAATGTGCCAAAGAATTGGGAATAAGAGGCCCAAAGAAATCCAAGCTGGGCTTGCTGTTTGGAGTCAAACCCATCCTATTCAAGTGCCTCCAGCACCAGTGGACAGAAAGGAATCCCCACAGAGGAGGTTGGCCCTGCAGCCTTGCCCACCAGCTACCCTTGGGGCTGAGAGATGAATGGGAAGCTGGTAAGCAAAAGGCCAAACACTCCAAAAGCTATGAGTGAGGTGTCAGAATTGTAGCAGTAGCAATCCCAGGGGCAGCAGCTCAGGAATCCTAGCTGGCTGGCTTCTTTCCTGTAGAGACCAAACTGGGGAGTTACAGAAATTCAAGGTGGAAACAACGCATTGGGTCAGGCTCCTCATCTCTAAGGAGGCTGGGGAGGAGCCTCATCCCTAGGGACTCCCCATCTCTCTAGGAATGACTAAAGGCTGGAGCCCTTGCTGCTTCTCTCTGCTTCTCTCGCAGGACAGGAGTCTAACATGCTAGCAGCAGAACCTTCCCTCCCCAAGAAACCAAACAGAAGGATGACCAGGCTGCTCATCTCAGAAAAAGAAGCACAACTAAACCATGGCCCCTCCTACCAAGCAGCGGCTTCCTCCCAGCTGCTCAAGTTCATTTGCCGAGAGCTACCTTTCCCTCATCAGCAAGCCTTTACCCTGGAAAAAAATGTGCCAAAGAATTGGGAATAAGAGGCCCAACCATGAGAAGGGACTCAACCAATCACTGGGCAATGTGGCCAGAATGAAGCACCATCCTCTCCCCGGAGGTGGCAGAAATAAACTCAGAGACCCTCCCACTCAGACCCTTTGGTATTGGGAGCAGGTCCTGAGTCCTCTTCTCTCTCCAGGTTGAGCTGATATTTCTGCACCTCCCAGACACACTGACTGAATCTGAAATATTTCAATATCCTGGCCTGGTTGAGTGCCTTTAACACCCATTGCTAAGGGGCCACATTCTCCCTTTGTGACCTGCCGAGAGCATCTTAGCAGCTAGGCTGCACCCACAAAGAACTCCAGAATCCCACCATCAAAATCAAAGAGGCTGGCTCTGAGCTAATGGAGTGGAGTTGCCACCATGCCTGTATCATTAATATCCTCATCCTACACCATCAACTTCACCCTGTTTCCGGTGGAAGTGGGCTATCTCTTTCCCCACTGAGTGCTGGGGGTGGTGTCCTTAAGATATCTTGAGAAAAAGAATTTTCTGAGACCCACACAGGAGGATGAGTGATTTTGATTTGCGTGGAATTATATCCCTGGGTTCCCCAAGTCCCATTTCCCTTAATCCAGTCCTGGAAAAGGTGTAGTTGGGGCTTCAGTAGAGCTAGAAACAAAGGCAGTGTCCAAAGGGTGTGTTCCATATTGCAGCTGGGTCCAGTTCAGCATCAGGCTAGTTGCAGTCCATTGGCCCATTGTGTATGTGGTCCACATAGCCCTGGGCCAGGTGGGCGAACCCAAGGGAGCCGAGAGATCGCACCACCTGCAACAAGAGTCCCAAGAACACAAGAGGGCCAAGAGCAACCAAGAGAGGGAACTTCTTTGATCAGGAGTTTAAATATCTCAAGTCTCCCTGTGCTTGCAGTGGTCACCCCCATTCTGGCCAATGACCTGTTCCCAGGTGTGACTGACAGAAAGCACCTTCACTAGCCCCCCCAACTTAACTGGGCATGTGTCTGTTCTCCTCCTTGTCTAGACCCTTCCCCCTGGGGTCTATGGGGAATGGACTGGTGGCTCCCTGGGGAGTGTAAATAAAGCTTTAGCTTCCTGGTGAAGCTATTCAAATAACATGTCAATAGTATTTGGCCTTCCCTGTGCTTCCTTTATATTATTAATAACTAGGTTAATTATAACAGTATCAATCCCACCCACATACTCCATAGCATCATGAGCCAGAGACGCAGGTCTTCTTAACTACAGCAGCCAAACCATGTTACCCCAACCCAGGCAAGTCCCAACGGGGGTTCCCCGTCTGCCCCACGAAGGGAAATGCAGGTCCTATGGGACCCGGACCCAGGAGAACTGGAATGTGGAGATAGAGAAGGGAATTTTTCCGCGATGCAGGATCACAAAGAGTTTTCCACTCTGAGGCCACCTGTGGTCCCGTTTCAGTGCCTCTCCAGGCCTGTTCCTTCTGCTCATTAGGTAAATGTGCCAACGCAAGGAAAGAAATCAAGGTCTGCTTAGCTGTCCCCACTGGCCCTGTCAGTCATTCTGAGGAAGACAGTTCCTGCCACACAGCTCAGGAAATGGCCCCCGTGGGCCAAGGAACAGCTCCATCCCGTAAATGTATTTACACAGCACAGTGCTTGTTCTCCACGTTTCACCAGCAGCCCACCTCTCCTGAGCGCCCTGGGGAGGTTTTATCACCTGGGAGGGCTCCTGGCTGCTGCTCTCACCAAGTCCCTCCTCGATCATCAGAACAGACAGATTGTGTGGCTGTGCAGAGACGCGGCCGCCCCCAGTGAGCCGTCTTGGTGGCTGACAGAAGGTTCTCCAGCGGCAGGAGCGGGCTGGGCCCGGCAGCTCTGCAGAACACCCTCTGGACACTGGCTGCACTCCCTGGCTGGAGCTGCTTCCTGGGACTGTAACGAGATGCTCTTCTCAAGACAAAGGGAGCTGGCAGACGCTCAGATGCAGCATCTTTGACAAAGGCACCACTTGGAAATATGGGGACAGGGTAGAGGTACAAGAGCAAGCTCAGGCAGGCAAGACTGAAGCAAAAGGATGAGATACATCCCAAAGAGGGGCTGCAAAGGGAGTGAGCATTCTGCCTACCACCCATTGAACAGATGAGAAAACTGAGGTCCAGAGAAAATAAGACTATTACATAGTAGTTAAGAACAAGGTCTTTGGTTGTAACCCCAGCTCTGCCATGTGCTTGTTCTATAACCTTGCACTTAATCTCCATGAGTCTCTCATTTCTCATCTTGAAAATGCATATAATAAAAGCTACCTCAAAAAAAAATGGCTTGTGAATGGCTCACATGGGATAATGAAATAAGTAAAGCACAGTAATTATATAACTATTACCACTAGTATTAAAATCATCCAACAAAACCATCTCAGACAAAGGACTCAAATCCAGTTATTTTAATTTCTACATCAGTGTTCATCTTCAGGTGACCCAACCAGCCTTCACAACTAAGTCACTTTCTATGTCAGTTAAGAATTTCATTCACCTACTAATAACTGTGGCTTAAAGAAACGAGGGGTGTGTTCTCTCGGATAAGACCAAATGCAAGAAGCAGAGCACTGGTAGGGGGGTTCCATGAGCCAAACTCCCATTTTTCTGCCATCCTAAGATTTTAGTTTTCACCCTCAAGGTCACAAGATAGCTGCTGCCGCTCCAGCCATAGAGGAAACCGAGTGGGAAAGGACAAGGAGGCGCTCCTGCCTGTAGAGGCAGCTCCCTTTCAAAAGATTTCCTGGAAGCTTCATTCCGTGGCTTTTGCAACACCCCTGGCTGCAAGGGAAGTTGGACAACACCTGATAAAGCCAGGGTTTTGTGCACAAAAAGGGGAGAGTGGATATTGCCAGGGTAATGAGCAATCTCAGCCTTTTGGCCACAGTCTTTGAACAGAATAAGTCATCTCTCCCATCTGCTTTGCATCCAGGACTTCTGAGAGAGTGCCCGGATGTTTCCCATCTATGCCTGCAGCTGCCCCCACCGCCCAGCATGGTCTAGGATGGGAATCTTGCCACCCTTCGGTGCCTGGCCTATGCCTTGATGCTAAGAGCTGACAAAGATTTTGTAGATGGAAAGAGTGAATAAAGGAGGGTGTGCTTTGGGTGGGCCCTGCATTGCCCACAACTCCCCTCAGTACCTGTAGCTTTAGCGGTTGGTTTCCTTTTCCTCGCTCTGAAGAGAGCAGATCTGAGCAACACTGAGATGACACCTTAGTAAGTCAATACAAAGTCAAATTATGTCTCTTCTGCTCCAAACCAGCCAAAGGTGCCCCATTTCTTTCATAGTAAAAAGCCAAAGTCCTTTATACTGAACTGCCAGGCCCTAGACCAGGGGTCTTCAAACTACGGCCCGCGGGCCACATGCAAATACAAATATTGTATTTGTTCCCATTTTGTTTTTTTACTTCAAAATAAGATATGTGCAGTGTGCATAGGAATTTGTTCATAGTTGGTTTTTTTTAAACTACAGTCCGGCCCTCCAACAGTCTGAGGGACAGTGAACTGGCCCCCTGTTTAAAAAGTTTGAGGACCCCTGCCCTAGACAATCCTCCCCACCCCCCAGGCACCTCTTTGCTTCACTTCCCCTCACCCTTCCCCCTTTATTCAACTCTACTCTTACCACAACAGCCTCCTTGCTGTTCCTCCAGCATGTCAGGTCCATTTCAACTCAGAGCCTTTGCACTTGCTGCTCTCCTGTCTGGAGTGCTCATTCCCCGAGTATCCAAATGGCTCCTCCCTCACTCCTACAAGGCTTTGTGTAAATATCACCTTCTCTTCTATGCCTCCCTGGCTGCTTGAAGATTGGCCACCATCATGAATGACACAGTAACTGTCCAGACCAGGAAGTTCATGACCAACAGACGACTTCATCAGAAACAAATGGTCATTGACTTCCTTCACCATGGGAAGGCAACAGTACCTAAGACAGAAATTCAGGAAAAGTCTTCAAAATGTATAAGACCACACCAGATGTCATCTTTGTGTTTGGATTCAGAACTCATTTTGGTGATGGCAAGACAGCTGGCTTTGGCATGAATTATGATTCCTGGGGTTATGCAAAGAAAAATGAACCCAAACATAGACTCACAAGACATGGCCGGTATGAGAGGAAGACCTCGAGAGCTCAGAGAAAGGAAGCCAAGAACAGGATGAAGACAGTCAGGGGTCTGCAAAGGCCAGCGTTGGTGCTGCAGAAAGTGAGCTGGAGACTGGACAACAGGACGAGTAAAGATTCTTCTGACTTTATCTGTGGTGACTGTGCGGATTTTTCATGAAAGCGTTAATAGACTAAGAACTTCCCAGTGAGGTTCACACTGACCACTCTATTGGAAATTGTAACCACCTTGGCATCCCCAATCTTTCCATCCTCCTCTACCTTCAGATAGCACTCATCACCTAACTTACCATTCACTTTATTTATTTATGATCATACTGCCATGCTATTTAGTCACTTTTTTTGTTTACCTATGTATTGTGAGGGCAGGGGTTGGGGACCATTTTGTTCCCAGCTGCACCCTCAGCCCCTCGGACAGAGCCTGACACACACAGCACAGACGCCATAAATATTTGTTGATTAAACGTACATATTAATGTCGCTCTGTCTTGGGGTAAAGGAGAGTTGCCAATTAGGAAAGGCAGTTGACAGGAGAGGAACATGTAAGAGTCTGAAGGAACCACCAATAAAGACAGAGCATCCATACCAAGTCAGATCAAGAAAACAGGCATTCTGAGGGAAGACAGGAAAGTAAAGATCTAGATGGGTGCTATACCTTTCCCAGCCAGATGAGGAAACCCACTCTCTCTCTGTTCTGTAGACAAGTGTTGCCATACCCATTCACTGGGTGACAAAAACGATTCCATCACTGGTGAGTCCAGTCTCTCACATAGTCCAACTCATTTGACTCAAAACAATGATTCAAAACCTTAGCCCTGGTGCAAGTTCCAACCGCCTAAAGCAGTGGTTGGCAAACTGCGGCTCTCGAGCCACATGTGGCTCTTTGGCCCTTAAATGTGGCCACGAAGTTTCAACCGCATTGTACGTGCACACCCGCACGTGGTATTTTGTGGAAGAGCCACACTCAAGGGGCCAGTTTGCCGACCACTGGCTTAAAGGAAAGGAAGCTTGTTCCCCAAACCAGCCGCCACTGGGGTCATTGCTCATTTTCTTCCACCTACAGCTTCCTGTTGACTATGTCCCTCCTGCTGAGCTGCTCTTCGACTCTGTGGCTTTCAAAGCCCCCTTGCACCTCAGGGTGGGTACTTTTCAAAGTCAGACCTCTGCTGGTGAAAGCAGGAGAAAGGACTTCCTAGGAAAGTGACCAGTCAGGTCCACACAATGCTGCCTTCCATTTATACGCCGCAACACCCACACTCAGGGGATGCCTAGGTGACAAGACCATCGATCAATACTGTCCCTAAATTAGCTGGAGATTTTTTTTTTCTTCTACTAAATAATTTGGGAATGATTTTAAAAATGCAATGCAAAGAAACAGCCTTTTTTTTCTGTCTTCTAGCCATGAAAACACACACTGCTTCCTAGAGCCTGATTAATGTTAAATGTGACCTTTTGCAAAGTTTCTTGGCAGGTTAATTTATGATGCTTCCAGAGTCTAATGTATCAGGCAGTGGCTGTTTATGTGCTTGATGAAGTATTCTTTGTCCGGACTGGATATGTCGTCCCAGATCTTCCGTAGTTCACTCCCCCTTTCAATCTCTCTTTTACTCTAACTTTGTGCTTGGGTATTTCATCAATCTTACTGGGAAGAAAACATGAATATATTTATGAATTCTCAGTCCCTAAGTTGTCATGCACACTGTATTAGCTTATTACTGTATCTCCAAGATAATCCTCCCCTCTCATCTCGTTACATCTGTGCTTTTGAGTTCAGGGAGATCTCAGCTCAACCAAAATGACTTTTAATGTTTGGTTTGCCATGAGAGCTGCTTTGAGGGCCTCTATCTTGAACAGGTGTATCTTCTCCTTGCATTCTTATTGCCTTTGCCTTTGTTCTTCCCATTCCCAGAAAGAGAAATCTAATGAACTAGACTTGAGCCCCAAGAGTTTGTTTCAGCCTCAGAATATAACTAAGCGTAATGAGCATGCAGATATATTCATAGAGCAGAGGCCAACGAATGTGTATCAGGGATGTGGGGGACTTTGGAGGCCCTCCGCCCTGAGAAAGTGCTATGCAGAAGTCAGCTATTACTTACATGGAAGTTTCAGGCTATCAAAGGTTTTAGCCTTGCTTCTCAGAGCCTAGCACAGTTTTTGGCCCACAATGGGTGCCTGATTCGCATTTATAGAAAGAAGAAAGGTGAGATAGCAAGGGAGGCAAGACCGTACTCTCTAAAACAATGACCCTCAAATCCTTTATCAGAGGCATATGGACGAGAGTCTGAGCCCATAGGGTGATTTTTAGATTTCATAATAGAAGCCCAGGCAGCCACCAGCACCCCCTTGACCACCACTGCTTGAGAAACTGTTACAGGTGCTAAGGACACCATCCCCCAGACCTGCAGCTCCCTCCCTGCTGTCACATAGGCATGTGCATTTGCACCACGCTGACTGCGTCAAGGATGGCTTCACAGCAACAGTGAAGACGGGAAGGAGCTGGTGACCAGAGCAGAGCAAACTGGGTCACTGAGATGCATTAAAGGCCCAGCAGAGGCAAGAGAACAAAGGTTGTGCAGAGGCCACTCAGGAGAGCTCTGTGGTTTCTCCAGAAATATTCTGTTGCCCAGAGAAAAGGCCAGAGAAAGGGGATAGTTGAGTTTGTCCAAGGTCAGCAATTAGGAAAGTGCAGCACGGGCTCAAGAGGACAAGGAGTGGGTGGGGCCAAATGTCATGGCGTCCAGGCTAGGGACAGGGACTCACAGTTTTGGTTTCCACTCGGTCTATGAGTGTTATATTTGGGAATATGTAAATGATGGGTGGGATTTTTTTAAGCCATTTTGGCATCAGTTACATACATCTCAACTGTCTTTGTCCTTCCAAGGAGAAAATGGAATAAGCCAGGCGGAGCTCCCGTTCATAGTACTCACCCCTGGAGGCTGCTTACGCTGTGAAACATTACATTCCAAGGTGCCGGAGTGGGCGAGCCTCACTAGTGAGAAAAAGAGACAGATGTCATCTGCACAGTGTAATCTGAAGGACAAAGGGAAAGCTGAGTGGCCTCCCTACCCCATGCCTCTGTCAGCCTGCCAGAGAGCCTGAAACTTCCCTATTATTCACTGCTTGGGTTTATGTACAGAAATACTAAGAAAGCACAAATTTTACCTGAAGTGAGTCATGCAGCTCAGGTGGCACACAAAAAAAAACACATGAGAATCATACCAAGCTGGGTTTAGATCCCGGCTCTCGTTGTAAGCAATGTGACACCTGGCAAATTACTAGCATCCTGGAGACTCTGATTCCTTAATTATAAACATGTGAATTCTACCAGCCTTGTGGGGTTATTATAAAAATGGACTAACTGACACATAGCACAGAGTTTGACACAGTGGGGACTCAAAAATTTTTCCTTCTTTTTACGTTTATTGCTATGAAGGTATAGTAGGAAAAGCACTGGACAAGAGTCAAGAGCCATGGGTTCTCGTCCCTGCCTTCCATTAATGAGCTATGTGACCTTTAAGGTCACTTTAACTCTCTGGTCTTCATTTTCTAGAGAGACATGAACTGGATTCATTCATCCAACTGGTGCCATTGAGCTCTCATATGTGCCCGGTGCTACTCAGCCACTTGCATGACCAATAAATTAATAAGCATGTATGTGACATAGTGGCAAGTAATAAGCAGATAATTAAAATGTAGTCTTATGATGGAGAGATATTGGATGGCCACTGTAGAGTGAGGAGTCAGGGAAGACCTATGTGAGGAGGTGATCTTTATGCCAAGCCTCCAACAACAGGAAGTACCAGCCATAGGACGAGCAAGGAGAGATGCTGTACAGGCAGAAAAAAATAAACTGAAAATGCAAAGGCTCAAAAAAATAAAATGCAAAGGCTCCCCCCAAGGAAGCAGATGCAGATGGCTTCTAAAGTTCTTTCTCAGCTCAACAGTCTTTATCTTACGTTCTCCACGACTTCTGTGTATGACACTGGGGAAAGTCAAATAACAGTTCTCGGATGGGACGGTTACTGTTGTGAATTGATGGAGAATGCTGTAGTTGGACTACTTCTGGTAGGGCCCAATTGAACAATGGGGAAAATAAGAATGAAAACTTGGAAGAGAAAGTATGGCTAAAAAGCTAAGAAATAATTGTGCGGTGGCCTCAAAGGGGCCTTGTGAAGACTGGGGCCAGCTTCCTTCCAAAGCAGCCAGCATATCCTTACCATAAGACCTGTAGAAACAATGACAGAAGCTGGTTGCTGGGACAGTTGGGTGATTTTCTGAAGACCCTTCACTAAAGCTGAAGAAAGGTAGAACTAATCAGGAAGAAACGTCTTGAATGAACATAGAAGAAGGGTCTATACAAATGGCCAACAGATATATGGAAATATGCTCCACATCACTAGCTACCAGGGAAACGTAAACCAAAACTACAATGAGATGCCACCTCACACCTGTTAAAATGGCTGTTATGAGGAAGACAAGTAATATCAAGTGTTGGAGAGGTTGTGGAGAAAAAGGAACCCTCCATTTACCACTGGTGGGAACGTAAACTGGTACAGCCACTATGGAAAACAGGATGGAGGCTCCTCAGAAACATTCTTTTACACACCGCCTTGCATCTTCCATTGAGACAGTGCTTTTCAAAGTAGTGCGCCCTCATTCTGGGACTTGCTTAACGTAAGACTATCCTTTTACTCTAGTTTCTCAGTAGCATTTTGAGGATGAACGTTTTTAGTTTGGACTGGAAATTATTGAGAATTCATGCAGAGAGTACGGTTATTTCTGTGTAAGTGTCATGGAAGTGTTTTTACACCGAAGTTGCATCTAACTCATTTTGACGCCAGCCACTCTTTATCTGCCTGGAGGAAACTGCCTCCAAGGGAGAAGAAGCTGCAACATTCAGACACCCTTGGGGCCCTGCATGGGTTGCCCTTCAACTTGCCTCTGGCTTGGGGTTTATGCTGTTCCATCCAGGGCTTGGGGAAGCCACTTGCAGGTTTGTGGCCTTCAGATTGCCTCCTAGCCACTGGCCAGGGGGAATAACCACCCAACGTAAGATTGGAATGAGTGCCTTGCCCCTTTCAGAGCTGAGCTGGTGGCTGGCATATCCCATTCCAGACATGTCAAGGGGGTGTTGCCATGGCAGACATTGCCAGTCAAGCACCATGTTCCTTGTAATGGAACTCAGACAATACGTGCCTCACTACCCTCATCCCTGGGCTCCAAGCAACCCCTGATGTTTACTCAGAGTTGGCACATACATAGAACCTGTTTGGCATCCCTGGCCTAAGGACACCTCAGGGTGATGGGACCAGAGCATAGCCCCAGCACAGACAGACATGGGGGCAGTCCAAGGGGAGGACCCAGGTTCCAGTGCCAGAGAGCCAGGATCTTTGAGGGCCTGTGTGTCCCCCCTGCATGAGGATCAGACTACATATGCAACTGGGAGAAACGGTCCCTGTCAACACAGATCTGAAAAAACAACAATTCCGAAGAGAAAAATCTGAGTGTTGAGTTTGGGGCTGTCATATGTGACCTGCAGAATAAAGCAAACCCAGTAACTTTTTAAAAGCATTACAAGCAAGGAAAATGACAGGCAAATATTTTTCATGAGCATAGATGTAAAAATATATAACAAGTATTAGAAAAGCAAATCTAACAATATATAAAAAGAATCATACACCATGATCAAATAGGATTTATCCCAGATATGCAAGGCTGACTCAACATTCAAAAGTCAATTAATGTAATCAACTAATGTAAACATCAACAGGCTAAAGAAGAAAAAGTATATGATCATATCAATAGATGCAAAATAAAGCATTTGACAAAATCCAACACTGATTCAGAATAAAAACCCTCAGCAAACGAAGAATAGAGGAAAAACTTCCTTAGCTTCATAAAAAAACATCTACAAACCCTACAGCTAATATTATACTTTATAGTGAGAACTAGATGCATTTCTCCTACGATCCGGAACAAGGAAGGGATGTCTCCTTCCACCACTCTATTCAGAATCATAGTGGACAGCCTAGCTAACTAAATGAGACAAGAAAAGGACATCAAATTTATATATAAAAAAGGAAGAAATAAAACTGGTTTTGTTTGCAGATGACATGATTGTTTATGTAGAAAATCTCAAAGGAGTGACCACACACACACACACACACACACACACACAAACCACACAAAACACAACTCTGGAATTAATAAGCAACTACTAAGGTTTAAGGATAACAGGTTCATATACAAAATTTAATGGTTTTCCTATATATCAGTGATGAACAATTGGAATTTGACATTTAAAACACAATATCATCTACAAAACAATTACGACACTTAGGTATAAATTTAACAAAGTGAGTACAGATGTATAGAAGGAAGACAATAAAATTCTGGTGAAATAAATCAAATATCTAAATAGGTGGAGAAACATTCCATGTTTGTGGATAGAAAAATTCGTTATAGCTAAGATGTCAATTTTTCCTAATTTGATCATAGATCTGAAACAATCTTAAAATCCTAGCCAGTTATTTGTGGATAACAACAAAATTCTTATCAACAAATGATTCTAAAGTTTGTACAGAAAGGCAAAGACACAGAATAACCAGCACAATACTAAAGAAGAACAAAGTCAAAAGACTGATGTTACCTGACTTCAAGACTACTCTGAAGGTACAGTACTCAAGGCAGCATGGTACTGGAGGAAAAACAGACAAATAGACCAATGGAATATAACAGACTCCAGATATAGACCCACACAAATATAGGCCTCTGATCTTTGACAAAGGAGCAAAGAAGTTCAATAAAGAAATGATAGTCTTTTCAACAAATGGTACTGGAACAATTGGACATCCTTATGCAAAAATTTAATCTAAAAATTAAATCAAAATGGATCATAGACCAAAATGTAACAGGAAAATCTATAAAACTTCTCTAAGATAACACAGAAGAAAATCGAGGTGACCTTGAGTTTGGAGGTGAGTTTTCAGATATAACACCAAAAGTGCAATACATGAAATTAAAAAAAATTAAAATTAAGAAATATGATCTGCAAAAGACACTGTTAGAAAGAAAAAGACAAGCTATAGTCAGGGAGATTATATTTGCAAAACACCATCTGATAAAGGCCTTGTATACCAAATGGGGGAAAAAGCTCTTAGAAATCAACAATAAAAAATAGGCCAAAGATATAAACAGACATCTCACCAAAGAAGATACACAGACAGCAAACAAGCATCTGAATAGGTGCTTAACATCATATGCCATTAGGAAATTTCAAGTTAAAACAACAATGAGATACCACTCCCTACCTATTAGAATGGCTAGAATCTGAGACAGTGGTTCTCAACCTTCTGGCCCTTTAAATACAGTTCCTCATGTTGTGACCCAACCATAAAATTATTTTCGTTGCTACTTCATAACTGTCATGTTGCTACTGTTATGAATCGTAATGTAAACATCTGATATGCAGGATGGTCTTAGGCGACCCCTGTGAAAGGGTCGTTCTACCGCCAAAGGGGTCGTGACCCACAGGTTGAGAACCACTGAGAAGCTGACACCAAATGCTGGAGAGGATGCAGACAACAGGAGCTCTCATTCACTGCTGGTGGGGATGTAAAATGGTACAGCCACTGTGAGTGACAGTTTGGCAGTTTCTTACAAAGCTAAACATAGTTTTACTATACCATCCAGCAATTGCACTCCCAGGTATTTACTAAATTGAATTGAAAACGTATGTCCACACAAAACCTGCACAAGAATGTATACGGCAGCTTTATTTACAATTGCCAAAAACTGGAAGCAACCAAAATGCCTTCCATTGGTGAATGAATAAGCATACTGCACTCCACAAAATGTAATATTATTCTGTGATAAAAATATGTGAGCTATAAAGCCATGAAGAGGCATGAAAGACACTTAGCTGCATATTGCTAAGTGAAAAAAAGCTAGTTTGAAAAGGCTGCATACTGTATCATTCCAACTATATGACATTCTGTAAAAGGAAAACCACAGAGATATTAAAAATACCATTGATTGCCATGGCTTTGGGGCTAAGGGGCTAGGGATAAATACTTGAAGCACATGATTTTTAGGGCAATAAAACTATTCTGTATTTAGGGGTAATGATGGATGCATAACATGCATTTGTCAAAACCCATAAAACTGTACAATGCAAAGAGTGAATCTTAATGTGAAATTTGGATTTTAGTTAATAATAAGATATCAATATTGGTTCATTAATTGTAACAAATATACCACACTAACACATGATGTTAATGATAGAGGAAACTGATGGGGGAAGGTATATGGAACTTTCTCAACTATCTTCTCAATTCTCTAAATCTAAAACTGTGCTAAAAAAAATAAAGTTGGTTCATTTTTTAATATACGTTACTGGCTTAAAACAATGATGGTTTCTTTGTCGCTCAGACTCATGTCCATGTCAGGATGGCTGCCTTTTCCTCACTGGGGACAGCCTGCTTGATGGAGCTTCCCCATCTGAAATATCACCAGGCTCCCTGGCAGAAATAATGTAGAAAATCATCCAATGTCTCCGAAAGCTTTTCCCCAGAACGAATGCTTCGCTTCTGCTCACATTTCACTGTAAGCAAGTCATTTACCCACATCTACCTTCAAGGGGCAGGTAATGAACTGTTACATGTGTCAAGAAAAGCAAAAGCAAAATACCAGTCATTAGTCTTAATGACTACTGCTTCCTAGTTCATTCCCTGGCCCACCACCATCACAAGGACTCAGGGCAAGACAGTTGTGCACAGGGAACCTCAGGGCCAGTGCGTCAGGAAACGCTGCTGCTCGGAGACAGAGTCCCTGTGAGCCCTCATATCCCTACGTGGCATTGCTCTACCTCAAGCAAGCTCCACCTGCTCAATTGCTTCATTCTAAACATCTCTCTGGAAAAACCTAGCTCTTTTTTTAAAATATATTTTATTGATTTTTTACAGAGAGGAAGGGAGCGGGATAGAGAGCTAGAAACATCAATGAGACAGAAGCATCAATCAGCTGTCTCCTGCACACCCCCTACTGAGGATGTGCCTGCAACCCACGTACATGCCCTTGACCGGAATCGAACCTGGGACCCTTCAGTCCCTGGGCCAATGCTCTATCCAATGAGCAAACCAGCCAGGGCCTAGCTCTTTTATGAAGATCTGCCTTGGCTTCCTACCCTCAGTATCAATTTACAAAGAAGAAAGAAGTCCGAAGACAAAAGAAAGGCTGAGAAAAGTATGTCTCCAAAAGCCTTTCTAGGTGAGAAGATCAAGGTGCTTGGCACCAGACTTCACGCCACTGAGCACTGCTCAGCAAGCGGCTTGACCCGTCTCTTCACCTGCCGCCACCAAAGCAGATGGCAGGGCACAAAAGGGCACATGGGTTGTAAAGAATTAAAAAGTTCTGTTCTGTTCATGGCGCCCAAGAATGCCTTAAGCAGTCTAATGCTGAGATAAGTGGAAGGAAAGGCATCACTTGGACTACTTGAAGTGTGTGTGACAAAAATTTGACTCCAATCAGTTTAAACAAAAAAACAGAATGGGTTGGTCTGTATACCAGCAAGTCCAAAGGGCTGGTCTCATTTCAGAAATGTCTGGATTCAGAGATTTATTTAAACAACATCGTCAGTCCTCTCTCTCTCTCTCTCTCTTTCTCTCTCTCTCTCTCTCAACTTTGCTTTTCTGTGTTGATCTCTTCTCAGGTGATTTCCCCCCACATGCTACAAAACTGGCCACCTGGACCTCTAAAGTTAGTAGAAGTTCAATTTCTCTCAGACTATTGTTTCCTGCAAGAAGAGAGACAGAGACAGAGAGACAGAGAATGCTTCTGCCACTGGTTCCAACAAAAGTATGACAAGGAGGCAGCTTGATCCAGCCTCGCTCCCATGGCCATCCTTGAACCAATGGCCATGATCACTGTCTTCTGCTCTCACTGGTTCCACACGGGGCAGGCTTCTTGTTAGAAAGGTTGCTTGTTTCTGTAGGAGAAGAAAAGGGAAAGAGACTAACGCTTCGGCCTACCAGAGCCTATCACAATAGGGAGACAGGATCAAGCAAACACACACACCAGCCCTTCTGTTCTCAAACTGCCATCTTGAAAATGGGCTATGACTCCAGAATTGTCTAAGGCTGAGGAAGATAGAATCCCTCCTCCAGAGCTATAGTCCTCCTCCCGTCCTCCACGAGGGAGGGACATGCTGTGGACACTTGTTCAGCCTCTTCTGGGTTGAGCACCTTTACCTTAGTAATGATATTATTCCCCACCAGAGCCTGTGGGTATCTTAAAGAAAATGCTGGTGTGTGTTTTTCTTTGCTTCCTTCTATTATTGAGATCCAGATAGTCATTCAGCCAGTGTTGGAGGGATGCCTGGATCTATGGATCCATGAACAGACAGGCTAGGAGTTTCTAAGAAAGTAAACATGATCCCTGAGTCCAGGATCCTTTTATTTTGTCAAGAACAAACAGAATGCCTTTTAACAGAACAGATTTACAAATAAAAGCAGGAACAAATATAAATCAATGCCATCTGATTTGACTCCAATAGTGATCAGAGGATGCCAAGTACCGAGTAAACAAAGTCAGGTTTCCACAGTTATGGAGTTCATTTAACGACAGCTTTTGCTTCTTGTCATTTGTGCTCAGATCTTAATCACCCTCAGTAATATGATCCTCAAATGGGAGGGACACATGGTAGATGCAGAGAGCAGCTTGGATTGGAAGGGCCCATGGCACTTTGATTAGTGCAGAGAAACAAGCCCTGGGGCTCTAATTCCTGCCCGGGTCTAGAACAGTCTAAGGCTGCGTCCTTCCAGGCCACCATGCCCCACTCATCTCAACCATCTTCCATCTGTGGGTAGGGGATTTCTCCATTTGCATAAAGTAGAAGTCCCTCCAATCCTTCCTCTCTGACATATGCAGACTGCACATTAGCGTGGTAATGTCTCATGCCATTAGTGAATAACGTGCTGAATAATTAGGCAATGAAAATCTAACGGCAGGGATTTTTGTTTTATTAGCAATTTTCCGTCCTATTGTGTTAATTTCATCTCATGTCAGCCGGCTTTCTAAGTAAACAATGATCACAGGCAGACATTATTTCCCAGCATATTGTGCTGCCGTGGGTGACTTAGCAGACCAGAAAATGGCTTAAGTTGCCTTTTGTCTTGCAGTCTCTGCCTTCTGTTGATGTCACAATATCTGTAGTCCTTGGTTTCCCTATGTCCCTGGAATATTCATTTCCTGTCTGTTCTCGGTCTATCTCCAGGTCCACCCTGCTTTTCTTCTTCATCTTTCTGCCATCTCCTCTCCCATACCTCTGTACTCCTGCCTGTGATGATACTGTTGTTGTCCAGAACCTTAGTCTATTCAAAGAATTTTCATGTCCATCTTGCATTCTCTCCCCACCCCCTTCATTTTCCCCACACACTTTCTTTCATTTCTTTCACGTTCCTCCCCAACTTATCTGCTTTTCTTTCCACTCGACTATCTTCTCATCATTCCTTCCTCCTCCCCCTCCTTCCACTCCTCATTCTACCTAGCTCCTGAAACGCTATCTCACATCTCACCCCCCACAACTCATTTCTCCTTCCTGTTCACTGAGATTTCTGGCTGACAGATGATTAATATTTGGTCCAACCATGTTGGAAAGTTTAATGCTTTTTCTGTGGATATCCCCACAGTCATCAAACATCTGCAAGTTTCTCCCAGAGCTGAGAAAAAGTTCTATTACTTTAGGATGTTGCTGCTGTCCACATTACAAAAGCAGCTGCCAGTCCCTGAGAAAGACGGTGGGGACAGATAATTGGCAGCATTTTCTTGGGTCATCATATGGGACAGATCTGGTAAGGGAGGCGTCATGCTGACCAGTGGCCCTTCTTCCATTCTGCTCCTTTCTTTCTGACTCCAGGAGTCTATAAATCTGTATTCCTTCATGACTGGGTAGTGCTTACTCAAATATTCAGGCCAAAGAACAGGAACAATGAGGTAATATCTACTTTTTAAAAGATATGGCCAAATGCCAATAACTCGAGTGTTTTATCCAAGCATCCATAGAAGACCAATAGCCTGGCAGGCTGCCATCTTGGGCAGCAGGTTGAGACAAGCCAAAGCAAGCCATCCTTTTCATAATTAACCCACAAAGCTACTCTGCCTGCTAATGAGCATAAATACTACCCTTTTTATTTTACCCACCCTTGACTTCTCATTACTCAGCCACATTTCTCCACTGCTCCTCTATTATGCCCAATATGTACATGGCTATTTGACTTCTTCAAAAATCAACAGCCTTAACAGATGAGATTTTAGTCCTACAAAGCCTGGCATGACTCTTGTGCAAAAGAGATCCAGGAAAGGTACAAGGAGTTTTGAAAAGCACCAAGACACAGAAAGATTTGATATTCTTGTGAATCTATCATGTACCTAGAACTGCACAGTGGAAAGTACAAAAGCATGAAGAATAACTTCTGTAACCTCAAGAAAATGTTGATTAAACAATAGTATAAGAGTAAGTGACTGTTAGATTGTGGGAAATGAGCTACACAGATCGTTGTATTTTAAAAGAGAAATCGTCAATGTGGTTTCAGGGAGTCAGTGGTGATTTAAGTCAGGTTTTTAAACATTGCTGAATGGAGAAACAAACCAATCAAAGCACAAAGGCGGTTTGTGGTCACACGGCCTTGCTGATACGAACAGCAATCACTACTGGACAATAGGAGGCTGCTGGGTGCTCACAGCTGTCATCTGGCACAGCCACCTAGCAAGCATCACCCCAGGATTGGACCACTTAAGCCATTATGTTTATAGTTCACCATGGACCAGTCTTAGATTCAGAAATGGGCTAGCCAACCCTCGCTCCTGCCACACCTTCTTTATTTCAGCTCTCACTACCTGTCCACATCAATATCCTGCATCAGACACACAAACACTCCCAACGCTGACTGCTGCACAGCTAAAATCGCCAGCCACAGCCAACTTCTCCCAGCATTCCCCGCATCAGCATTCAGCACCACGGCCAGCGCCTGAGGCAGTGGGAAAGAGAAACCTGGAAAGAACAGCCAGGAAAATATTCTCTCCGTATTCAGCCATGGGGTCCCTGGTTCTTTCTCTTGTTTCTGGTGATTCTTCCCTACGGTCCACTCAAGGCTACTGTGTCTGGGTGTCCATAAAGATAAATTGTGTTAAACTAACATATTCACCGATTCACCAGTAGCTGAAGAGAAAAAGAAAGCACCCGATCCCTCCGTTACATATATGCATAGCCCCCTCCCCTCTCTAAGAAGCTGATCGCATTGGACAACAAGTACAGACTCCTTCCCACCCTCTGCTGTTTGGTGACTAAGAGAGCCTGGGACTGAAAGACCCGATTTAGTCATTAATATGTGGTGATCCCCTGGCCTCTGTATCCAAATCTGAAAAAAATAGGAGCGTTGTCAGTGAGGATAAGGGAAAATATGCCTTCTCTACCATCAGAACCCCCTAAAGAAAGTATGCAAGGTTGTGTTAATTAATGACACATCCAGGTGCGTTCTATAGTTCGTAACTAGTATTAAAGGGTAATTGTTAACTGTTTCATCTCCTCACGTCTACATCAAGCCTGGCTGGCATTAAAGGAGTGATCTGCTCTCATTTCTGTTTGGATTTTCATTGGCTTCCTGATGGCAGGAGATATGTTAAGTCAGTTTGACCCAAGAATATAAATTTACTTCCCTGTTTAGTTATACTCACTTGCTCACTTCTGTCTCTCTCTCCCCTCCCCCTCCCTCCTCCCCTCCAACTCTTTGTTGAGTTGATACAGGCAGCACCTCAACAGCTGTGGCCCCAACAGCCTCAGCAGCAGAAGCGAGCAGAGCAGCAGCAGTTTTCCTTTCTCTCCATTTCAGGACGTGAGAGAAGCTATGCCGAGTGACGGGGAGGGGCTGGCTGCTCCAGAATCTCAGCTCTCCTCCAAGAGCCTGGCACTGGGCACAAGAGTTGCCATGAGCACACATACCGACATGGCAGCTTCCTGCTGGCATGAGGAGCTACGCTCTCTGCACTGTTGGGAAGAGCTGGGAAGGAAGGGGCCAGAGCCAGGTCTAGATAGAGCTGAGATACAGCCTCTGCCTAAGTGGGGGATCCCAAAGCCATAAGGTGGCACCATGGAGTTGGACACAGTCTCTAGCAAGAAAGCCCATCTGTCCTTGAGACTCACGGAGGGAGAATCCTTTCCTGAAGGTCACATGTGATGGAAAGAAAAGGACGAACTTTTCCAAAGGACTCGGGCTGTGCTTCAGAAAGCTGGGAACAGAGACCGTCAGTAAATAAACACAAGACCCCAAAGTAGACAGACTCTCTCAGGCCTCTGGCCACTGCCACCCTGAGCCATGCTTCCAGACAAGGCACCCAACTAATAGCACATGTCCTCACAGTACATACTATTTGGATAATTATCAGATTTGGAAAAGCCTTCTAGAAAAGGCTTTGATTGTTGGTACCTTTGCCCACGATTGCAGACCCTGCTCCTCACTCAAGCACTTCCTATGCACGCAACTCCCACCACTTCGCATCAGGCTGCTCCTCTGTACCTTTTCCCAGCATCGCATCCCTGGACTTTGAGCTCTAGGAGAGGGATCCCAGCCCCTCCTCTGACCTAAATTTGGCCAAGATGTCCCCTTCACTCTCCCAGCAGGCACCAGAGCAAGGCGCAGGAAGGAGTACATGAAAGTGTCTGATAAACAAGCAGGGGGCCAAGGCAGGCAGGGGTGAACAGTGACCTCAGTACCGGGGTCCAAGAGCTGGCTCCATTCCTATCAGCTATGGGTTCTTGCACACATAATTTGACCTCTGTGCCTCAACTGCCCCGTCCACAAAACAGAGAGGTAATCGCAGCACCAATGCCCCAGTAATGTCAGAGAGCAGTGCCCAGCAGGTGCCCTAGCAATGATGCAGTAGCAAATAGTACTATCATGGGGGGAGTGCATTTTCACCAGCCCTTCGGAGGCCTGCGGTCAAGGCTGCGGTTTTGAACTGTAGAGGTATAGAGGACAAGCCCCTCTTATATCTCTGGGGAAATTTCCTAAAAGGAAACATGCCTGTGGACACACAACCCCAGCTGACTCGGGACTCCCGTTCCCTTGCTCTGAATGCCCCTCTTCCTCTGGTCACCTTTTCCAAAGCCTTCAAGTCCTGGGCCTGAGGGGCCCACGGGGTTTCCATAACCTTTGTGCTCCTTGGCGAAATCAGACTCTAGGAAAGCAGGCCTGAGAGGCGGGTGGGTCTCTCCTTGCCTTTACTCCCCCGCCCTGTGACTCTGTGCAGAGCTGGCATCTTCCTCCCCCAGGTCCACAACACCTGTTGGGTTGAGCGCCGAGTCTTCTCCCGCGCCCAGCCCTCCCTCCAACCTGGGATCCCCCTCCCGAGCACGTCCCTGCACCTGTATTTGTTAATCAAGCCACAGAGGACGCAGTAATTGCCCAGCAGAAAACACCGGTGCAGATGTTAGGGAGCGCTGGGGCAAAAGCGCTAAATGAGATTCTTGTTTTCCAAACAGAGCCCGGGATTTAATTACAGCCTTTCCAAGTGCTTATTAAAAACCCTTATTTTTTTCCTTATTGTTTTCCTGCACGGCGCATATTGAATCAGCCACTGCTGTTGTCTTGTGTTTGGAGCGTTCATAAAAAGAACCGATGTGGAAAATTGCAAACACCAATTGTACCCAAACAATATCTTCTCCCTTTGCTTTTCTTCCTGGTCCTTTTTCCTGCTGATAGTGACATTGGAGATTGTATTCAGCGCACATCCGGGCTCTTTCCCAATAGCCCAAGGGGGTCTTTTGCACAGAGAGGGACCTCCCCTCCACCTGCCCAAGAAAACAGTGTGGAGGTGAGTAAGCTTCACTCAGAGGCCAGGAAGAGTGGAAAACACATCCCGAGGGAAGGGGAGTGGACAGGTGGTCAGCAGACCTGGAATCACAGAGCACTGGGCCAAGATGTCCCTCAGCAGACATGGCCATGACCTCCCCTGACAGGTGTGGGAACTGCTGGCCCAGGGAGGTGACGTGATGGAGCCCAGACAAAGGCAGCTCTCCTGTCCAACCAGACTGGAGAACGTTCCACTAAATACACAGCCCCCTTCTGATGCTGGGGGACTCGTATCCAGAAATATCCGTGGCTCTTCTTTTAACCCATAAATTTCCTCATCAAAAAAAGGGGGCTCCCTGGCCAGTGTGGCTCAGTTGGTGGGAGTGTCATCCCATACATCAACCGGTGGTGGGTTTGATTCCCAGTCAGGGCACATACCCAGGTTTCAGGTTTAATCCCCAGCCAGTCGGGTGGGTGCACAAGGCAACTGATGGATGTTTCTCTCTCACGTCAGTGTTTCCCTCTTTCTCTCTCTCTCTATTCCCCCCTCCTCTATTTAAAACCAATTCTTTAAAGTGGAGGTTGGTCTCTGGATGCCTTCTCAAGTGGAATGTCCCATCTTGATAACCAGCTTTGCTCCCTGGGAGTCACATCGCTGCTCCAAGGGGACCAGGGCCGGGGTCACAGCCAGATATGGTACCACCTAGGTGCTGAGTATTTGAATTGCCCACTTACCTCTGAATGGTGCTCCCTTTGGAAAACTGGCCTGTTTTCCAGGCCTTTCTCTGACAGTTTCTATGGGACACGGTCCTAAGGATGGACCATCGGAAAGAGATAAGACCCCTCCATGTGCCCCCAGATCTCCATCAGAGCCACCCCGCCACCCTCTCCTGCTCTCCCACTCACTGCCCCCACAGCCGCTGCTTGGTCTGGACCCAGCTTTTGAAGGAGACACAGCTCTTCACTCCAGGGCTCCTTCCTTCCTCCCCTCCCTGCTGCTCTACTGCCAGGAATGAGGAGGGGGCACAACTGGAGCCAGTTGAGAGGAGCGGTGCATGCCTGGAGGAAGTTTCTCGTTGACCAGTGTGTCAGATTCAATACCTTCTTTCTGTCACCTGCCCCTCATAATCCCCCGCCCGCAGCCAGCCTCCCAGCCTCCATTCTGCTCATGATCCCATGGTGCTTTGTCAGGAAAGCAGGGGAGAGCAGGGAATGGAGCTGGTCTCCTCTGTCTGCTCCAGGTCAGAACCCACTGAACTCAGTCTCTGTCCCGCAGGTCCCTTCCAGCTGAGGAGGAACGCTCTGTGCTCAAATAATGGGGCCCAGGCCTTGGCCATGTGACTCCAGAGAACTCTAGATTCCCTCCTAAGTTTCCTCCTGAATTTCTCTGTCTCTGAATCCTAGTTTTCAATCCCCCATGAGGATGGAGGGACCAGGAGAGAAAAGGCAATGGCAGATTCCCAGGACCCTCCACCCCCACAGAGTGGGCGACAGAAATAGAAATCGAGGCACATCCCAGCCCACTGCACCGACACTCAGGGCACCGCACTCCTTTGGGGCTCTGGGCCACACAGGAGCCTGGTGAAGTGTGGCAAGACCAACACTTTGAAAATGTGATGTTGTCCCTGAAACTTCCCAGGGCTGTCTCCCCAGCAGAATCCTGGAACTTTGGAGAGAAAGACTGTGCCAGATCCTCAGAACCATTCTCCATTTCCATGTCGCCCTCTATCTCCAGCGCTGCAGAGCTAAAAGCTACACTTCCCAGGCCACCTTGTGGCTCAGCTCGGGCTCTGCCAATCGGATGCATTTCTGCCAGATGTGGAGAGTGGTGCCCAGGGACGCCAAGTCTCTGCAGAGGAACAGGGCCAGGCAGGTGCAAGTAGAGCTGGTGGCTGAGCTCTGGGGTCCATGGTCACATCACCAGCATCAAGGGTGTGGGGCAGCCATGATGGTGACAGTAGAGGAAACTGTGACAGTAGAGGATGGTGACATGGGGTTTCCTGACCCCGTGGCCTTGGCTTTGTTCTTTGGGCTCTGCCAATGATTTTGTGAAGTCCTAATTCTCTGTATAAAATCCCTTTCTGCTTGAAATGCCTACAGTGGTTGCTGTTTCCTGCCTCAAATGCGGACTGATACAGGGACTCCAGAGGTCTTTGGACCTATTTTGCAGCTGAAACTCAAAGAAGTGAAGTGACTTCCTCAAGGTCCCACAGCCACTTAGAGGCAGAGCTGGGACCAGACTCAACCTCCCTCACTGCAATCCAGAGCTCATGTCAGTGGCAGGTGATGAGGAAAGTCACTGTCCCTTCAAACGCCCTTTCCTTTCTCTCCAAGCCCTGCCCTCCCAGTCCCACCCAGTCGGGGAGGGGGTGCATGTGAGTGAGTGTGCAAATACATGGACATAGCCATGTGTGTGCCCTGGCACACATTAGCACAGTACATGCCAATATTGAGGTCTCTTGTCCCTGGTGCCACCAAAAGTCCAAGTGGCCCAGCTGCCACCTTTGTGCTGTGCCTGTTAAAGTTCTTTCAGGGAGCAAGCTTTCACTTCATGGACAATTCAGCATCTCCATTCAGAGGAAATTGATGTTTTGCCAAGCATTTTCCCACTTGAGAGATGGTCAGAACTCCCAGTAAGAGCAGATAAAGGCAATGGAAGTCAGCAGCTTAGAACAACAAGAAAAACAGCTGAACCAATGAGGGAAATCTCTGAAGGTGACACAGCTAAGGAGGCTGTTAACAGGCTGTCACCCGGGGCCCAGAGGAGAGAGACCCGCCAGCCAAAGACAAACTTAGACACAAGGAATCCAGCGACTGGCTCCCAGGAGCTCTGGACGTGGGTCTCTCAGCTGGGCTCCATTGGCTTGCACAGAGCTTCCTTCCAGGAATGGAAAGCTTGGTCCACCTCAGGGGCGATCACAATGGCCATTGGGACAGCAGACAGTGGAAGGGTACATGGAGGAAGAAGGGGGAGGGAAGTAGGTCCAACCTGGGAGCAGTGTATTTGAACTTCAGAGGGTCCATGAGTGCTCGCCTCCTCCTCCAGTTCTCCTTTTCCGAGTCTAACTGTATTAAAGTCACCCTGGCCGCTTCAAGTCGATCCCCCAGTGCCGCCAGCCTCTGGGGCTAGGGCAGCCCATCTCGCAGCCCAGGGGTGCCTTCCAAGTCATTTGTCCCCAAAGACGATCTACAGCCCAGGCCTAGCCCTGGGAACACTCTCATCAGAATGCATCAAAATGAAAAAACAAAAGGATAAAATTAAAAAAATAGAAGGATAATGCAGGACATGTGTAGGGGTGTGTGTGTGTGTGTGTGTGTGTGGCTGCCAACTATCCTTTCTTGGAAAGAACTATCCTTTATGCTAAGATTATTCCTTTCCTGGGAATAGTCCCTTTTTCATGTTAAAATATTGCTTCTTTTGCAACTTGGTAATAATAGGAATGCTGACTACTCTTGTTGTTTTAAGGGGGTGTTTCTTCTTTTCTTTTTTAACTTTCCTACTTGAGGAAAGAAGTCAGCTCCCTGTGTCAGTCCCAGTTGGTTGGCTTGTTTGGTTTTTCACTGGTCTGTGCAGTGTAGAGGCCAATAATTCACCTCCCTCCCTGCCCCTCACCTCAGCAAGGCTGATGCAGAGACCCAGGGTAGGTTCCACTCTCCTTCCCCCTCAGGGGCCCCCTTCCAATCCCTTTCCCACAACGCAGCAGAGGAGCCAGAGCTAGGAGGCTACTGACCCTGCCACCTTCCTGAGAAAATGATGGGAAACTGAGACCCCTATCATACTCGGGGTGGGGGGGGGGGATCCCACCTTCTGCCTCTGCCTCCCTATACCATCTCCTTCCAGACATAAACCAACAGCTTTGGTGCAGTCCAGTGAAAGTCATGTTAGCCATTGCCCCAAGGAAGCTTCAGATTGCTACAGAGGGCTGCTGGTGAGTGTGTGAGATCTGGGTTCATCTCAAAACCAAGCTTGTCCTCTCTTTTTTTTTTGGGGGGGGGGTGTTGTTTTTTGTTTGTTTTTTAATCCTCACCAGAGAATATTTTTTCTATTGAAAGAGGGTAGAAGGGAGGGGGGGGGGACATCAATATGAGAGAGACATTGATTGGTTGCCTCCTGCACACCCCCTGACTGGGCCAGGGAGAGAACATGCCCTTGACCGGGAATGGAACCCAAGACCTTTTGGTGCTCTAACTGCTGAGAAACACTGACCAGAGCAAGCTTATCTTATCTTAAGAAGGTTCTGGTGGCGGACTCCCTTAGATCAGCGGATCAGCAGATACAGAACACGTATGACAGGCCTCATCTTTGCCTCTGCCCAAGCTCCCCCACTGCCTGCAGGGTTCCTCTGCTGCTCCCTTCTGCCTCCAGCTTCCTCTCTGTTTGTAACTCAAATACCGAATCAGCCTAAGAGTGAGCCACCCTGTGAGCTGCTCCCTCCTGAAACCACTGATGCCCAAGACAGGCCCAGTGAGGCCTGAGCTGCAGCCCCAGTTTTCACAGGCTCCTCCCAGACCGGGCTCCTCCATCACCAGGCAACTCAAAGCTACAGGAATGGGCTCTCCAGATGGGTCCCCGCTAATTGAGTGAGTTTTTCCCACACTCACTCAGTAACCAACCACACCAGCAGACTGCAGGGTCACCCAAGACATTCTTTTGTGCTTCCTCAGGGAGTAAATTAGGTCTTCTGGCCCCAATGCTTTATGTCAGACACATATAAATTCATTTTCTATCTATTATTATTACTCCCATTTTATAGCTAGGACATAGGCAGAGAGAGATTAGGTAACTTGTCCAGCGTCACACAGCTGGTACATAGATAAGCCAGGATTTGAACCCTGTAGTCTGGCTCACAGTGCCACCTCTGTCCTTGGCACACATGGGCCTTCTGGGGCCCAGAGGCATGGACAAGGGTAGGACTTGGAGAGGCAGAGATCGAGGACGTATTTCATGCCACACCCCGCGCAGGTCATGCCCAGCGACTTAGACTCTCAGGTCTGTGGAAGTGACTATGAAACTCTATGAAAGCTGTTAACCTGCTCCGGGAAGCAAGTGGGAGGCCCCTCTTCATGTAGCAGAGACCAAATGAGGTCACCAAGGGGTGAGCACAGGGAGAAGAGAAGGAGCATTGGCTGGGTGTCGGGAAGATGAAGAAGAATCAACGAGAGTCTGAAAAGCAGCTTCCAGCAAAGACGAGGCCCCAAAGGAAAGTCAAGTGTTTCAATGAGGAGGGCGTGGTCTGCGGTGCCAAAGGCTGCTGATGAGTCAAAACGAAGAAGTCCAGGCCACGGGGCTCAGGCAACGCTCTGCCACTGCCTCCCGGCTGCTCCTGGATGAGTTCACTTAGCGCTCCAGGCGCCATTCTCTCCATTTGTCCACTGGGGATAACAATGCCGCTCTCATCAGGTGGCGTGATGAGCTACTGCACTGAGAGCAGAAAGTAATTTCAAGCGCCTGGTACCGTGCCTGGTAATAGCAAGCACAATGATAGCAATGACTAAGCAGTGTTAGATATTCAGCTAGTTCCTCTCCTTTATTCTTCTCACATCAATAGGAGGGGAAGGAGGAAGGAGGCGGTTCCCTGAGGGTAGGGAGTAGGTAGAGATTTGGAGGCTTTTGGGGGGTTCTAGCCAGTCTCAGCTTCTTTCCACATTGGAAGCCTTCTCAGCAGGATGCTACCAAAGCCCTGGAGGGCCTGATGCCCAGCAGGGGGCGAGGGGAGGATACCCGTGGGGAGGTGCCAGCAATGCCCTGGGCCGCATGAGCACCGGCTGTCCTGGAGCAGAATCGTGAGTGAGAGTAAAGGAGACCTGGCGGGTGAGCAGGGAGGGGCAGGGAGGAGAGGTGCTCCTGGACTCTGTCCCGGAAGTTCACACTGAGGCAGCAGATGGCATGAGGAGACCTCACAGAGCCCAGCTCAGGGTGGTACATGACACTCTCAGTGGGCAGCACTGGGATGTCCCTCATAAACTCTCCGGCCCCTCCCAGAAAACTCTCTCCTGGTCTCTGGTGACAGTGGTCATCTGTCTGTCATCTGCCTGCTGCCTGCACCCTCCTGGTCCTTCAGACCCCAGATCGCAGGCCGCCATATATACCCCCCAGGTCTGCCAGGACCTAGGCCCCTTCCATGGGGTCACACACTTCCGGTTTCCATGGTTACCACAACCCCTCCCCACGGCTCCCACCCTCCGGACTCAGACCTGCCTTCTCCGGGGCTGCCTGGCCTCACTGCCCTGGTGGCAATGTTGCTAAGCCCACAGGAACAGCTCCCTCAGCTCAGGTTAGGGCAGGCTCAGAGCCAAAACACTTTTGCTCATCACGGCATTTCCCCCCATCACCTCAAACCTGCCAGGCCAACCCCAACTTGCTCTGGGTTGCCATGGCAATTCTTTCCACAATCACTTACTAGTATGCCTTGACCCTAGAGCTGGAGCTGAGGGACTAGGTGTGTGCTTTTAAATCCTTGGCGTGGCCTCCAATGAAGCCGTAGATGTGCTGCACTGAGGCAAGGGCATTTTTCACTACTTCTACAATTTAAAAAATCAGTGTAATCAAACAAGAAACAAGAATTCTCTAGAATCTGCCCACTGTTCTCTGGTCCTGCTGGCACAAGCCCCATCCAGGCCACCAACCTCTCTCCCCTGGACCAGGCTAATGGCAGACAGGACCAGGCTAGTGGCAATCACACTCCTAACCTGTGTGACTGCAAGACCGGCTCCTACAATCCATTCTCCACCATCAGCCAGAGGTTGTGCTGTAACTGGGAACCGGCTTACATCAGCCCCTGCTGGACACTCTCTAGGAACTGCCTGTTGCCCTCAGGATAGAGTCCCCTCCTGAGGCCGGACCCTCATGATCAGGCTCTGGCCACTGCTCTAGTCTCAGCTATCCCTTCATCCCTGAGTCCTCACACGCTGCCCTGTGCTCTATGATCCAGTCCCCCTGAACTTCCTGTAATTCCCAAATGTACCTTTCTCTGCTCTCTGGACCTTTGCACATGCTGTTCGCTTTGCCTAGACTGCTCATCCTCTCTGTCTAGCTCATCTCTATTCAGCCTCAGGGCTCAGCTTGGGTACCATTTATTCCAGAAACTTCCTTGATAACCTCCTCCCCCCCCAACTAAGCTGGGTGCCCCGCATGCTCTCCCATACTTTATCCTGCCCCTCTTTGAGGATGCATCACATATATTAGCTGGCCTTCCTCCCATCCAACTCTAAGCTCCTGGGAGGCAAGGATGACTGTCTTTATTCACATCTGTAATCCTAACACTAAGCCCCTTGCAGGACACGAGGGCTGGGGATTCAGTGAATGAATGAATGGAAAGAAGGTGGGAGGGAAAACTCCGCATGTGTGAAGGTGAGCATGTCACTTCAGTTACAGAAAGAAATTGAAAGAGATTGCTGAATGATACCTCTCCATTTGCCTGGCTGGCAGAATCGCAGCTAAGGCCCCCAACCTGAAAACACTAGTCATGAAGCCCTCCCTTCATTCTTACATTCCAGGAACTCATGAGAAGACCTGGTCTCCCCACCTCCTTCTGTCACAGCCCCCTCCCCAAACCCAGTTATGTAAGCAGGAGACAGGAGAGAATTCAAGATAATTTTCAGAAATGCAGAGTTGTAGGCCTGGGGAGAGTAGTGTGGATTTTCCCTCCTTTCCCCACGGAAAATGCATTCCCAAAGCAGAATCAAGTGGAGGCAGCTCCGACAGAATCGACCGTAGAGACTGGAAGTGTCTGCGTGAAGGAGATGCTGAGCTCACTCAGCCTCAGCAGCAGGAGAAGGGCCCAGTCTGGCCCTGATCTGTTTGGAAATCTCTTCCCCCTCCCCCCCCCCCCCCAACACCACCCCAGGGTGCCGACAGCCTAGCACACACTCCCACTGCACTACGTGAAAAGCCTCCAACAGTTACAAATAGCGCTTGGCTCTGGGTGGAGATGAATTGTAGGGGCCAGTGTTGGAATGGGGAGACAATTAGGAGACCGCTCCCATGTTTTCCTGGTCCTGTCTGCCATGAGCCTAGTCCAGGGAGGGAAGCTCGTGGCCTGGACTGGGCTCGCGCTGGACAGGACCAGAGAAAAGTAGGCAGATTCCAGAGAAGTCTCGTTTCTTATCTATCTGCTTATGTTGCTCCATGCCCAGCACCACTGCAGCCCCGCTCGGAAAGGAAGGCCTGGAGGAGTGCTGACACGGACGGATGATGAGATATGAATTCCGAATCGGATTAGACCAGGCTGCCTTTAATTCCTTAAAGGGGCAGAAAGCCAGGGCTGCCGGAGGCATAATTAGGGATGGGAGGGACACACCCTGGTTTCTTTGTATCCCTCTCAGTGCAGACTATTCCATAAACCAGACCCATCAGGAGGGAGAACAACCTGAGCATCATTCGGGGGTGGAGAAACAAGGCCATCTGGGAGTATGACCTCGAAAAGTTCTTCCCAAGGAGGTCTCCGGAAGAGCATTTCGGCTCCACCTCTTCCTCTCTCTGCCTCATGGTTTCCCCCCCCCCCCCATGTTATTTCGATTACAACATATTCAGCATCTGGATGAAGGCTCAGTATGAAGGTCAGCCATGCAAATGCTGAATCCACACCACATGCTACCTGCAGATAAGCAGAGGAGAAGATGGAAAGGGTGCAACATCTGGCCGGGACGTTTCCCTCCATCATTTACTCAAAGGGTGCTTTGGCATCCTGAACGCACAGCACGCACTCAAACGCAAAACAAGCCTGGCTTAGCCAGCTCTCGGCACCCCCAGCCCTCCTCGGCTTCGGACAACAACGCAGCTCACAGCCCTGAATTCTGAAACAACGTATTCCTGCCCAAGCAGCCTCCACCGCCAGCCCTAATGCAAGAGGAAAATTTCATTCCCTTTTGCTTCCTGAAATGACCTGTTTTTCTCTCCCCTCTTCCCTCTTCTCTGCTTCCAGCTCCTTGGGTCTAAGTATTTATGATGTCATGACTCATTAACATTCCTCCTAGGACATCTTTAATAAATATGCTGAGGGGGAAAGCTTCTGTTTGAATATTAAATATTAAATTTATAAGACATATAATCCTCCTAATTAAGTTGAATTTAGCCTTGTGTATTCGATTAAGAGAGAAGCAGTGGGAAAGGAAGCAGTGGCCACTAAACAGCCCAGGGACCTGGCTGCAGAGCTCAGCCATTTTAAATTCTAGCAGTTTTATCCTCTGTTCCTTGGCACATCAGCCCTCCCAGCATGTCGGGGCCCTAAGCCAGGTAGGCAGCAGGGCTCAGAAAGGATTCCTTCGTCCACTATCCCGTTCTCTGCACACAGGCCAGACTCCAGTTGATGTCCAGCCTGAGAAATGGGGCCTCTAGCATTTGGAGTATCTGGGGGCCTGGCCTTGTAACTCCCAGCCCAAAAGTGAGCGCCCCGGGCCAAGCCATCCTATCCCAGAGCCACCCTCCAGGTCACTCGTTCTCCAGGCACCCTGCCCACAGGCACCAGTGCCCTTGAGTTTCTGTAGTTCTGGGTTGCAGTGTTTCACAATGGAATTTGCCACAAGCATTTTCACTGTGGTTAAGGCCTGCTCCTCTCTGGCCTGCTTAATACCTTCTAAAGCAGTGGTTCTCAACCTTCCTAATGCCACGACCCTTTAATACAGTTCCTCATGTTGTGGTGACCCCCAACCATAACATTATTTTCATTGCTGCTTCATAACTGTAATTTTGCTACTGTTATGAATCATAATGTAAGTATCTGATATGCAGGATGTATTTAGGCGACCCCTGTGAAAGGGTTGTTCGACCCCCAAAGGGGTCGCGACCCACAGGTTGAGAACCGCTGTAAAGGAATGCCCCTGCCCCACCCCACCCCTCCCGCCCGGGTCCCTCGCCTTCCCACACTGTTGTAAATGTTTCCCTCCACGTCCCGCATGGTTCAGGGTTCAGGATCTGGAAGAGTTGCTGCACACAAATGAAAGAGAAGAGACAAGAGATAATTTGGGAATATTGGGGGGCCAGGCGGGTAAGTCCAACTCAAGAGGAAGGACTTCCACCGGTGCTCAGGCTGCACCAACCTTTTATAGTCAGAGGTAAACAGGGCAGTGGTCACCATAGTTACACAGTTCTTGTGAGTTTCACCTGTTTTGACCACAGTTACACTTCCTGCACTTCCCTCAGCCCATTAGCCTCCCAGATAAGATCCAGGGAGTGTTATAAGGTCAAGCCTAATTATCCTAAGAGGACTGAGCCCTCTAAGCTGGGACTTGTTTGTGACTTTGCCAGCAGGTCAGTCCGAGGCTTAACCCTATATCGTGCCCCACACCATACCTTACACGCATCTCCTGGGAAAGCCTGTGCCACCTCTTCTGCTTCCTGTGTCATCACTGTCCTTTTTATCCAACTCTTATTTCTTGAGGCCCCACTACATGCCCAGTCGCCTTTCAAATTCTACAAGTAACAACAGAATAAAATAGATCCTGCCCATTGAGAGCCAGCTGTCCACAGGCTGCCTCCAGAGTGGGGAAGAAGGGTGACCATTAGACCAGGACTAAGGGCCACTGTGCCCTGTAGGAGCAGGAGGGCTGAGAGAAGACTTCCGAAGCACAGGCCCAGAGCAGGGGCCCCGGATGTCTGGATGCAAGGGTGGTGCTGATGGAATTCGGAGCCAAGGGTCAGGAGGAGTTAGGGGAATCGTGTAGGTGTGGGGAGAAGTTGAGCAGAGTGTGTATGGGTGGTGAAAGGGCGAGGGCTACGCCCTCCATCTTGCCCCGAATCCTCCATTTTGGGGGCAGAGCCATGTGCTCGGCAAGGCTTCTTCCCGGAAGCCCAAGCCTCTGCTGGCCACACCCAGGACTTCTTTAAACTAACCAATGACAATCAAGGGACGTGCACGCCATAGATACGACCACATCCTGTGTAACGAGATACCGACTTGCGCCTGGCCAATCGGCAGGGCCCACAGTCCCCTCCCCTCCCCTTACTCCACCCCCCTATAAAACTCCTTTTCCCACGGGGCTAGCCCTCTCTCTGCCACTTGCTGCTGTGCCAGTAAGGAGGGTAGGGAAGCCAAACCCGGGTTTGAATAAAAGACTCTCTGCTTTTGCATCGGACTCAGCTGGCTCCCTGGTGTGGTCTCTTGGGGATCCTGAAATCTGGGCATAACGGGTAGGTGGGACCGGGAGAGACAAAGGGGGCAGAGACATTCCAGACTGGTCAACCGGTGCAAAGGGAGAAACCTTAAGCAGCTCACTCAGGGGTAAGTTCTATTCCATGCTGGGACATGCATGGGGCCAAGTGGCAGGGTCAAAAGGACAGGAGCAGTCTTCCTTCTCCCATCTCTGCTGGAAAAGGGATACCTTTCTTTGCAAAACAAAAAATAAAAACAGTCCTTCCCACCCCAGTTAGTTTTGCTCAATGGATAGAGCATCAACCTGCAGACTGAAGCGTCCTGGGTTAAATTCAGGTCAAGGGCACCTAATTTCAGTTGCAGGCTCAATCCCCGGCCCTGGACTGTGCACGTGTGAGAGGCAGCCTATCAATGTGCCTTTCTCACGTAGATGTTTTTCTCTGTCTCGCCCCCTCCCTTCCACTCCCTCTGAAAATCAATGGAAGAATATCCTCAGGTGAGGACTAACAAAACAAACAGACAAGTCCTTGCCCACCTGTGCCCTTGTGACACTGCTGGTCTGGCAGCTGCTTTCCTGGGAATCGATGGGAAGTGGCTGCTGCACACACGAGCTTCTACTGAGAACGGGAGAGTAAACAACCTCTGGCCCTTTCTGCAAAGGAGAAAAGCAGAAAAGTGCTCTGAATCCCAAATGGAAAAACAGATCAAAAGGAGGGTGGGGCATTCCTGAGACAGAGGAGGGGGCGGTCAGCCGCCTCTGCTCCCTGGGATGTGGGACCCAGGAGGGTCCTTGCTGCTGAAGGCAGGGGGGCAGGCAACACCACTGCGCCCAGAATCAACCAGGGAACAGAGGAGCTCCTGCCGTCTTGGGGCAGGTGGGTGCAGGACAGCTCAGCTTGGATAAAGGTTCAAAACTGATGAAACCCAAATAAAATAGAGATTTGTCAGGGCAGCAGAGTAAGCGGGTCTGGTCTGGGATCACTGGCCTTGGGTAGCTGGGCCCAGGCTCCAGAGCCGAAGCTCCTGTGCCCAAGACTTGCAGAACGATGCTTCTTTCTCATGCATCTGACGCAGACTGGGTGTAGAGTGGAATCAACAGCAGTGCTTTATAAATATGCATGTGGAAAAACTGGAGGAAAAGGCACCTACTTGTTTACAGTGGCTGTCTGTAGGCCAGGGACATGTGGGTGATTTTGAGGTAACTTCTCCATCAACCCTCCCCCCTTAATTATGACTCATAGGAGTCTATATACTATAAATCCTTGAGCCTACAGGCTCTTGCTGCATTTTAAATGACCAGCCTGAGAGCATGTTGTCAATATCGTCTGGGAGAGAGTCAGGAGCAGGCAGACACGGCTGCGACCGCAGGAAGCGGACCCAGACAGACCCAGGAGAGACAGAGGCTGTTGGCTGGACACAGCGTTGGCTGGACACAGCGTTAGTTGGTCAATACCCTTGGATCTGGGCCCAGAGCTCTCTGTCTGGAAGATTACAGGGGCGGGGGGGGAAATCAGGCCAAGAAAGGAAGACTTTGCAGCGAATGGGGAGGAACCAAGAAAGCAAAACATTGATCTCAAGAGATTCCACTCAGGCCTGGCTGGTGTAGCTCAATGGATGAATGTTGACATATGAACCAGGAGGTCACCGTGGTTTTTTTGTTTGTTTTTTAATATATTTTATTGATTTTTTACAGAGAGGAAGGGAGAGGGCTAGAGAGTTAGAAACATCGATGTGAGAGAAACATCGATCAGAGGATAGGCTGATGCTCTATCCACTGAGCCAAACCGGTTAAGGCAGGAGGTCACTGTTTGATTCCTGGTCAGGGCACATGCCCTGGTTGTGGGCTCGATGCCCAGTAGGGGGCGTGCAGGAGGCAGCCTTTCAATGATTCTCTTTCATCATTGTTGTTTTTATCTCTCTCTCCCTTCCTCTCTGAAATCAATAAAAATATTTTTCAAAAGAAATTCCACTCTGTCTAGGAAGGGAATCTGACCTATGGGGGGACAAGCAGTAGGGTCCAGAATTAAAAGGGGACATTCAGAAGAATGGGGTACACCTGGGCTTCCGGGGTTGGGGGACACAGCAATTAGCCCTGGGAAAGGAGAGCAGAATAGGGGGTAGGACAGCCTGAGGCAGAGCCAAGCAAGCCTTTCTCGGGTTCATCTGCCAGGGACATGCTCATCTGAGCGGGGCTCCACAGGGAGCTGGCAAAGACACCCAGGCCTTCTGGCATTTCCCCCGACGTCTGCATCCATTATGTTTGCTGATGTTCTCTGGGAATTAGATTTTAGACTCCTGGGTAGGAAGGGATAGGATAACAGGATTACAGCACTTCCTGTGCCCCCCCCCCCACACACACACACATGCACACACACACACACACACACACAGAATCACAGCAGGAAGGAGAGCCTGAAGGAGCAGTCTCTGAGCTTCCCCCAGTGACACTCCTCAGGGTACACATTCCAAAGCTGTGGCCTCTGCAGTCACCCCAAAGGGCTCCTGGCTCCTCTCAGCAGCCCTCCCTCACTTACAGCCCCAAGAAGCAGCAGTGCAGTGGGGGAAATGGGGAGATGATGCCCGAGTTCTCCCTCACCACCCATCCCCACCTGTGAGCACAGGGCTGACTTGGCTGGATGAGTGGCACCCAGGTACACAAGCTTATCAACTACCCCTTCGTCGTCAGAGATGGCACGGGCGGTATAAAGCTTCACATTCATTCATACTGCAGCTTCTGGTTGAGTAGCTAGTGCCGGGCACAGACACAAAGGTCACTGCTTTCACTGAGCTTACCTTCTAGTGCGAGACAGGAAAAAACAACACAAGATACGCACAGAGGTGAACAAAATCTTACCTCCCCACCTTCTTAAGGTTAGAGTGTCCCAGGCTCAGTCCTTGACCCTCTTCTCCGCTCTCCTCTCCTCCCCGCTCCTGTCCTGTCCTCTCTCCTCCTCCATCTACACACTGACGACTCTCATACGTGCATCTCTAGCCTGGGTGTCCCCCTGAACTCAGACTTATAACCAAATGTCTACTTACTATCTAACCTGGCTGTGTGTGTATGCATGTGTATGTATACATGTAACACCTTAAATTTAACATATGCAAAACTGAACTCTAACCTTCCACTCCCCAACCACAAATTTGCTCCCACCTAAATCCCCCACCCAGTTCAGTACAACACAACCCTTCCAGTTGCCCAGGCCTACAACCTTGATGTCATCCTTGACTACTCTCTCTTTCCAACACCCCATATCTGATTTGCCAAGAAGTCAAATTTGTCACAAAATCCCTACAGGACTTCTGTGGGCACTACCTACAGAATACAATCAGAAGCCAGCCTCTTCTCCCCACTTCACCAGGTGAGTCACCACCTTCTCTCACCTGGATCATTGCAATGACTCCCAACAGGTCTCTCTGCTTCCAACCCCCCTCCTACAGGCAGTTCTGAGCCCAGCAGCCAGAGGGACCTAGAGAATGGGTGTCACCTCTCAGGAATTGCCCAGAATAAACAGTCACTTGTAAATGGCAGGCAAACTGGGAGGGCCCAGGGTCTACCACTAAATTCATCTGATGGGGTAGAAGAGGCCCTAGAAAAAGTGCTCCTGCTTCAGAGATCAGCAGAAAGAGTTCTGTCCCCCCAACCCCTTTTCCCACACCCCACTCCCTCAGCAAATTAAACAGGAATCCGGGGTGGAGCCACGAGAAAGGAGATGAGCAGGAAAAGGAAGCTCAGGCTTGGAAACAGGGGGCCTAGACCCACCTGTGGTCTGCCTTGAATTCCTAGGACCTAGAGTTCTACACAGAGGTTTAGGGCCAAACCCTATCATAGAAACCAACAGTGCATATCCGTGAGTTATATAATCGTCACATATCTCCCCACAGCACCAGCAGGACAGGAACACATCGTTTGGCATCTGGCTGGCTCCTCTCGGAGTTATGACTAATGCCTGCAATATAAGGCGTGCTGGATGTTTGGCCTGCCTGCCTATCTAATTAGGAAAGTAGACGATGGGGAACAATCTGTGGTCTCTTAAGGTCTGACAGTTGTGCCACATCCATTTGCATTGGTTTAAGCTCCCCGCTGAAGCCCCAAATGCAAATATGCAGACACTGTACACCACAGCTCCCAGGAGACTGTCTATCTCTGAGTTAGAAGGAGCCCCGCCCCCATGTCCACTCCCAACACCACCACAGAGAGGACTCTCTGTTGCTTTGCTCATAGTCTCAGCTCTAAGGTCACCCCCCACCTTCCCACCTCACACCCACAATCTCTCCATCCTCCAGCTGTTGCCCAGAGCAACGGTGTGTGGTCAATACCATATCATCCAGAAGCAGCCTTAAAATCACCTCCTGAGCATCCTGAAGATGCATGTGGGTCGGGGATTGTGACTGCTGGCTGCTCGCTCTGTTTTCTCTCACATCTCCGCTCTAGCTGCCGTGGACGTCTCCAGCTCCCATATGGTTGGCAATTAGTCAGTGAGGCCTGGCGAGCCTCAGTGCTAGAAGCTCTAGGATGCAGCCTCACTCTGTTTGGTGGGGGTGGGAACCCCTCAGAGGGGGCTGCAGGAGGGAAGGAAGTTATTTTGAGTGCCACTTCGCAAGGCCTTTGGTGCCCAGCAATGCCTTCCTTTGGCGCAAACATCTAATGACAGCCATATGAATTACCCAGAGTGCAGTGCACTGCTAACATGGTCTGTGTATGTGTGTTCCTGCATGTTCGCAGGTAGGAGCGGGGGGGGGGGGGGGAGTGTTGTTTTTTGTTGTTTTTTTTTTAAATATATTTTATTGATTTTTTTATAGAGAGAAGGGAGGGGGACAGAGAGTTAGAAACATCGATGAGAGAGAAGAGAAATATCGATCAGCTGTCTCCTGCACACCCCCACCCTGGGGATGTGCCTGCAATCAAGGTACATGCCCCTGACTGGAATCGAACACGGGACCCTTCAGTCCGCAGGCTGATGCTCTATCCACTGAGCCAAACCCGGTCAGGGCTGGAGTGTTGTTTTTAATATTGTTTGATGCAATCATGCTGCATTGGGAGGTAATTAGTCCATAAATAATTGTGGAATAAAAATGTTCCCATGTAGCCCTAGCCAGTTTGGCTCAGTAGATAGAGCATCAGCTTGCAGACCAAAGGGTCCCAGGTTCGATTCTGGTCAAGGGCATGTCCCAGGTTCAATTTTGGTTGCAGGCTCCTTCCCGGCCTGGGCACTGGTCAGGGCTTCTGCAGGAGGCAACCAATCAATGTGCTTCTCTCACATCAATATTTCTCTCTGTCTTTCCCTCTCTCTTCCACTCTCTCTAAAATCAATGGAAAAATATCCTTGGATGAAGATTTAAAAAACAAAAATGTTCCCATGTAGCCTGGCCAGTGTGGCTCAGTGATTGAATGTCGCCCAGAGGTCACTGGTTTGATTCCTGGTCAGGGCACATGTCCAGGTTGCAGGCTTGATCTCTGGTGGGGGGCGTGAGGGAGGCAGCCAATCGATGTTTCTCTCTTACTGATGTGTCTATCTCTCTATCCCTCTCCCTTCCCCTCTCTCTAAAATCAATGAAAGCATTTTTTATAAATGTTCCCATGTAGACTTGGCCCAGACAGAAGCCAGCCTGGCTAGCCACCAGGTTTTATCCTATCTGCCAACATCAGCCTGAATGCAGAGACAGCCTTACGTAGTCACAAAGCCAGGAGAAACTTCTTCTGGACAAACAAAAGCATTCTACTCAGATGTCAGCTTGAGCACAGCTTTTAGATTGGCTGAGACATTTATTTATCGTTGTTTACAACTGAGTGAAGACTTGAGAATAGAAACAATGTGCTCTAGATAAACTTCTTATTTCCTCATTTTTTTAAAGCAATTATTGGTGTTTTATATGTAGGTATGAGAAATATAAAGATAAATGTGGTAAGGTCCTTCCTTGCCTTCACTATTTTCAATCTTCAAAAACATCACTCAAAACTTTTTAAAAATACATCTTCAAATCAGATATTGCAGACATGTAGATGTCTCCCTAAAAAATGAATGAATTGCCATCAATTTCCAGCAATGCAGTAGGTGAGATAGCTAAAAAACCACCTATTAACCAAATGCTTAGAAATGCTAGATAAAATAAAGCAAACATCCTTTAAATGCTTGGCTGATCTCATAAGAAAGCAAGGGAAATATTTTGAGACTAAAAAGTAGAGGAAGTGAAAACCAGTGTGGGAAGTGGTTCTGAGGCTATGGCTGCACTTGGATCACTTGCTGGCCTCGATTAAAAGAGAACTAAAGAAGTTTGGGGCCGGGCTGGTGTTGCTCAGTGCTTGAGTGTCCAACCATGAACCAAGGGGTCACGGGTTCGATTCTCACTCAGGGCACATGTCCGGGTTTCGGGCTCAATCCCCAATATAAGGTGTGCAGGAGGCAGCCCACTAATGATTTTTCTCTCTCATCGTAGCCAAAAAACTGTCTTTGAAATTTATAACCACAGGTCTGCCCTACACTGTCTGCATAGTCTCAGAGCCTCCTGACTGAGAAAGTAACATAGAAGTGGCCCCTCTGTTAGTGCCCAGAACACATGACAGACCAGTGTAAACCATCTCTGAAAGAATACACTCTTAAGCACGTTGAACAGAATACCACTGAGAAAGCTCCATCAAATAAAAGCCAATCAGCCCAACTGACAAAACACAAGACAAAGCAAGCAGGAGTAATCAGAAACAACAGTCAGCAGAATCTGACCCACAGGAGTTTTAGATCATAGAGGTATTTGATACAGACTATAAAAACAAAAATTCAAATTCATTTATAATATAAAGGAAAGAGTCAAAACAAGAAAGCAACAAGATACTGAAAATAATGGTGTGGAATTTCCATAAATAAATAACAGTAATTAGATTTGAAATTCTATGAAGTTTACTGTTTCTAGAAGAACTTGCAAGATAATTAGATAGATTTTTTTTCTTCTAAAAAAGAAAAAAAGTAAATGCTAGATAATTTTTTTCTTTTTTTTATTTCAGAGAGGAAGTAAGAGGGAGAGAGAGAAGAAACATCAATGGTGAGAGAGAATCATTGATCGGCTGCCTCCTGCACGCCCCACTCTGGGATCGAGCCCACAACCTGGGCATGTGCCCTTGACCAGAATCGAACCTAAGACCCTTCGGTCTGCAGGCCAACACTCTATCCACTGAGCCAAACCAGCTAGGGCTTTTTTTATTTTCTTTAAAAATCTTGAAGAGCTGAACACTAAGGAATTATAAGGTCAAAATCTAAGTGATGGAGAAAATCACGAATCCTGAAATTACATTTGCCCTGAAGGCATTTGCCAAAATAAGAGAAGTGGAACCTTAAGTTTACTCAGCCTTATGAGGCTCGGGAGATAAAAGACAAAGCCCAAGACCTGCCCAACTTGGGGAGTCCAATAGTAGAGCTCTTCCCATAAGGTTTAGAACCCAAAAGGCTGTACCCTCAAGATAAGTATTCACAGAATACACTAAGCCCAGCCCATGCTCACACTCCCAGGGACCATGCAAAACGTTGCCTTGGCACAGAGGAGAACAGGAGGAGGAAAGACCACTCTACTACTGAAATATTGTAACCACAAGTCAGATTTGCAGCTCATTTGGATGGTTCAAATAACCTCAAACAATCAATTCAGCTTGAAGAGGCTAGTACCTGTATGGAAGAAGAAAATAAAACCCCCTCTTTATAAAAAAAAAAAAATGTAGCTTGTAGTAAAAAATAACCAAGCACACAAGGGAGCAAAGCACCATGAATAAAAAGAAGCATCGACAACAAGTAGCAGGAACAGACCTGCAAACATATCATATATCAAAATTATAGCATTAGATTATACAAGAAAAATGTATTATTTAAATAAATAAATAAATAAATAAATAAATAAATAAATAAATAAATAAATAACAGGCTTGCAAAAATCTGCAGGCTAACAGATAACTATTTTCCAAATGACTAAGCAGATCTGAAAAAGACCCAAATTAGAATTCTAAAATTAATGGTAAATTAGGATTGAAAACTCAGTGGATGGATATAATAGCAGTTTGGAGAATTTGAAGAGAGAATTAGTAAAGTAGAAGATATAGCAGAAGAAAGCAACTCCGTGGAACAATGAGATAGAGATGGGAACAATTTACAGAAAAAGAAATGGAGGGACTTCTGGCTCCTGCTTAGTATATAGAAAGTTGGAAAGAGCATCATTCTACACTTACAATAGAAAGTCACCAAGGAACCTGAAAATTGACTATTTTTGTTGAGCCCATCAGAGAGTTGACATCACAGCGTCCTAGAGGCTGGGGTTATGAGGAGAGCCTGATAAAGATACACACTTTCAGTTACAAGATGAATAAAGTCTAAAGATCTAATGCATAACAGGATGACTAAATTGATAAGACTGTGTTGTATAACCGATATTTGCTAAGAGAGTAGAGCTCAAGTGTTCTCACACAAAAAAAGTAATTATGTAAGACAATGAATGTAAATTAACTCAAATGTAGAAATCCTTTCACAATGTACATGTATATCAAATCGCCACATTATACACTTTACATATATTATAATTTCATTTGTCAACTATATTTCAATAAAGGTAAAAAAGAAAATAGTGTTAAATAAAGTAATTTTAAGGAAAAACATTTTGACAAAGGGTATTCTACAAATCAAGTTTGTAGAAACTGTGTCAGAGGAACACTTCTAGTCTTAAATACACATATTACATAAGAAGAGGAGATAGAAACTTTATAACCACAAAACTAAAAAAGAAAACTTTTTTTAATATGATTTTATTGATTTCAGAGTAAGGAAGGGAGAGGGAGAGAGAGATAGGAATATCTATAGTAATAAAAATGTAATATGCTAATTAGACCAGACATCCTTCTGGATGACCTTCCAGACGAAGCCAGGGCTGCAAGGGAAGCCGGGGTCCTGAGTGCCAGAGGGAAGCCAGTGCCGGCAGCTGGGGGAAGGAAGGCCTACTCCTGCATAAATTTCATGCATTGGGCCCCTAGTCAATGATAAGAGAGAATCATCAGTCAACCACCTCCTGCACACCCCCTACTAGGGATCTAGCCCAAAACCTGGGCATGTGCCCTGGCCAGGAGTTGAACCGTGCCCTCCTGATTTATAGGTCAACACTCACCCACTGAGCCATACAAGCCAGGCAAAAATATGAACAATCTCTATAATAAAAGCCTAAGCGACCATTACAGTGGAATGTCCAGAACAACCAGTCACTATGATGTGCACTGACCACCAGGGGGCAGACGCTCAACACAGGAGCTGCCCCCTGGTGGTCAGTGCACTCCCACAGCAGAAGTGCTGCTCAGGTGACAAACAGACAGCCGGGCCTCTCCCACAGACACTCTCCCTGCACTCCTCAGTGGTCATGGCAGGTGCCACAGGGCTGGGATGGGGATGAGCAGGAGCAGCGCGGTGCCCAGCTCGGGCTCAGGCTCCTCCCTGCCTGCCTGCCTCTTTGCACACTACTTCCTGGTGTGCAGGATGAGCGGGCTAGAGCCTGACAAGCTGGTGGGTAAGGACAGGTTGTGGTGACGAGGAGGTTCACTGATCCTAGCAGGCCAGACCAAGGGACCCCACCAGTGCACTAATCTGTGCACCAGACCTCTAGTTTTCTAATAAAACTTATAAAAACTGACCCAATAAAAATGGAATATACACTAATTGTTAAAGTAATTAAATCAGTGCTTATAACTCATTAGAGAAGGTGGGTGAATCCTGGGCCAGATTTTTTTTATAAGCATACTACAGGCCCGGTGCACAAAAATTTGTGCACTTGGTGGGGAGAGGGGGTCCCCCAGCCCAGCCTGTGCCCTCTCGCAGTCTGGGACCCCTCAGGAGATAATGACTTGCTGGCTTAGGCCTGCTCCCGGGTGGCAGAGGGCAGGCCCAATCCCTAGGTGCAGCCCTTGGTCGGACTCAGAGCAGGGCCGATTGGGGAGTTGGGGCGCCGCCCCCTGTCATGCACAGAGCAGGGCGGATCGGGAGGTTGCGATGCCACCCCTAGTCACGCTCAGGGTACGGCCAATTGGGGGGTTGGGGCACCGCCCCCTGTCACACTCAAGTCAGGGTCGATAGGGAAGTTGCGGCGCCACCCCCTGTCATGCACAGAGCAGGGCTCATCAGGGGGATTGGGGCTCCGTACCCTGTCACACACAGAGCAGGGCGGATCAGGGGGTTGGGGCGCTGCCACTGTCACACTCAGGGCAGGTCTGATGGGGAGGTTATGGCTCTACCCTGTCACACACAAAGCAGGGCCCGTGAGGGTGGGGGGGGTTGGGGCGCCGCCCTCTATCACCCACAGAGCAGGGCCGATGAGGGGGTTAGGGCGCTGCACCCTGTCACACAGAGAGCCGCAGGGCGATCAGGGGGTTGGGGAGCTCCCCCCTATCAGGCACAGAGCAGGGCTGATCAAGGGGTTGGGGCGCCGCACCCTGTCACACACAGAGCTGCAGGGCGATCAGGGGGTTTGGGCGCTGCCCCGTCACACTGATCCCAGTGCCGGGAGGCCTCGCAGCTCCGCTGATCCCGGTGCCGGGAGGCATATTACCCTTTTACTATATAGAATAGAGGCCTGGTGCATGGGTGGGGGCTGGCTGGTTTTCCCTGAAGGGTGTCCTGGATCAGGGTGGGAGTCCCCACTGGGGTGCCTGGCCAGCCTGGATGAGGGGATGATGGCTGTTTGCAGCTGGTCACACACCCTTCAGGGTGGGAGTCCCCACTGGGGTGCCTGGCCAGTCTGGGTGAGGGGCTGAGGGCCATTTTCAGGCTGACGGGTGACTGAAGCTCCCAAACGCTCCTTTTTTTCTTTTCTTTTTTTATTCTGGGCCAGCTTTAGCTCTGAGGCCTCTGCTGCTGAAAGCCTTTGTTTACCGTCTGTATTTTATACAATGTTGTGGTCCAGCTGGCTGAAGCCCGACTGAATAAAGCAGCTTTCTGGGGTTTTGTTTAGCTTCTATATTTGCAACATAGTTGCTTAGAGTTGCAGCTGAGAGGCCGGCAAGTCAGGCGGGGAACGTTGAGAGTCCTCCGTCACTGAAGCAAGCAAGCCTCCCTGTTCACATCAGCTGCCTGGCTGCCGGCCGCCATCTTGGCTGGCAGTTAATTTGCATATCTCCCTGATTAGCCAATGGGAAGGGTAGCGCAGTGACACCAATTTGCATGTTTCTCTTTTATTAGTGTAGATTCTACCAAACCCTCAAGAAAGAAATAATTTCAATCTTATTCAAAGGAATAAAAGTCATCAACTTATGAGGCTTCCAAAACTTTGATTCTAACGTCAAATGGGAATAATGTAAGGAGACTTTTTAGGCTAAACTCATTCATGAACAACAGATATAAAAATGTTAAATAAAATTTTAACAAACTGAATCAAATACTGTTTAAAACCATAATACATCACAACCATGTAAGATTTATCTCACAAAGCCGAGGAAAGTTCAAACTAGAATATCTACCCTAACATCATAAAGTGCATTCAGAGGAAAAGATAGAAAACTACATAATCAACTCAATAGAGACAGAAAAATCTTTTGATTAAAAAAGCATTAAGGACTTTAAAGATCTTATCAAACTAGAACTAGAAGGGATCTCCTTAACAGCCCTCAAAAACTTTATCAAACATTGTACTTACGGTGAAATAGAAGTATTTCTTTTTAAAACCGGGAACAAGGTAAGAATACCACTTTCATTATCTCTATTGAGCATTTTACTACAAGTATAAATCTGTTATTATTCGCAAATAATATGACTTCCATATAGAATTCCCAAGACTATTTTAAAATAATAAAAATTAATAAGAGAACTCAGCGAAGTTGTGTGATATAAAGTATTATACAAAAATTAATCATAATTACATATAGCAACATCAAAAAATTAGAATATTTAACTTTAAAAATATAATTTAAAGTAGAAAATAAAACCATAAGGTATTTTAAAATAAATCTAACAATAGCTATATATGATTTTTATAGATAAATTATAAAATACTACTTAATTTTTAGATGACCTAAAAATTCAAAAACAATTCAATGTTAACGGATAGAAAGACTAAATATCATAAAGATATTGATTTTTCACCTTGGCCAGTGTGCTCAGTGGTTAGAGCATCAGCCCATGCACCAAAGGGTCTCAGGTTTGATTCCTGATCAAGGGCATGAACCTGGGTTGCAGGTTTGATCTCCAGCCCTGATCATGGTATATGCATATGTCTCTCTAACATTGATGTTCCTTTCTCTCCCCCCACCCACCCCCTTTCCAATCTCTCTAAAAATCAATGGGAAAAATATCTCTGGGGGAGGATTAGCAAAAAATAAAAATAAAAAAGATATTGATTTTCTCCAAACAAAAGTATAATTTAGTGAAATTCCAATCAAAAGTCCATAAGGATTTTTCTCATAGAAATTAATAACTTCTGTGGAAAAGTTAATGGCCAGGAATAACCAAGACAATCTGAAAACAAGAAATCAGGTGGGTAGACTTGCCCTCCCTGAAATCAAGACTACTTACTAAGGTTATAGTAATCAAAACGATGTGGTATTAGCATAGGGAGAGACATTGGATTAATTAGGGAGAATCCAGAGTCCAAAAAGGGATTTACACATATAAAAATAACTTGATGTAACAGATCAGGTGAAGTAAGGATGGAAGATTCAATAAATGGTGCTGGCACAATTATCCACACGAAAATATAATTGATCTAGCTGCTACCTCACACCATATACAAAAAAAATAATAATAATTGTAAGTGAATTAAGACCTATATGTGAAAAGCAAAACGTTGAAACTTTAGAATATATTTAAACTATAAGAAAACATGTTATAACCCTTAGGCAGAAAAAAATTTTCTTAGCAAGACACTAAAAACACAGACTGTAAAAGAAAAGACTGATAAATTCAACCAGATTAAAATTGAAACTTTTAGGGCTTCAAAAATCACAATAAACATGGTGAACATATAAGTCATAGACTTAGAGAAATTAATTGAAATACATAGCAACAATACAGAAGTTGTATCTATAATATGTACGGAACTCCTACAAATAATAGAAAAGACAAACTACTCAACATACAAATAGACAAAGAATATGAATAGATATTCATTGAAGAATATACAAAAATGCTCTGAAAGCATATTTTTTAAATGCTCAACAACACCAGGGATAAGGATCACAAATTTAAACCACAATATAAATCCATTTCATACCCATTAAATTGGCAAAAATTGTGAGACTACTGGATGCTGGCAATGATGGGGCACCACGGGAATTCTCTTTGGTGTTCAGCAAATCATTTTGAAGTGCAATTGGACCATACCCAGTAGTCCTGACAAGGCATCTAACCCATGGCCCAGCAACTCCACTCTGAAACAAATCCCATCAAACTCTTCTACGCATGGCCGAGGAGTTTATGAAAATGATATTGCAGCATTGTTTAAAATAAGGAAAAATTGGGAATGCCCTAGATGTCCATCAAAGAAATTAATTGTTGTGACACATCAATTCAATGAAATACTACACTATTTAAGATGATTAAACTAAAGCCATGTGTATCAATTTGACAAATCTTCAAACTTAATTTTGAGTGAAAAAAAGCAAGTTTTAGAAGGGTAAGCGGGATTTGTTAGCATGATACCATTTATATAGCTTTAAAATGTGCAATCTACACTAATAAAAGACGAAGATGTTAATTAACCGTACCTTCGCTACACCCATCAGCCAATCAGAAGAGTATGCAAATTAACCCAACAGAAATGGCCGTTAAATTTGCATACTGCAGGCAGGGTGGCACAGTGCAATCCACCTGACCCGCCGCCAGCTGCCACCTGCCCCGCCACCCTCCAGGCCTGCCATCCATGTGCACAGCCCTGCAGCCGGTGGGGGGGGGCCCAGCAGATCACAATCCGCCCTCCCCGCGCCCCGCCCTGCCATGCCGCCCGCCAGGCCTGCTGTGTGCGGCGGGCAGTGGGGCGGGGCAGCGCAGCAGAGGGCCTGCCATCTGTGACCCAGCACGGGATCCAGGCCTGCCATCTGCCACCCGGGGAGCGGGCCTAAGCCAGGAGGTGGTTATTTCCCAAGGGGTCCCAGACTGTGAGAGGGCACAGGTCATGCTGAGGGACACCACCACCACCACCACCACCACCACCCCCCACCAGTGCACAAATTTTTGTGCACCGGGCCTCTAGTACATGATATAAGGATACATATGTTTATATTGGAGGTTTAAATATAAGGGTGATAAACACCAAAATTAGGATAATGATTACTTGAAAAAAGTGAATGAAGGAAGGGGAATGTGACCTGGGAGGTGGAAGGTGTACACAGGGATCTTTGTAATGTTTCTTTTTTCCTTTTTTTTCCTCTCTCTTTTTTTTTAAGATTTTTTAAAATTGATTTTTTAGAGGAAGAGGGAGAGAGACAAACACCAATGCAAGAGTGAAACATCTACCGCCTGCCTCCTGCACAGCCCCCACCAGGGATTGAGCCTGCAACCTGGGTATGTGCCCTGATTGGGAATCAAACCAGCAACCTTTCGGTGCATAGGACCATGCCCAACCAACTGAGCCACACCAGGCAGGATTGTAATATTTGTTTGTTTTTCTTACACTGTGTGATGCTTTCTTGTACAGTATGTTTGTATTATTCTCTATATCTTTTGGTATGCCTAAAACATTTTTTAGTTTTGCTTTTCTTCAACTTTTCATTTTAAAATAACTACAGATTCACAGGGAGTTGCAAACATGCTACAGAGTGGTCCTCTCTGTTGGACACTCAATGCCCCCAGTGGTTACACATTACATAACTATAATGCAATACCAAGTTAAGGGTATTGACATTGGTACATGTGTTACGGTTCTGTCAATTCTTCATGTGTAATTCACGTAACCACCACTGCAATCAAGATACAGACCTATTTCGTAATCACAAAGATCACCCTCACACTATCCCTTTATAATCACACCATCCCTCCCCTGCTAACCTCCACCATCCCTAACCCCTGGCAACCACTAATTTGTTCTCCAACTCTATCCTTCGTCACATTTAAATGTTATATAAATATATGTGACCTTTTGAGATTGGCTTTTTTCAGTCAGAATAATACCCTTGAGATCCACCCAAGTTGTGTGCCTGAATGGTTCCTTTCCGTTTCTGAATACTATTCCGTGGTATATCTATACCACAGTCCATGTAACCACTAGGCTATTGTACTATATTTTGGTTGTTTCCAGTTGGAGACTGTCACAAACAAAGCTTCTATGAGCAATCAAGTAGAGAGTTTATGTGAACAGAAGTTTTTAATTCCTCCAAGATAAATGTCTAGCAGTATAATTGTTGGGTTATATGGTAAATGTGTGTGTGTGTGTGTGTGTGTGTGTGTGTGTGTGTGTGTGTTTTAAGAAATTGCCAAGTTATATTCCAGAGCAGTTGTACTTTTTTCCTTTTCCACCAGCAATGTGTAAGAGACCCAGCTTGTCCACGTCCTCACCAGCATTTGGTATTGTCATTATTTTTAATTTTAGCTGTTCTGATGGGTGTGTAGTGATCTCTCATCATGGTATTAATTGCATTTCCCTGACAACTAGGGATGTTGAACATGTTTTCATGTGTTCACTTGCCATCTCTATATCCTCATTGGTGACATGTCACTCCGTGTCTTATGTCCATTTTCTAATTAGATTGTTTGGTTTTCTTAGTGTTGAGTTTTGAGAGTTCTTTATACAGTCTACATGTAATTTCTTTATCAGATATGCAGTTTACAAATATTTTCTCCCAGTCTATCACTTGTCCTTTCATTTCTCTTAACAGGGTTTCACACAGAGAAAGATTTTAATTTTGATGAAGTCCAATTGATCAATTTTTTTCCCATGTATAGTGCTTTTGGTGGCATGTCTAAGAAGTCTTTGCAAAGTCCTATATTTTCTTATAAACATTTAAAGTTTTATCTTTTACATCTAAATCTATAATTTTAGTTCATTTGTATATAAGGTATAAGGTTAAGTCAAGGTTCTTTTTTGCCTATGGCTATCCAATTACCATTTGTTGGAAAGACTATACTTTCTCCATTTAATTATTTTTGCAACCTTGTCGAAAATCAGTTTGGCATATTTGTGTGGGGCTAGTTCTGAGTTCTCTATTCTATTCCATTGATCTATGAGTCTATCCCTCTATCAATACTACATTACCTTGCTATATGGTAAATCTATATAATTCAGTCTCTATATATGCAAGACTGCTTCAATATTTAAAAATCAGTCACTGTAATCCCTATATCAACAGACTAAAGAAAAATCACATAATCATATAAGTTGACTCAGTAAAGACATTTGACAAATTCAACAGTTTTTATGATTTAAAGCCTTCAGAAAACTAGGAATAGAGGGGAATTTCCTCAAATTGATAAAAAAAAATTGACAAATATATATATATATATATATGGCTAACCTCATACTTAATAGTGAAAGATTGAACGCTTCCCTTCAAGATCAGGAACAAAGCAAGTCTGTCCACTCTCACCACTGCCATGGCACTAAGGCAAGAAAATAAAATAAAAAGCATACGGACCAGAAAGAAAGACCTTAAACTGTCCCTATTTGTGATAACATGATTTTCTGGGCAGAAAATTACAGAATCTATAAAAAAAAAAAAAAATACAACTCCCAAAACTAATAGGTGAGTTCAGCAAAGTCAGAGAAAACAAGATCAACATATGAAAATCAATAATGTTTCTATACACTAGCAATGAACGCATGGAAACCTAAATTAGAAGGCCATTTCCAATCACTCAAACAGAAATGAAATACTTAGGTATAAATCTTTTTTTAATGTACAGAACTCAGAGCTGAAAACTACAAAGCACCGGTGAAAGAAATCACAGAGATCTAATTAAGCAGAAAGACATATTGTGTTCACGGACTGAGAGACTCAACACAGCAAAGGTGTCAGTTCTCTGCAACTGAGAGGCAGGTTTAATAGCATTCCTAGCAAAATCCCAGCAAGGCTTTTTGTCAATGCTTTAGAATTTTACAAAATTCCTTAGATCAACAAATTTTCATGGGTTTCAACGGGAAGAATGAATGTCTGTGTGCATGTCATATATGTGTATGTGTGTGTAAGATTAGGCCTTCATTTAATTCCATGAAATACAACCCATGGCTGTGCTTGGCTCATCGTGAGGGAGGGTGTAAAAACCTTCTCCCCAGTTCAGTTCAGGTTACATGAAATACAAAAGACAGCCACACGTGAAACAAAGAAGGATGTGGGTGGCTGTGTTGCATCCTGTGTTCAAAACTGCTGTTACTTGTCCTTTTCTCCCTTCACCCTCATCGGAGGCCAGCGTGGGAGATATTTCTTCCCCTCCCAGCTGCCTCTCAGCACAAAACTGAGCACAGAGGAGATTCGCCATACATTCCACAATGAACTCTTCATCTAGTTAATTAAAATGACTTGCATCATTTTCCTCTTGGCCTCTGCCAAACTAAGAGAGACCCAATGTCTACTTGGGTCATTGTAGAGCCACATAGCACCCTTCCCTGCATCCTGCCCCGCCAGGAAGGCCATTTATTCTTTTATCTTCTTCAAACAGTTGTTCTCTGCCTCCGCACTCCCGCTGGCACACAGGTGTCCTGGTCTCATTATGGAACACTCATTAACATTCACCCTGGGCACCCTTGTGGGTGTCCTCTCTACCCACAGAGGTGTCTAGACTTCCATGAGTATCAGCATGAGGAAAGTAGATTAAAAATCTGTGCTGAGTCAACAGGGAGGGCACAGAGCTCTGAGATGGGACCCAGAGCGAAGGGGCTGAGGGGGACATCTGGAATGCTTTGACTAATGCCACTCACAAGTCAGCTTGACAGAGGATCCTATGAGAAAGTCAATTAAACAACTTGTCTCGGTTGTGCTTGGGAATTTGGTTGGTTGATAACCCAAATATAACTCAGCTACCTTCACACTTCACACTTCAATCCAAAGGTCTTGATACTGTGTCTATAGAACCCTGGTTGGGTCCCACTGAGTTCAGCTCGGCTAAGTTCAGGGCCACTCGAAATGCTCTGCAATTGTTCACAGGGTACTCATGACCAAACGCTGGCTTCTTTCTGGCTTCCTTGCCAGTGGGGGATAGGGTGAACTGTAATTAGTGAATCAGTGAGTATTTACCACCTGAGTGCTCTCTGGGTGCCAGGTGTCACGCTGAGCACGCTGGTAGGTAAAAGGTCAACCAAGTTATGGAGTCTGCTCCCCAAGATCTTACAATCTAACACAGAGGAGAGGTGCCCTCACATGAGAAACAATGGGGAACTCTTCAATCATGTACTGATGTCTACATTTGCAGGTCAGTTAAAAGAAAAAGCATCAGAATAAATGTAAACGTCAAGAGCAACTTCATGGTCAGGGCAAGACTGTGGCTGGGTCTTGCAGGATGGCCAGGGATCGGGTGGATGGAAAGAAGAATACAAGTTGTTGGAGGCAGAAGGACCTCACAAGCTCCACAGAGGGGAACAGTCCAACCTGCAGCTGTTCCCACATCCACGATGGGTTACCCTTCCACCGCGAAGGGAAAGCACACGGAAATGGCAGCCACCGCTGCTGATCCAGAGGGATCCCCACCTCACCAGTTCTCCCTGGAACTTAAGGGGACAAGCCACTGACACTTCAGAAAAGCACAACTTAGTGAGAGAAACAGACTCGCTCAAGTTCAATGCATAGGTGACCTCGGGAAAGCTACTTAACTCTAAGTCTCAGTTTCCTTGTGTTCCAAATGGAGCTAATAATGGCTCCAGATTCATAGGATTGTTGTGAAGAATAAAGAAAACAATGCTTGTACACGGCCTGGAACGTCATACACACTGCATGAAAGGTAGCTCTTGCCGCTGTTTCATGCAGTCAGTAAGTGTTCATGGAGACTGGCTTTTCCGCAGTCACCATCAGGCGGCGTTCCTCCCGCATGCTTCTGCTTCCATCTGTGACCCTTGTGCTTCTCCCTGAAGAACTGGATAGATCTGCTGGGGAAGAATCCTGTCTCCATTTGCCCAAAAATGCTTAGGTTCACCTTCGCCATTGAAGGGTGTAGGTAGTATGTTAGGTCAGCAATTCCTTTCTTAGCACTGCGAAGGCCCTGTGTTCTGGCCGCCATCATTCTGGTGAGAAGCCAGGAGTTGATCTTACTGCTGTTCGTTTGAAAGTAGTACATTTCCCCCTCTTTGGCTGCCTTTCAGGTTGCTTCTCTTTGTCTTTTGTTTCTGGCCATTTTTCTATGATGGACTTAGATACATGGTTTTCTTTGTATTTATCCTGTTTGAGGCTCCTGGGTCTTCTTGAACCCATAGCTTGATGCCATTCATCACTTTTGTAAAATTCTTGGTTATTATTTCTTCAAAGGTTATTTCTCCCCATCGTCTCTCTCCCCTCTTTCCGGAATCCCTAATGCCTACATGTCAGGCCTCTCTGCCTCTGATACTCTTTCTGAAATTTGCATGTTTTATTTAGTCTGGATGTTTCATTCTCACGGTTTTCCAGATCACCATGCTCTTCGGTGTGTCAAATCTACTGTTGAACCCATATTGTGGTGTATTTTTTTTTTCAGTTCTAAAAATTTCCTTCCTGTTTCTAGTCCGGTTCTCTGACATCCCTGGTTTCTAGAAGCACCAACCTGCCTGGCTCCCTTCATTGGGGAACTTGGACGGTGCTGACACTCAGGCGGGTGAGTGTTCTGGGAAAGCCCCAGCTGTGTGGGGGCGGGGCACGTCTGCTCTCCTGGGAGGGGCCACCCCTATCCTGCAGCCACTGTGCCCCCTCCTCACTTGCAGAGAAAGTCTACTAATCAGGCAGAGAAATCAAGTCAGGCAAACAGGGACTTCTGCTAGACCCGGGACACTGCTAAATAGAAAATGCTACGTAAAACGAATGCGTGGAAATGTGGTGAAATAAATCTGGGGCCCGAGTAAATCAGAGGCTCAGTGTGGGTCAAACGGCCTCCTGGTGTCAAAATGTAAATGTGAACCAGAAATGTCACGCTTCCGCACTCCGCGGACCCTGTCATGTCTGCGATTTCACATTACCTTCTAAGGAGCTCTGAGAAACAAGTCTCCCCCGTCTTAGAAGGTGGGGACCGGTGCTCCGGGGAAGAAAAGATGGGTACCTTCCAAGCCACGCAGCTCTGTGAGGCTGGAAGACAGCGCCCATGACTCAGCGAGCAGCAGTTTGCCCACTGGGGTGTCAGAAGCGCAGGGGTGTGTGGCCGTGTGTCCAAAGGACCTGAGGCCACAGGTGCGCATGGCATGTTTCCCCAGAGGACTGATTCTATCCCAAGGTTCACGGATATTAAAGGCATTATTCTTATACTAAACAAATGTGGGTTTTATATAAAGCACAATGCAAATGTTTGCATGAATTATTAAAAATGTTTAAATTAGACTTAAAAACAAGTTTCCATATTTACAGAAGTTAGCTTAGAGCTCTGTAGCATCCTCCCCTGACCCCTACCAGGCTCTTATATGACTAGCTGTGTGATTTGATTTTGGACAAGTTGCCTAACTTCTCTGAGCCTAATTTTTCCTGCCTGAAAAATGGGATAATAATGCCTGCCTCACAGAGTTATTGTCATGAAGATTAAATTAAGATACATAGAAGCCCTGAAAACAGCCTGACACAGAAAAAAAAATGAAAACATTTATTTTTTATCATTATTATGTTGGAATTTTTCAAAACTAACAGGAACCAAGAAACAATCACCCATTAAAATCCACAAAATCCTAATCTGTCCAACTTAAGGTTTCACTTGAAAAGCAAGAACTGGAAAAGATTTAGAGAGTAGAAATTACAAACATGATTAAGGATTAAAGAACAGATGCTTGCAGAAAGGTTAAAGGAGCCAGATTTTCTTGGAATTGAGAAAGTAAGAGCTGGAAGAGAGTCTTAGGAACAACATTCACAAAATTTAAAAAAGGGCTCGGCTGGCCCGGCTGGTGTGGCTCGGTTGGCTGAGCATCATCCCCTGCACCAGGAAGTCGCAGGCTTGATTCCCTGTCAGGGCACATGCCTGGGTTGTGGACTTGATCCCCAGTAGGGAGTGTGCAGGAGGCAGCCAATTGATGTTTCCTCTCACATCAATGTTTCTCTCTCTCTCTTCCTTTCCCTGGAGTCAATAAAAACAATTATTTTTTTTTTAAAGTGCTTGACTGGCCTGACCTGCATGGCTCAGTGGGTGAGTGTTGACCCGTGGGCCGGGAGGTCATGGTTCTATTCCCCGGTCAGGGCACCTGCCTGGCTTGCGGGCTCGATCCCCAGTGTGGAGCATGCAGGAGGCAGCCAATCAATGATTCTCACTCATCATTGATGTTTCTCTCTCTCGTCCCCCTCCCTTCCTCTCTGAAGGCAATAAAAATATTTTTAAATAAATAAAATAAAATAAAAAGTGCTTGGCTGTATGTCCACCTCCTTGGGGCTGGAAGAGGACGCCACCCTGACCTCAGCTGGGGAAGGGCAGGCTCAGGAGGTCGGGGGGGCATGTGCAGGGCCATTAGGATTCAGACCTGAGAGAAGAGTGGACCCGTTTCCCAGGAGATCTGCAAAGCAGGAAACAGGTGCACAGCTCGGGAGGGGCTGGCCTTCGAAGCAGAGAGCTTGGCCATCTACTTGGCGAGGTTGGATGCACCACAAGCCCAGCTTTCCACGGTGTCTTCCCCCGCCGGCCTGGCTGCCTCGCCTCTCACGGCGTGGTGCTGAGCTTCTTATGCTTTCAGAGGACACTGCTATCTGGACGGCCTTATCCCTTGAGTCATTAATAGTCTTTAACACTGTAACTCATTAAAGAGTCCCCGTCAACCAGGGGCTACACCGGAAAGGGACACAGACAGTACGTTTTCAAGCTTAGACAAGAGGAAGGTGCAGGACACTGCCCAGCTGAGGCCCCCTTAGGGAGGGGCTGCTGGGAGCCGGAGTCTGCCTTCGGCGGCTTCTGCCCACTCAGGGGAGCTCCAGGAAGACAGGGACTTTGTCTTGAGGATTTCACTCCCAGGGCCCAAAAGAGCCCTTTGCCACCGCCCCTCCCCCCAGCACACAGACCCACCCCTACACGGTCACACCCTCACACATGCTGCCAGCCACTCATGACATTACCTGCCATAAGTCCCCTCAAAATCTCCCTCTGGGCAAAACACAACAGAAAACACGGAATTCGTGTCATTCCCTATTTCCCCAGGGGCTGTCAGCTTCATCCTGCAACCTCACCCTGCATCTGCCCAGATGTTGGGCGAGGGGGATACCGCTGTGAAGGGAGCCTGGGTCTGCCCAGGGAAGGGGAGATGACTGGGTGCAGGTAGCAGGGCTTCCAAGAGCTGGGCCGGGAGGGGGCCGGGTCCACGTCAGGAGTGAGAGCCAGGGTCTGTGCAAGGGTTGGGGGTCCAGGTGAGGGGACCTGACTTGAGGCGCTTGAGGAGGGTGCATCCTGGCTGTTGTCAGCACCTCGGCTCAGCAGGGTGCCTGGGGGGCCTGGCCAGGTGAGGCCCCCCTGCCTGCTCCCGGATCCGGTGCGGTGCCCATCTGAGCTGAATGGTGGCCCTCCCTTTGGGCAGGAGGCTCAATGGACATGAGCTACCCTGAGGGCGGCATTGGGGGCCTCACCATTAGTCAGCATCATCCAGGACACGGACCCCTCGTCTTCTGCTCCCCAAAGTGAACCAGCACTTGTTGCCAGGCCTGGCTGTCAAGGTGGCCCTGCCACATGGCCCGTGGCTAACCCATTGCACCCAGCACAGGCCATTAAAACCTTCTCCACCTCCCTGGGGCCCTACTGGTGTGCAGAAGCACAGGGCAGGGGTCCAGGTGTGAGGTGCTACTGCCCCCTGCTGGCAACGTCCCGAATATTCCAGGCTGATGTCAAGGAGAAAGCAGAGCAGGCCAGAAGGATACCTCCCTTCCTCTCTACTCACCCTCTCAGCAGGGAGCATACCAGATTGGTGGCTCCCACTGGGGCCAGCTTGCCACGAGGGGACAGGCAGCACAGAAGGTGAGAGGGGGAAGGGGAGCAGAGGGAAGGGGCTCCCCAGCCTTCCCCCAAAATTACCGTAACAGCCCTTCCATTTACCTGGTCCTTCCCAGGACCAGAGAGTTCTCACATGCACTGACCGACCCCAAAAGACAGGGCAGGGCAGGGCTCCTTCTGTTTTTCAGATGAGAACGCGGGAGGACCAGGGGTTTGTGTCCCTCACCCGCAGTCACACAGCACAAGGTCTGCCCTGCCCTGCCCTGCCCTCCCCGGGGCTCTGACACTAAACTAGTGTCTGTGGGCCCCTGGGATGGGTCTCGGGACACCCATAGTCACAGGATCTTGTCCTGACAGAACACACACCTCCCCACCACAAGACCTGGCTTGTCATCTGACGACGGCCAGGCATGGTGTGGGAGGGGCTGGATCTGTCTCTGTAAGAGGCTGAAAGCCACACTAAACAGAGGAGCAAAGGCCTGAGAAACAGAGCATCTCAGAGCAGGGAGACGCCCCTCCAGCGGGGCTTCCACGCTGGGGTAGTCGCTGCAAGGCTGGAGTTCGGGTGGCCTGTTGCTTGACAACCTTGCATCTCCCACCTCTACCCACCTCCTTCCCCATCCTCCCGGCTTTTGTCTGGTCTCCTACAGCCTCTGCCAAGCCACTGCCCGTGCTGTCCTCCTCCTCCTCTTCCTGTCCCCTGCCCTCCCCCGTCCCTCCCCGGGGCAATGGCCAGGCCTGGGTCAAAGGCAGGGCTGGCCTTCCCAAGCAAGATTAAACTAATCCGAGAGAGCAAGTCGGCACCAGCAATAGCAAAACGCGTCCCCTGCTCTGGACCAGGGAGCAGGTGACAAATGGGCACCTTGTTCCTCCTCTGGGTTTTACTTTACCACTTAGGGAGGCGAGGAGGAATATTTATTAGTACGGAAATGGGACTTGTCAGAGCCTGTGAACGCCCCCACACATGCCTGCTCTCAAGGAAGAAGAAAGACAAGTTAAGGAATCTAAGACCCTTGTGAGCTATGGAACAGTCTCTCCGGAAATAAAATGTGCATCCAAGCAGGGGCTCCAATCAGACACTTCCAGCAGCTGGAGAGGGAGCTGCTGGCGGAGAGATGAGCCCCGCTCCCACCACCCGCTCAGCCCGGCCTCACCGGGCCTTTCAAGGCCTAGCCTTGCACCCCTGACCAAGCACCACCAGCCCTGACCGCCCCTGCCACCCGGGGCCAGGTGGGGTCACGTCAGCTGCACATGAGCCAAATCAGCTCCTGGAAGGCTTCCTGCAGGAGGCGCTACCTCAATGGGGACGCTGGGGTCTTACACCCCACTCCACACCCCACCCCCACCCTCAGAGCACCTGCGGTCTCAGGACAGGTCAGGCCTGGGCGGCTGCAGCCCTCGTGGCCTCATCCACCGCCCTGCCCTGCTCTGCCCTTTGCAGGAGCTGGTGCCCATCTGGTCGGCACTCACCACCCTCTGACAGGGATCACCCCCCCTCTGCCAGGACAGTCCTCAGCCCCATGGAGACAGAAGAAGGTGAATAAGACCCTGCCCTGTCCTCACAGGACCTCTCATGCCTGAAGGGAAGTTCAGTGACGAAAACTCACATTTCTGAATCAGTTACCTGGCCGGAAGCGTGCTTATGCAATAATCTCATTTCAGATTTCTCACAGCCCCAGGCAAGTTTTCAAATCTCCACTTCACGGAAGAGGAGATTGAGTGTCAGAGAGATACGGGGGTCCCAGCCGGAGCCTGACCCCAAAGCTCCAAGAGCGCAAAGCTCTTGCACTCTACCCCCCACGCTGGACGGCAAGACGGCGTCCTCCTGCCGTTTTCAGGAGGGGGAGGGGCTTGGTGATCCCTGAGACCCAGCCGTCACCAGTGACCACGGGGTGGGGTCCTCAAATATGAGGAGGAGGGACGTCCTGCCCACAGGAGCTTCTCCCACAACCTGATGTCCTCTCAGAAGACCAGGCAGGGAGAGGGAGCAGCACATCCCTGCCTCTGAAAGCTGGGCTAGAAGCAGCGTGGACAGGTGAGGAGGCCTGAACCAGAGTCCAGGGCCGACCGGGTCCTCACCGGTGCTGCCTGGAGTCATCTGAATGCCCTCTGCAAGGGCAAACCCAGGCCACAGCCCTTGGCGCGCTCTGTGTGCCCCCGGGCTGGGAAATGCCCGGCTAGAGAGCCTTTCTTGGGAAGAAGAAGAGTACTCAGGCCTAGCTTTTCCTCCTCACCCTCTCTGCTCCTTCCTGACCACCCAGCCCCCCAGCCAAGCAGTGAGTGACCTTCCCCAAGCTCTGCAGCCAGTGCCCTGGGAGCCTCTTGTGTGTGTCTCTCCTGCCCTCTGGTGGACAGCATGCAACAGTGCAACCACATCCTGGTGCCACCCAAATGCCGAAGTCACCCTTCCTCCCACGGCCTCTCCAACCTTTGTTCTCTTTCCCTCGGTATGCTGCACCTGGGCCCCACACCAGGGCCAGACTGAAGGGAGTAGGGGGCTTCACTCCCGTCCCCCTTACCTCCTCCTATACAGATGCAGACCCCTCCTTTCTGACCCCAGCACCCAGAGGCTGCCTGGCTTAGTGCCCCTGATGCTGGTAGGCCTTCCCTGCACCACGACCCCTTCTCCCCACGATCCCTTGCCTGGACTGCTTCTCTGCCATCTGCCCGCCAATCTGGTCTCCTTGTCCACTGAAGACTCTGACCTCTGACCACTCAAGGGCCGACAGGCCCCGGACAGGCTGTGGCCACGGCTTCAGGGCTCTGCAAGGCGGCCTCTGGGCTCTACCCCTTTGGGTCTGCTGGACTTGCTTCTTGGCCGGCTCAGCCCACCTCGGTTTCATCGACACGGACCTCTGCTTTGCCAGGCACCGTGCGAGGAGCCGCGGGAACCGCAGGGGTCAGTCCACCGGAGGAGGTGGACATGGGTGAACGCCGTCACGGGAGAGGGCACTGGGCTCTGAGCCCTAGCGGGAGGCTTCGTGAGGGAGGTGACCAGTGTCACGCCAGGAGGGTGAGCAGTTTCTCCTGAGGGCTTCTTAGCCCTGAAGTTACATTATTATCCAAGGTTTACAGGTGACGGAGCCTCGGGCAGGGGAGCAGCCTGCCCATATCCCACAGCTCAAGAGCTATGGGAACCTGGTCTCGTGTCCCTTGCACCATATCCTCTTGCTTCTCTGTGGGGAGGCAGAGCAGGAGCAGACATGGACGCATGGACGTGTGGGCACACTCAGGCGGGCTGAGACAGCTGCGTGGGCGTGGTTTTTGGGGGGGACCCACACTTTCAGAACTTTGCAGGTGGCAGGTGAAGATGGCAAGACCCCTTGTCACCTACCCCTCAATAACCCCTCTCTCCTTTGTCAGTAAATCTGGGACCCCTGAGTTTTTAACTTGGTTTTGGTCAGTCTAAATAAAAACTCCATTTCCCAGCCCTCCTTGCCGAGAGCTATGACCACAGGGCTGGGAAGGGGTGGTGTGAGCGGAGCCTATGGAAGCGACGTGTAGGTGATGCTTCTGAAGGGAGGAGACGCCTTCCCTTCCTCTGCTGCCCTGTCACGCCGGCTGGGCTGCAGGTGAGCCGGTGAGATACCTGGGATCACAAACAGGGCGACAGTGTAGGAACAGGACACAGAGCAAGGACGCAGATGACACCTGCACCCAGACCCCACAGATGACACCTGCCTGTCCCAGCACAACTTGTGGCCAGGCTGCTACTTAAGAAAGAGAAATAAAGATCTCTCATGGGTAAGCCATTGTTATTTGTCATCTCTCTGTTGGAAGGAGGGATGGAATCTGAGGCCATGGCTGTGAGGATGAAGAGGGGTGAGGAAGGTCCCAGAGACACTGGGGAGGTGATTCCAGCAGGACTGGACATCTGGCTGAACGTGGGGTGTGCGGACGGAGCACCAGCATGGCATTCGGTTGATAGCAGAATGGAGGTGTTCGAGACCGTCCTTTTCTATTTCTTTGTCATTTACCTCTACCTCTAACTTCCTCCCCATCCATCTCCTCTTCTCTCCTTTGCCTGGGTCCTAAGTCACTCTGCCAAGACCTCTCCTGTCTTCATCCCTCACATGTGCTTCTCTCGGCTGTAATACCACTTCCAGACTGCACCACCTTTGCCTGGCTCACTCACAGCAACTCTATATATAAAACCCTAAACGACCAGTTGACCATTTGACTGGTCGACCATTTGACAAGTTGCTATGGCGCACACTGATCATCAGGGGGCAGACGCTCAACCCAGGAGCTGACCCCTGGTGGTCAGTGCACTCCCACAGCGGGAGCGCCACTCAGCTGACCAACGGGCACCAGATGCTGAGCTCATGGCTGGCAAGCGCAGCTGCAGCGGCATGAGCCTCTCCGGCTTCCACGGCAGCGCTACCAAGTGGCCACGCAGGTGCAACGGGGCCAGGATGAGTGGGAGCAGTGCCCAGCCCCGAGCTTGGGCTCATCTGGCCGCCTGCCGCTTCGCGCATTACTACATCCCTTGGGGGATGTCGGACTGCCGGTTTCAGCCTGATCCCGACTACGGGGATCTGGCTGAATCCGGCAGTCCGACATCCCCCAAGGGGTCCTGGATTGCGAGAGGGCGCAGGCCAGGATGAGGGACCCCACCGGTGCACGAATCGTGCACCGGGCCTCTAATCTTTCATAGACTAATGCAAACAGCACCTCCTCCAGGAAACCTCCCTGCCGCCCTGCGCCCTGCTTTCACTGAACCCGGCCCTCCCTTCTGTGTCCCGGGACCTCTCGGTGCTGCAAGCAGTTGCTTCCTGGTCCATTTCCCTCACTTAGCCAGGAGCTCTGTGAGGACAGAGACCATATTCATCTTTGCATTCTCACTGCCTGGTATAGTGCCTGGCATGAGATGGGTCTCCAAGAAACGCCATTGTACAGGGTTTTCCTTTACCCATGTTCCCCCAAATCACCCTCTGGCTCCCCACTACCATTTGCCCTCAGCAGGGTCCACCTTTGAGTTGCATCCCTTGGACGAAACAGAAGCAAACCAAGCCGGCCCAGGGGGCAGCTCCCTGCAGCCCCCCTCACAGGGTCTGACTCAGAACTGCCATTATCAAAAGGTGTCTGGTTCCTATCGCCTTCCTCCCCGTCCGGGCAGAAAGCGCCTGAAGCCGGCTTTCTCAAAGATGTTTAACTTGAAATCTTCCAGACCTTAAATTTTAGGTCTCCATTTCAGAAATGATTCAGCCTTAGATGAAAGGAGGCAAATGCCGCTATTTTTATGGAGAGGAAGTTATGAAACACCATGGACGTCAAATCTCCATATACCTTTCCTCCTAATGCAGCAAAATGATACCTTTATCGCCGTTCAATCACAGGCTCACCAAGTGCTGCCGGGCGATGGGGCCGGTCGCGGGATGTGTCTGGCGTCCCCTCACGCCAATCCAGGCTCAGCATCGCTGTTGCGAATACGTAAAAGGTTCCTCGGTGTCACTCCCCACCATCATCAGCCACAAAAGATACTTCCTGCCTGCCTGTTATATGCAGGGAAGGAAAACTTGAAATTTCCCGAAGATTTTGAAAAGGGGCACAGCTACACTTTAGACGTAAGTTACCTGCCTCTGAAATGAGTCTCAGAGTCATTTGTAAAAGGAGACCAAAATCAAAAATAGCTTTTATGAAGAAAAATGGCCCAGACCAACACGCACTGTCAGATTGCTCTGCGTGCAATTTTTGCCGAATGCAGGAAAATGATGCCATCATAATTATTCAACTGCACGGCAACGGCGTCGGAACAGAAAGTCTAAACCTCGGGCGGTGTGCCTCCCTCCCGCTCCTGCAGCCCTTGCTCCTGCTGTCCCCCACCCCCACCCCCCGCCAAAGCGATGGGCAAAACGTGTCCACAACCCCGTTCTGCGTTTGGGATCTAGAAATGTTTGGAGTCAAGGTCTGCACTTCTGAAAAGGACTCCCTCGCTCCAAAATGAGTCACACGGAGAACTTAAACAAATGCAGTGGTTTTGGGGGCGGGGGCGGGGGGGGGGGGGGGAGGCAGAGCTCTCCGAACACAAAATCGCCGCATGCTTTTTTTCAATGAGTTCCGGGAAATGATAGCAGCGTCATTGCCCTACAAATGTTCACTGAGTGGCCGGGTGATGGGAAGCCTTTATCGGGCATTTCTGAGCATTTCTGAACATCTCTTTCCACAGTCAAATCATTGAGCATCATTGTCAGCAAAATATTAACATTTCCATGATTTTGCTCATTTGTGCAAGAGAACTTAAAGGCACATTCCTCAGCGTTTTGAATGTTGGAGTTTTGTATATTTGACATACACCATTTCTGTATCAAATGCCTATGGACCAGTTTTGCTTATTGCAGAGAAAGGAGGCCTCTATTTCTGTCTAGAATGCGGAGCCGGAGACAGATCAATGGAAGCCACGCTGTGCTGTGCGCAGCACACGGCCCTGGCACACCTGGGGGGACAATGGGAGCAAAGGGGTCTGTGCATTTTCCTTCTGCTGACTCTACCTTGTAAGTGCCCTTTACCCACCCCACCCCCAAGAGAAGTCTACTTCTTAAGTAATGCTATGTGACATTGTGGAATGGGTACTCCCCCTGTTGCATACAGGTGGGCACCCAGATGGGAGCTCCCTGTGGTGACTCTTATAGGACCACTGTGTGCCATGCAGAGCCAGTAGGCAGCAATCACTGGGGAGAAAACCCAGGTGCCCATCTCCCGATCTGCTACATTCTTATAACTTCACAACACTTGCACACAGATCATAGTGCACATGCAACCGTATTAGGGTTCTCCAGAGAAACAGAACCAACAGAGATATATATATATGCATATAGACATAGATACAGGTAGATGATATAGATAGAGATGATGAGATAGAGATAGAGATAGAGATAGAGATAGAGATAGAGATAGAGATAGAGAGATGGAGGTGGAGGTGGAGGTGGAGGTGGAGGTGGAGGTGGAGGTGGAGGTGGAGGTGGAGGTGGAGGTGGAGGTGGTGGTGGAGGTGGAGGTGGAGGTGGAGATATAGATAGATAGAGAGAGAGAGGAAAAGATATGTATAGGTATAGGTGTAGGTATAGGTATAGGTGTAGGTGTAGGTGTAGGTATAGGTATAGGTATAGGTATAGGTATAGGTATAGGTATAGGTATAGGTATAGGTATAGGTATAGGTGTGGGTGTGGGTGTGGGTGTGGGTGTGGGTGTGGGTGTGGGTGTGGGTGTGGGTGTGGGTGTGGGTGTGGGTATAGGTGTGGGTGTGGGTATAGGTGTAGGTGTAGGTGTAGGTGTAGGTGTAGGTGTAGGTGTAGGTGTAGGTGTAGGTGTAGGTGTAGAGATGTATTACAAAGATTGATCCATATGATCATGGACACTAAGAAGACCAAGATCTGCAGTCAGCATAGTGCAGACCCAGGAGCTCCACTGGTGTATGTCCCAGTCCAAAAGCCAGCAGCTCTAGACCCAGTTCCAGTCTGAAGGCAGAAAAAGACCAATGTCTTCTCACAGGGCCGGGCAGAAGTTCCCTCTTACTCAGCCTTTCTGTTCCACTCAGACCTTCAACATAGTGGGTGAGGCCCACCTGAGGGAGGGCAATCTGCTCTGAGCTGCCTACCCGCTCAAATGTAATCTCACCCAGAAACGCCTTCCAGCCAGACGCAGAGATAATGTTTAACCAAATATCTGGGCACCTCGGCCTAGTCAAGATGACCCCTAAAATGAACCATCATGATTACAGACGTGGCAGCCATCCGTGGATAGCCTAGGGCAGGCTATTTCACACTACAAGTTCCCCAAGGGGCACAACACATATATGCCAGGGGCTCGTAGTTAGCTTTTAGAGTACTCTCTTGAAAACCCCCCATTCAAGAGACAGCTACCTGTAAGCATTCCAACCAACTTAAGTTCTGATCAACACCACCACTTTTGTTAATTAGTATAATGGATGTTAGAAAATATTTTTATTGCCAAGATAAATGCTGTTCAAGATGTATGAACTGGCTGAACACAGACCACAGGCATTCTACCCATGTGTGAATGGAGTGCAAGGAGCCACCTGGCCCACTGGCCTGTGCCCTGGGGAATACACCCAGGCTTTATGATTCCTTCATGCTTATAGAGGTTTGTCACCTGGTCCCAGCTGGGAAGTTAGCTGAATCCTCTGCTCAAGCAGCCTCATCTACCCCAGTCAGTGTGCAAAGGGCTTAGAATGCCCACGGGACAGGGAGCAGGGTCACCATGGAGCTGGCAGTAGTGAGTTTTATCGTCCTTTTGTGCCTGTTGCCTAATAAACACCTGTGCATCTAACGGAATTCGGTCTGAGACTTAGTCTCTGATACATATGACCAGGTACGAGGTTTAGGAGGGGGGTGGGAGAAACATATCTCTAAGCCAGTGAGGGCAAAACTTTTGAGCTTGGCGTGTCAGCATTTTGAAAAACCCTAACTTAATTCTGGTGCCGTGTCACATATAAAAATTTTTTGATATTTGCAGCCATAGTAAAACAAAGACTTATATGTTTGATATTTATTTTATATATTTAAATGCCATTTAACAAAGAGAAATCAACCACAAAAATGAGTTCACGTGTCACCTCTGACACGAGTGTCATAGGTTCGCCATCACTGCTCTAAGCAATAGAAGTGACTGATATGAACCAAAAAAAACCTAAAATAGTGATGACCTAAATTGGTGTGGGCACATTTGCAACACCATTAATTCAGCGCTCTTTCTCTGAAGCCATCCTACCCACTTCGCCCATTCTGTTGCACTCTCCTCCTGAAATGAAGAAAATCAGGATTCAGAATCACTTGGACACGCTAGAATACGGATTGCGGTCATCAAGGTGAAATCTCACAGAGGTAGGTGTGACGTCTCATATTCAAGTTTACAAACTGTCCACTGCAAAATTATTGGATGGTGACTTAATAGAAGTTTAAAGAGTCAACAGCGAGAATATTGGGGAAACTGCCACGTGCTTATAGATGACATCAAGGGAAAGAGCAATTTCACCGCCTTCTGCCCTGGCCAAACCACATCTGGAATACGGGGATAAAATCTGGGTACCGTATTTTAAAAATCACTTTGACAAATGAGAATGTACCCAGAGGGGAGTGACCAGGAGGATAAGGAGTATTAAAATTATAAATCCCGTTTTAAAAAGAACGTATGAGATTTATCCTGGAGAAGAAACAACAAAGGGAAGGGGGATTTAAACATCAAATAGCTGAAGGCTTGTTATGAAGACGAGGGGGTAGAAGACAGCTTTTGCCCAGATAGACGAGAGAGCTGGAAGGAGCTGGGGGTGCGCAGGAGGTATGGTCGCCATCATCATCATCACTATCACCTTCCCCATTCTACAGCTGAGGCTGCTAGGACTGAGAAACAATGACTAACCCCCAGCATGTTGCTCATTGAGAAAGCCATTTCCAGCACTACCTTTCTGTTCTTTTCAATTATGCCAGAAGCAATCTCCTTTCTCCCTGACTGGAGTGGAGGGAAGGGGGGTCAGGGGTCCCCCCTGAGGTCTCTCTTTGCTGCTTGTTTCTTTCAGCAATTTATACCATCATGAGCTTGGATATTAGACAGACTCTTTGGGCCCAAGCCCCAGATCTACCACTCATATGAGCTAGGGCCAGGTCTTTGGCCCCTCTAGTCCTTAGCGACTCGCCTGTGAGACAACGTTAATGAACATGAACTTCTCATGAAGTTTATTTGCGGACGGACTGGGCGAAGGCACACACAGCACCACTAAGGTAAACACAACAAATGTTAGTTGATGTTTCCACCTTGAACTTGCTGAGCATCCCCCTCCGACCCCCATCAATGTAAGGACAGTGCAAGATGTGGTCCTTACCCACAGAGCTCATGGCCTAGCTGCCGAGGCTTGTTCTTCCAGGAAGCCCACCGCCAACAAGTGACTGAAGGTCCAGAAACGTTTCCGGGAAGTGCTGGGGTCTGGCGGTCCCAAAGGAAACCCGTTTCCATTCCGAATACTCAACGTCCAAATACGCCCCACCCCTGAAACTGATCTCCCTGGAAACACCTGCCCTAGAGACTTCCTCCATGCGATTTCCCTTCTCCCACTTTGCAAAGGAAAGGCACACCCCCACCCACCCAGAATCGCACGGCGATGATGTATTCCCAGATGCGTAAACCTCTGGGGGCACCAAACAAAAGGAGCAATTTTGAAACATTGGATTGTGTGGTGAGAAAATAAGTGAATCCATTTACTTTTTGCAAGTCATGTAATTTTTCAGCTCTTCGCTTCCTACCAAATAGGACGAGAACCTCATCAACTTGTTAGTTGACATAGATTGCTAACAATATTTTTTGATGATAGCTCACAATGCCGTTTTTTGGCTTAAAAACCAGAAGAAAGTTAAAGAATTGAATAATGGGTGGAACAAAACTCCTTCATTTCCATCCTCTCATTTATGTGAACAAAGTTAAGTACTTTCCTCTATAAAAGTAAAAAATTAGTCCAGCCGGTGTGGCTCAGTGGTTGAGCGTCAATCTATGAACCAGGAGGCCATGGTTCAATTTCTGGTCAGGGCACATGCCTGGGTTGCAGGCTCGGTCCCCAGTGTGGGGTGTGCAGGAGGTAGTCAATCAATGATTCTCTCTCACCATTGACTTTTTCTCTCTCCCTCTCCCTTCCTCTCTGAAATCAATATAAATACATTTAAAAAGAAAATAATAAGAGTGAAATGTATTGAGTCCTGGCTCATTCAAGCAATAATGATACTGGCCCATGGATGCTTGACCTAATGTGTCAGTCCCATCCAACTCATAAAATATTTCCATTTTTAAAGTACTTAACTACTTATTTATCAGTTTCTATAATGTATGAATAGATGTCATTTTGGTCAACAGCATACTAATAATAATTGCAAAATAACTCGATCCAGAAGAAATGTGTTCAACATTAAGGGACTTAGGATCATGAGAAATAAAATTTAACTTTGTAAACATACTCGCGTTTCTGAGAAATAGGAGAGGATGTCAACAAAATACTTTCAAAGGGAAAATATTGCATCAGAATAAAATTGTTTAGGAGGATGTGGTACAGAAAAATGAGTTCAAAGAAAAATGATGTGAAGCTTCAAACTTGTAAAGGAGGAGTTGTATGTGCATTTTTAAATGAATGATGGTAGGTATCAAATCACTAACATTTTAAAAAGCAATCTAAGTTTATTTTTAAATGAACATATTTCAAATAGGCTGAAAATTATTTCAACTTATTTGGAAGATGTTCCTAAGTGAACTTAAAAATGTGCTACAAGCCCTGGCCAGGTGGCTCAGTTGGTTGGCGTGTTGTCCTGTGCACCAAAAAGTTGCAGGTTCGATTCCCAGTCAGGGCACACGCCTAGGTTGCAGGTCTGATCCCCGGTGGAGGCACATTCAGGAGGCAACTTACAGATGTTTCTCTTTCACACCGATGTTTCTCTCTCTCTCTCTCTCTCTCTCTCTCTCTCTCTCTCTCTCTCTCCCCCTCCCCCTTCCTCTTTCCTCACTCTAATTCAATAAACATATCCTCGGGTGAGGATTTTTTTAAATGTGCTACAAGACACAACACTTTTCACAATTCTTTTAAGTAAAAGAAAGTGAAGACCACAGAGGTAAGTGTATGCACCTGTTCCCAAGAGGCCATCTACAAGTTAACACAGCCCATTCTGGTCCCGGTCCCTTCTCCCTTCTTAAGCAAGAGGCATCATCCCTATTCAGTTGAAAGGAGGGGCTGAGAGATTCAGATTCTAGCAAGATGGGAACTAAAAGAACCTAAACGTTCCTATACATTTTTGGAAAGTATAAAAAATATATTCATCGTAGTGTAGCTGAGCTCATGAGAGAGTGAGGAGAAATCGGTGCCCGAAACCTGTGGGACTGAAGCCTGTGAGCCCAGGTAAAGCCTGAACTGCTCAGCCCAGTAACCAGGCGCTGCCTATGTCCAGGAACAGGAAATGAGACTTTGTATACACGACAAGGTGAGGAGTTGAAACCAAGATCCCAACATAGAGCCAGAACTCGAAAAGGGATGCAATCTCAATAAAGGGTGGATCACAACAATGCCTTCCCGTGCAGGGAGACTGTAAGGAAACTGTCTGTGCCTTCCTTGTTGGTCTGAGAAGTCCACTCTGAGAACCCCAGGCATCAGGGTATGACTCACCGGGTCTGGGAGTTGAAATTACATCACCTGGGGACCTGGGAAGCCCCAAGTAGAAAAATTGACAGGCAGCTGGTTCCCTGGCAAGAGATAACCCAGGAAATCCAGAAAAAGCAATTGCGAAACGACTCTGAAGACACCGGCACCTAACCCACAGATGAAGCTCACAACGAAAATGACAATTCCCAACTAAATGCTCAGGGAACGTCCCTCCTGAGCAGGAGCCAGCAGGCGAAACAAACACAAGAACTAGAAAACCACATTGTCAGAGAGAGGGGGAAATGCTAGGAGCAATGAAACCAGCATGTTTAAAATCCTGAGACAGCAAAGAACTCATTAAAAGTATAAAGGCAACACGCACCAGGAGAGAAGAATGAGCTGTTTTTGAAAAGACTTTTACGGAAAGTCAGGCCCGAGTGATGCCCTCTGCCTGGCCTCTGCAGGACCCCCAGTCAGACAGGACCCCAGAGGGTCTAGGCAATGTCTAGCCAGGCCAGGCCAGTCACTGCGAGCCCGTCTGTGCCACGTGGGTGTCGAGGTGCATCGAGGCTGCCCCAGCAGCACGTCCATCACCCTGCACCTTGGAGCGCAGCCCAGTTTCCTCAGATGACCTGCGAGTGTGTCCTCCTGGGTTACCTCTGCTGTTTGCAGAGTTAACGAGAAGAGCCGCTGATTGTTGTTTTGCCTTGTTTTTAAGATCAATTGTGGAGCACAAATTAGTTTTCAGCAGAGAGGGCCGCAGTGCTGAGCCAGCAAAACACCGAGACTCGGAAACTTCTGCAGTGCAGAGTCTGGGAAGAAAAACGGTGGCCTCACCACACAGCCAGGCAGCAAGGGTTGTGGGGCTCATCTTCAGCCTTTGTTTCCCACAAAAGGACACAGAGGCCCAGGGAAACGCACAGTTGGCCTTGAAGAGTGCAGGCTTAAACAGCGCGGGTTCTCTTATACAGAGATTTTTCTCAATAAACAGTCCTCCCTTCCACCCTGGGTTTCCTCCTGCACCTCACACAGCTCCTCAGCCAGCACCACAGCCAGGCGTTCTGTTATTTAATGCCCCATGCAGGTCCTCATTATATATCAACCAGGATGGAAATGGTATGCTGACTTAACAGAATAACCTAAATCATCTCAAGGTTTAGTTCTTCCTCGTGTTCCACATCCATCCACCGTGGGGTGGCTGAGGGCTCAGTCTCACTCCGAGAAGCTGGCTGGCAGAGGCTTGCCATCCAGAGCAATGCTGCTCCCTGAGGCTGCAGGAGAAGCAGGCAAGTCACAGGCCAGCTCTCAAAGGCGCCGCCTGTAAATGACATGCACCACTTCTGTTTGTGTCTCACGGGCCAAAGAAGTCCTAGGTCTAACTTCCAGGGACAGGGAGTGCAATTCTGTCCTGTGCCCGCAGGAGAAAATGGAAGCCCTGCTGAGGTAAACAGCATCGATGGCCACCACTCCATGCAGCCCATACCGGTGAGAGACGCCATCTGTGTGCACAGGAAGGCTCAGCGACAAGCCTGCTGCTTCGTGCATAGTTTGTAAAAACCTCTCCCAGAAAAGAGATGGGGGCACAACCTAAGTGTCCGTTATTGGGAGAATGGATACAAAAATTGTGGTATCCTATATAATAAAAGCCTAATATGCTAAGTGTCCACTTGTCAGGTCATCCGTTCAACCAATCAAAGTGTAATATGCTAATGGTATGCTAAGGCCTCTTGCCATAGACCAGCTGTGGGCCAACTACGGCCCGTTTGAAATGAATAAAACTAAAAAAAAAAAAAAAGACCATACCCTTTTATGTAATGATGTTTACTTTGAATTTATATTAGTTCACACAAACACTCCATCCATGCTTTTGTTCCGGCCCTCCGGTCCAGTTTAAGAATCCATTGTGGCCCTCGAGTCAAAAAGTTTGCCCACCCCTGCCATAGACCAATTCCAGCATGACAGCAGGGCTGCATCTGGGAATGGCTTGAAGGCATTTCCCCAAACCTGAATAGGATACATTAAATTGATTGTGGCTGCCAGACAGTTAAAGGGCATCTTAATCTACATGTTATTGACTCCTACTGGCCAAACACCTGAACAGCCGTAGGCTAATTCCCCCATTCTGACAATGGACTCTGTACCAAACCCTGACCCTTTGCAGTGTATATCTCTGCCTCATCTCAGGACAAGTTGTGTTAATACAAAGCATGGGGTCCTGGGGACGGAGAGAACTTAAGGCCTTAGACTTAAGACTTTAGATCTTAGCTCCTTTAGCTAAGCTCCTCTGACCCCCAATGTCTTTCAAAATTATATTTCGTCTCCAGACTCTTTATTAGTCTCTGGATTCCTATGTCATCTACGCACAGCCCCTTCTCCAGATTCCTGAACCCTTCTTGATGCTGGGACAAGAACCTGGCAGCCGCTCAACCACTCGCTATGATGTGCACTGACCACCAGGGGGCAGACAGTTGATCAGTTGACCAATCACTATGATGTGCACTGACCACCAGGGGGCAGATGCTCCAACCAGTAGGTTAGATTGTTGCTGAAGTCTGGCCAATCAGGACTGAGCAAGACAGGCTGGGCATGCCCTGGAGCCCTCCATGGTCCCTCCCCAGCTGGCCAACCTCCCGTGTCCCACCCCGGCCTGATCGTGCACTGGTGGGGTCCCTTGGCCTGGCCTGCACCCTCTTGCAATCAGGCTGAGGGGACACCCCCCTCCTCGCCCCCCAAGTGCATGAATTTCATGCACCAGGCCTCTAGTATTCATATAATGAAATATTTTTCAACAATTTAAATAAAAAACTCAAACTATAAGCATCAACCTAGATAAAGCTCAAAAAGATAACATTGTCCTGGCTGGTTTGGCTCAGTGGATAGCACGTCAGCCTGCAGACTGAAGGGTCCTGGGTTCAATTCCCGTCAAGGGCACATGCCCGGGTTGTGGGCTCGATCCCCAATAGGGGTCGTGCAGGAGGCGGCCAATTGATGATACTCTCTCATCATTGATGTCTTTATCTCTCCCTCTCCCTTCCTCTCTGAATCAATAAAAATATATTTTTAAAAAATAACATTGATTGAAAAGGGCAAATTGCAGAGTACGAAGTGATGTGATTTGTATACATGTTTAACCATAGACAGCATTATTGTACACTGTTAGTGGAAGTATATGTAACTCTAGTCGAACAAGCAGGGCCCATGGGTGTAATCAGAAAGCAACTGCATTGTTGCCTATTAATGTTCCTTTATTTTCGTTTTGTGTGACACGTTTCCCCCCCTTCCCAGCATGAAACATAATCACTAAATAATGTCCTCTACTCAATAAATAATGTCTATCTAGTATAATCATCACAACTTTCCACTCTGTTCAGTCACTCCTTTTATCACTCAGCGATTGCCATTGTTCCCATGACTAATGCACATTATAACCCACCCAGAGCGCAGTGGCACATGGAAATACAGAAGCACCTATTTCTAGCTCGTGAGTCTGGCAGCTCTGCTGACCTCAGTCGGGCGTGCTCCAGGCCACCAGCTCTGTTCAGGGCTGTTCTGTGTCTTTCCTTCTTTAGGAAACACACCCTCTGTCTGGGTCACGTTCTCCTGGTGACGACAGAGGTGGGAGAGGAAAGTCCTCAACACGAGCATTTGGATGCTTTATTCACATGACATCTGCTGACATTCCACTGGCAAGTCACATGGCCACACCCAACACCAATGGGGAGATAGACTCTACCACCGTGAGAGGAGGCAGAGGGAATATTTACAGAATCAAAAACCTCTCTTCTGCTGTAACTCAGGCCAGCTGCAGTGCAGCCATCCAGTGGGGAAGGAGGCCAGCCTCTTCCCTCTCTCCCTCCCTCCCTGTGCCCGCTCTGCCACCTTGTCAACCCTGGCCTCTGACCTCTCCAGCCCTGAGGGAGGGAAGGAAGAGAGGAAAGGCAGGAGACTCATGCTGGCATCACAGCCTCTGAGCCAGGAGGAGCTTCAAGGCCACTCTCGTGAGCACGCCCATGGGTTCTCTTGAGGGACCTTCAGAGCTCTAGGTGGCAGCTTCCGGTTTGGGGGCGGGGGTGGTGCACGAGGCTCAGAGCTCACTAACAGCAGCTGCTGCCTCCATCCTCCTGGAATCTCGAATCTCTGCCTCATTTAGACTCTCCTGAGGATGAGGGGCCAAGAGTCTGCAGCTGGTTTTCCTTTGCAAATCCTCCTCCATGGCTTCACACCTGGTCGCTGTCTGGGCACCTCGGCTGAAACTGCCACTTTACCTGCCGTATTGTTGCACAAACCTGTGTCGTAATCGGATGAAAACATGGGTGAGGAGGAAACGCACCAACTTCAGGCTGGTTGCTACACCCCTGGGGAGGGGAGGGGAAAGCAGGGGGCAGGGAGACAGAGGGGGGCTGGGATGGTGACATGTATATGTCACCTTGGCCAGGCCATGAGACCCAGACACTCTGTCAAACATTATTCTAGATGTTTCTGTAAAGCCCTTTTTAGATGAGATTCGTGCTAAATCAGTAGACGTCAAGGAAAAGCAGATGGCCCTCTGCCCTGTGGTGGGCCTCAACCAATCAGTTGAGGACCTTAATAGAAAAAGACTGACCTCCCCCCAGGGAAGAGGGCATTCTGCAGGAAACAGCCTTTGGGTTGGAATGGCAGCATTGGCCCTTCCGTGGGTCCCCAGCCTGCTGGCTAAGGATTTGGGGCTTGCTAAGCCGTCACAACGGCAGAAGCCAATGTCTTAAAAGAAATAAATCAACACACACATGCCTCCTGTTCTCCCTGTTTCTCCAGAGAAGGCTGACTGCTCCGAGGCCTCCTCTGCAGATGGGCAAGGTGGGACGCGATGAGCATCAGAGCCGAGGGAACGTTTTCGCTTCTGTTTTCTTTTTCTTTGAAAACCTGCCTGGGCAGTTCCTGCCTTTTGCCACAGTGTATTTTATCTCTGGGGCAGGTTGTGTTGCTTTTGGCCAAAGGCTGCAAGACCAATGCATTCCTGGAAACTACAGTGTAAATCCGATTGTCGGAGAGCACGCTGTGCTTTCCCAGGGAAACAGTGTCACACGGGACAATAGCAGGAGGAGTGATGCCCTGCGCTTGTCTGGAGCCCTGAGAGGCTGGCAGGGGCACCGCTGCACTTGGTCCTGGCAGGCGGGCCGTTTGTTCTCTTGATGGCACAGATGAGGAAATTGAGGCTCAGAGACCACTTTGCTCAGGGTCACAATGATCAATAGTGACTGAGCCAGGATTCGATCCTAGTTCAGTGGCCTTGCCAATGTCTCCTTAACCAGGTTAGGTCTCAGCTTCAACGGAGACATACACACAGTGAAAAAGCTCATCTAATGCAGAGACGCCAGAGCTCAAGCCTCCACGATTGCTTAAAACTGTAAAATTTTGCTCTTAAGTCACATAAAACAGGCAAATGAGAACATTGATCACTTGAGAAACCCCTTAACTATGAAGGCAGACATATAACACATGAATAATCATCACTACCCACCCTCAAAGCTACTTACCAAAAGCTACTGTGCTTCCGTCCACGTAGGTCCTTCATGAGCAATCATTCCCTCCACCGAAGGAGATGCGAAATCGCACCAGGGACCTCCTGCCTCTGTGTGTTTTCCAGTCCCCTTTTCATGCTTTGATCTTCCTGAAAACAAATCAAACTTCATTAATGGTGTGGCTTGTGTCTGCCCAGCTTGGGGGTGGGGACCAGCAGGGGCTGGCTTGGTCAGATCAGGGCTGAGCTATAAGCACCATGTAGGAGAGGAAGAGAAGACTTGGGTGGGTGGAGCTGGGTACCGGGGAAGGTCAGACAGGCCCCTCCCAGCTGGGCTGGAGGTGCCGAAGGAGCCCCCCCATTGGAGCCCCATGCCTCCACCTCTGAGACTGCTTTCGGCGCTGCCAGGCCATCTCCGAGGCCTCAGTCTGCTCTGCCGACCGTGGGACCTGCCTGGCTTCCTCCGCGGGCACCTCCAGCGCCTCTGCAGGCTCAGCCAGGCCTCAAGCTCCAGGGTGACCTGTCCCTGGAGGGCTTGAGAGAAAGGAACCCTCGGGGGCACCGCATTGCTCAGCCTTGCCCGCGCCTTGCTGTTCCTTCTCCCGCTGCCCACACCCCTCTGCAGGCGTCACTCCCATTACTGGTTCCTGCTCCGTCTCCGTGTGAAAGAAGCAGCTGTGTAGCCAGCTGGGCCCTCTGGTCCCCCCACACTTGGGGTTTGGGGCTCTCCCTGCCTACTCCAACTCATCCGTGTTCCTGCTCTTGGGGCTGCCCCGGCGCTCTGCCCCCAGCTCTGGGTGCCCCTCCTGAAGCTGACTGCCGAGGGTGACAACCCATCAGCACCCACTCAGGCCACGGGGCGCACCTCCGTGTGCTCCCTCCAATCCCGCTGCCCTGTGACACCACAGGGGGGCAGAGTCCAGGGCAAGGCCTGGAGCCTCTGTCCCACACATTGGACTCTCAGGGCACCTCCGACCCCAATGCCGGAGCAGTGACTCAGGAAAGCAGCAGGAAAAGAGGAAGGAGGGCCTCAGTGGCAGGAGCCCCAGAAGTCTAAAAAGCAAATACCTAGTGATTAGATTTAGACCACAGCCCCCGACCCAAGGCCAATGGCAAAGGGAGCAGAACAGCCTGGTCCCTCAAGCAGCCTCGGGTTTTGGTCCTAAAGGTCCACGTGACTCTCACGCACGTGGCCACATGGAAGTGGGAACTCCATTCCCGTGAAGAGGGCCACCTGTGTGACTTCCTCAGCCCCCGGGCTGGCAGGGTTAATTCCCATGGGCCTGGGGTGTGCTGATCTGGGCCTGGGAAATCAGGACGGCGCACAGGACTGGCCCCGTCAAGGCACGAAGCACACTGAGTGATAGAGCTGCTGTGTAACAACGTCCCGAGGAGTTTGGGGTGGTCACGCCAGCTTGTGCTTGGGTAGCCATGACCCTGATGGTCTGCATCTGGCCTCAGTGAGCCCCGGAGGCTGCCCTGGGGATGGTTGTGCAGCGAGAGCCCTTTGGGGGCTCTGAAGGACTCTGTGCAGGTATGGGTGGCTCCTGATTGGAGAGAGCACATCCTGCCTCGGCCCCGAGCTGGGGAGGCAATAGCAGCTCAGACTTGGCCCTCCAGACCCTTTGTGCTGAGCGGCCTTGGGCTGGGATGAGGCCTCTATGCTGATGTTGTTGCTGTGCTGTAATAAAGGGTAGATTTGCAAGCATCATCATTTCCTCTGACCGTCCTTCAGTAACTAAAGCTGATTAGCTGCATCCCCACTGTTATGGGTAAAAGTGTGTTCATTCAAAATTTATGAGTTGAAGTCCCAAACCCCCAGCACCACAGATGTGACTTTATTATACATAGGATCCGTCAGGGTGGGTGTAATTAGTTAAAATGAGGTCATGCCAGAGTAGCCTGGGCCCTAATCCAGGACTGATCTATATATATATATATATATATCTAAGTGATGGAACAACTGGTCAACCAGCCACTATGACATGCACTGACCACCAGGGGGCAGATGCTCAACACAGGGAGCTGCCCCCTGGTGGTCAGTGTGCTCCCACAGGGAGCTGGCCTCATGGCTGGCAAGCGAAGCAGTAGTGACAGGAGCCTCTCCCACCTCTGCTGCAGGCGGGCAGTGTGGGGCGAGGGTTCCCAGACTGTGAGAGCCCTGGACTGCTAGAGGGATGTCTGACTGCCGGCTTAGGCCTGATCCCCGGGGGGGTCAGGCCTAAGCCAGCAGGCAGACATCCCCTGAGGCATCCTGGACTGCGAGAGGGTGCAAACCAGGCTGTGGGAACCCCCCCGCCCCCCAGTGCACAAATCTCATGCACCAGGCCTCCAGTATCATTATAAAAGGGGAAATGTGAAGACAGCAGAACACCGTGTGGAGACTGGAGCTATGTTGCCCCCAACCACGGAGCTACCAAAAGCTGGGAGAACGGCCAGGAACAGGTCCTTCCCAGAGCCTTCAGAGGGAGGCGGCCCCTCATCTCGACCTCAGACTTCTGGCCTCCAAATAACTGTCTCCTATTTAAGCCACCCATGTGTGATATTGGTTATGGCAGCCACTGCAAACAGGTGCACCCACAGAAGGCTTTACTCTCTCCCTCTCCCATCTGATCTGCGACAAATGCTGGCATTTACGCTGGCGCTCCTCCATCTTCGGTCTCCATATGGGACCCTATGACTTTTCCTGTCTTTGCCCCAGGCAACTGTGATCTCTTTGGCATAAGCGTTGCTACCTACTCCCCGGGCATGAGGAACTTGCCCATAGGGTGCGGGAGTGTTTGCACGCAGCCACGCACACTCCGCTCTCCCCACAAGGCCTGCGGGCCAGGCTCAGAATCCGTCTCAGACGAGGCAGGGGCCTTAGCAGTCAGGTGTCCACGCCTTGAAATTTACGGGTAAGTAAGAAGAGGACAAGAAAATGGGATCATTTTTTGAGGGCTGCACATCTAGCGCATTAGTATGCTGGTGATGATAACAGCCAGGGATTCTGCTGCTCCACCCAGTGCTGCTCAACCTCGGGTTTCTCCTCCAGAGATGACTTTTGTCACCAGCTGCCCTGAAGTGTGTCTGTCTCGCTCATTAGAAGTTAATTGCGTTTAGAAGAGGGACTTTGACTGAGTCATCTCTGTAAACCCTGCAAGTCCTTCAGTGTGTCGGTGTTGAACAAATGTTTTGATTGGATCAACTGGAATGTCTCTTTCTGTTCAAAGCTAGCAGATCTCAAAGGGAATAAGATGCCACGCCAGTGTTTCTCAAAGTGTGCCCAGGGGACCCCTCGCACAGGCAGCACTGCTGACTTACTTTAAAGTGAAGCATCACCAGCTTCCACTGCAGACCACACACGAGAATCTCTGGGGCTGAGGCCCAGAAAGCAGGCCCCGATGACACTTAATCCCCGTGAAAGCTGCAGTTCTCAGCGTTGGCTGCACGGAGGAGTCACCCACCTGGAGAGCTTGAAAAAAATACAGAAGCCTGGGTCCCACCCAAGAGTCTTATTTTTTTTACTTTTTTATCCTCACCTGAGGATATTTTTTTCATCAATTTTCAGAGGGAGTAGAATGGGGGGGGGGGGAGAGATAAAGAGAGAGAGGAAGAGAGAGAGAAACATCAGTGTGGGAGAGACACATTGATTGGTTGCCTCCCACCCGGACCAGGGCCAGGATCAAACCTGCAGCCCAGGTACGTGCCCTTGATAGAATCGAGCCTGTCACCCTTTGGTGGTCAGGCCAGCACTCTTAGCATTGAGCCACACCAACCAGGGCCCGAGAGTCTAATTTAATCGGTCTGAGTGCAGCCTAGGCCTGGAGCTTTTCAGTAATTCACAGGTAATCCTCTGTGCAGGCAGGATCGAACCCACGGCACTAAAGCTTTGAGAGATGTGAGCATCCTGTGTTCCGAATCAGGTAACCATTTGTCCGTTTGCCTAGGACTTCCCCAGCTGTAAAACTCAAGTTCCTGCCCTGGCCAGTGGGGCTCAGTTGGTTGAGCATCGTCCCTGGCACCGAGAGGTCAACAGTTGGATTACCGGTCAGGGCACATGCCCTTGTTGCGGGCTCAGTCCCCAGTAGAGGGCATGCAGGAGGCAGCCAACTGATGTCTCTCTCTCATCCTCACCCTCATCCTCTCTCTCTCTAAAAAAATCAATAAAAACATATTTTAAAAAAAAAACAAAAACACCTCAAATTTCATATCCAAAGAATACTGGGAATACTGGGACTGTTGGTCACCCCAATAAAGACTTGCATCTCTTTGCAGTTAAAGATCAAGGGGCACAGATATCCTGTGTTAGGAATGAAGCAAAGGACTGAGCCCAAAGCTTTCCCAGTGAGGAGCCCCCCAACCCTCTCCAGCTCCGGCTTCCTCCAGTTCCTCCACGGAGAAGGCTCAGGAGAATGGCCTTGTCCCTGTGGGGTGGTGGCTGCCCCCACAGCCCCAGCCCTGATTTCCTGCTAATTCAGAAAGCGTTTCCACAGTGGCCCAGAGTTTCTGTTTCCTGTCCCCGCCCAGGCTATTTTTAGGTGCAGGGAACATTTCCTGCTTGGCTGCCCCACCCACCTGATGCCTCTCCCAGCCTCTGACATTCCACAGGGTGGGCCTGCACCATGAAGCAGCTGATCCCTGGGGTCCGGCCCTGCTGTCCAGAGGAGCAGTGTCACCCAGCAGCCTCACGGCCAGCTCCAGCTTGGTGGGGTCTCTAGGCTAGAGGGCTTCATTTTTGTTTACCTTACAAGCTTTAGGATAGTATTTTCCCATTTCTATTGTGTTAGGCCTGGCTGCACCAAGATCCGTATATCCTAAGGTGGAAAGTCCCACGTGATGGTGAACTGGCCAGCTCAGCTGCCGACACCTGGGTGGACAGCCAAGTTCCAGGTCAAAAGGCCTGTCCTTTGCCTGTTTTACAAGCACCTCCTGTGTGTTAGGCACTGTGCTTGTCTCATCAGACCTCACAGCAATCTCATGAGGCGGTGAGAATCTATTTCCAAGGTGAGGCACCTGAAGCTCAGAGAGGGACATGCTCTACCCCAAGGTCACACAGTGGCAGAGCTGTCACCCAAACCCCACTGACTGGTTGGAAGTCTGTATGTCTGCATTTCTAAACCTTTTTTTAAAATTATTATTATTATTGCCCTTCTAAGAAGCTGTATTAGACATTTCCCCCCTAATCGCTCCTTCCCCTGTGAAGTTTTAACTTCAGAACCGGTCACTATGATGCACACTGACCACCAGGGGGAAGACGCTCAATGCAGGAGCTGCCCTCTGGTGGTCAGTGCATTCCCATAGGGAGAGCACCGCTAGAAGCCCTGAGCTGGGCTCACAGCTGGCAAGTGCAGCAGTGGTGGCGGGAGACTCCTGCCTCCGCGGCAGCACTAAGGATGTCTGATTGCTGGCTCGCTCCCCATGGAGAGCAGGCCTAAGCTGTCAGTCGGACATCCCCCAAGGGCTCCTGAACTGTGAGAGGGCGCAGGCCAGGCTGAGGGACCCCCTGAGTGCATGGATTTTGTGCACCTGGCCTCTAGCTGTACATAAAAAGAGTGAGATCTTTTTCATTCTTCAAGAGCAACTTCATCCCCTTGCGGGTGATATCACTCCTGTTAAGAATGTCAGCAGGGCCCTGGGCAGCTGACTCAGTGGGTTGGAGCATTGTCCTGTGCACCAAAAGGTCACCGGTTCAATTCCTGGTCAGGACACATACCTAGGTTTTGATTTTGATCCCCAGTTGGGGCATATATGGGTAGTAAACAATTGATATTTCTCCCTCACTTCTCTCTCTCTCTCTTAAATCAATAAAAACATATTTTAAAAATAAATAAAATAAAATAATAAAGAATGCCAACAGTGGCCCTGGCCTCGGTGGCTCAGTTGGTTGGAGCATCGCCCCATACACTGAAAGGTCTCAGTTTGATTCCCAGTCAGGGTGTATATGGGATGCAACTGATTGATGTCTCCACCCTGCCCCCCCATCCCTGCCTCTCTTTCTAAAAAATAAAATGAAATACATTTTTTAAGAAGAATGCCAACAGGCTGTGAGGTCTGACTGATTTTTTGTTCTCTTTGCTTTGCATGCAGGTGAAGAGGAAGATGGGTAAAACCATACAGAAGTTTCTTCCAAGCTAGTGTTCCCAGGACTCTCGTGTGGAGGGGGAGGCGGCTCCCAAGAAGAGCTCTGTGGCCAACACACTTGGGAAATGCTGAGCGCGACACCGCTCCGCCTCCTGGAACGTCATCTCGGCAAAATCTGAGTAGCTACTTAACAAAAAAACCAAAAATCTTTATTTAGATACACCAATATATCTTCGTTTAAGTTGACCACGAATTAACGTCTCTTCTCTCTTGCACTGTCTCTCCCTGCATTTGAAACTAGCGTTTATGCATTCATGTTTGTAAATCACTTTGAATTCCTGTTTACAGAACATACTTGTGGAAACGCGGCCACAGGTACAGAGTCGCTTTACCTCAAGAAGTGAGTCTTTCTGGTGATGTTTGGCCAAGAAGGTGAGTAAACAGCTCTGCCATTCAATCAAGCCGGCCGGCCAGACGGCAGGGTCCTGACCAGCAGAGCCCGCAGCACAGACTCGGCCTCTGTGCTGTACTCCAGCCGGGCGCAGGCAGCAGGAAGACCTTAAGATCGATCATTAAACCGTGTTTATTTAACACAAAGGTATGGCCGCTTACTCGTGTCAGAGAACAACCACCAGCACGGTACATGTGCAGGCCGAGCCTCCCCGTCCGGGGCCACGAGCAGAGGTTTCCTCTGAAAGGCAGGTGCTGGCTGCCCCCACAGCCACCGTCCCGAGGCCACCAGCACACCCTGAAACCCACGGCCTCCCACACTGTCCAATCCCAGCCACGCTCTGGAGAAGGGGTTCCGAGCCTGGCTTTGCAGTAGCTTTATAGAAGTCTGACTCCTGGGTCCAACCCGACCCATGAAGTAAAATCTCGGAGCACCAGCATGAAGATGTTACGCAGATGAGTCTGGTAAGACCATGTTTGTGTATCATTGAGCTGTTAAATCCTGAATGTCCCCCCACCCTATGCCAGACCCTTCCAGGACCGCAGCTTTGGGACACACACACACACACACACACACACACACACACCTGCCACAGCCTTGGGGAGCATTTATCCCAAAGTAGCCACTTGAGGGCAGTGAGTGTTCTATTCAGCTTTTTGCGCCCCGTGTCTAGCTCAATGCCAGGCCTGTGCTGAGCAGTCGGTAAATGCTTGTGGCGCCAGTGACCAAACGCACAAGTGAATGAAGGTCCCATCGCATGAGCAGGGCAGAGGCACCAACCCACCTGGAAAGGGAGAGGGGTCAGTGGTTAAAGCCAGACAGCACCGCATAGCACACTGCCACGAGTCCCATGTTGCCTTTCATTGTTCAGGAAACCTGCGCTATGTGGTTTGTTCGTCTCCCTGTTTGTTTTTAAAGCCTTATTAGGAACAATAAGGCAGTTGTGAATTGCATGGAGCAGAAATATCTCAACCCAGTGACACCCCCACCTCCACCAGTCCCGCCCCACCCTCACACCGGTCCTGGCAGGGCTGGGGATGTTCCACAGTCAGCCACCTGATTGGGGGCGGCTGCACACCGTGTCACACTGCTGCTGCATTCATGGAGGCCCGCAATCTACCAAGTCCTTTTACAGCCCCTCTTATCATCCATCTCACCCTCACACTCCCTGGGAGGCAGGCAGCTTTGGCGGCGTCACCCATTTGTGCTTGAAAAGTTGAGGACCCCAAGGAGAAACGGCCGGCCTTGGGTGCAAGGTGTGAGGAGAGGGTGTCAGGAGGTGCAGCAATGAGGCTGAGGGCAACAGAGACAAGAAAAGAAGAGAGGGAGACAGGACACTCTCAAAGAGAATGTGCCCAAACCCAGCCTTGGTGAGACGCCCGGTCACCTGCCCCCTCGGCCACCAGGTGGCAGGCCCTCACCACGGTGCCCAGGAGCAGCACCCAGAGGCGGCCTTGGGCAGAGATGGAGGGAAAGGGATGGGAAGGGGCTGAAGAGAACACACACCCCACACATCACACCACACACGTCATACACACACATCACTCACACACAAACAACACACCATCACAACATGCATCATACACAACACACACACCGCCTTCCACACACATAACACATACACACATATCACACACCCCACACATCACACCACACACGTCATACACACACATCACTCACACACAAACAACACACCATCACAACATGCATCATACACAACACACACACCACCTTCCACACACATAACACATATCACACACCACACACGTCACACCACACACATGGCATACACACACCACACTCACACACCATGCCTCACGCCGTTGTGGTAGCTGCTAGCATTTCCTTTTTCAGCTTTTCTACCCTCTTCCCCTCCCACTGTCTCCTCAGTATCAACAAATTCCAAACTTCTCTTCACCACCCCTTCCCAAACACGCCCTTGCCATGCCTTTCTCTCCCACCATCCTCTCCCCAAATATCAGCTTTTGCTTCGCTCCGCCATCCATTCCTCGGAAGTGAAAATAGAGCCTCCCACCAGAGGACATTTCCGCTGCGTGAGGCCTCCTCGCCCGCTTTCTCACTGACGGGCTCCGCAGTCCTGCAGGGCAGATGCCAGTGCTGCCCCTTCATAGAGAGGAAGCGAGACTCCAGAGGTTGCGTTCTTTCCCACTCACAGCACTGGAAGCCAGCTCTTCACACTCCTGGGGTGACTTGCCCTGGGCCCCGAGTCCCTCAGCACCTGTCCCTCCCACAGCTGACACCTCCCTTAGTCTCAGCCATTACCCCCGATCCATCCCCACATGTGATGTCTGCCACTCAGGTCTCCCCAGAGAAAGGCAGAGAGAGGGCAGGCTGCTTCTCCAGAAGTTTCCGCCTTCGGGAAAAGGGGCTCATGGACAGAGCTAAGTTCCCCGGGGGTGTCAGGGGCAGAGGAGGCTGAGAACACCACTTGAAACTTAACAAACGGCTTTCTGTCTAAGTGTGTCCTGTGTGCTTGTGACTGAGAACAGAGGCCGCGGAAGCAGCTTCCAGAGCACCTTGGCCACACCGCGGGGCAGCGGGGGGCCCTGGGCGGAGGCCTCTGCCAGCTGCAACCGGGGCCACTCCTCCTGCCCAGGCACCCACAGCACCTGCAGGGGCTCCCCTAGGGGACAGTGAGGAGCAGTGATCCAAGCTGAGCATGCCCAGCCGGTGTGGCTCCGTGGCTGAATATCAACCTACGAACCAGGAGGTCACAGTTCGATTCCTGGTCAGGGCACATACCTGGGTTTCAGACTCGGTCCCCAGTAGGAGGTGTGCAGGAGGCAGCCAATCAATGACAAGAGTGAACCATTGATGTTTCGTTCTCTTCCTCTCCCTTTATCTCTCTGAAATCAATAAAAATATTTTTTAAATGATTGAACAGCGGAGACAGGGACAGGCATAAAATGGGCATAACAGGTACCACAGACAGTGCAGGTCTCAGGGCTCTGCCCCTCTTAGGCCAAACCCTGCTTTCCAGGAGCCCAGCCCCCAGGGATCTCACACTTCCAACCCCGAGCCCCTTGCAGGGTGAGCCCACATCAGGGTGGAGCTCAGACCTGCAGATGTAGATGGCTGCTCCTTGGGGAGAGCTCTCTCAGGCTCAGCCGCCAGCCCAAGATGTAGGGGGTGCCCCTTCTGGGCGGGCACTCACCCTGGGCACCGCTCATCTCACCCTGGTCTCCTGAGCCCCAGCCCCTCAGCCCCCTTCACCTTCCCAACCTTTCTCCTGCCTTCATCCTCCTACCTCCCCAGAGCCTTCGCGTGTCTATTTCCCCATCTGAAAAACAGGGTCACAAATCGCACACAGTTGGTGCAATGACCAAATGAGGTGCAGCTGATGTTTCCAAACCATTCTTTAGCTACAAAAATCCATTGTTTGTTCTTTTCTAGTCTTTTTCATTTTTGAAATGCTTTTCAAAGCAGCTGAACGCTTGGTGAGACAGCAGGGCTCCCGGGATCAGGAAGGTGGGCGAGAACAACGACCCTACCGTGTCACCTGCAGGGGGCACTCCTGGGAGTGTGAGAGCCCCCGCGGAACGGTCGTCTGAGACGCGCCTATGGTCCTCCACACCCACTGGGCAATGGCCAGTCGGGCCAGAATCGGAATCCACCTGAGCTGAACACGACCCACAGGTGATGGATAAGCAGGATGTGGTATACGTGGCATAGCCATGCCCTGTGATTCAGCCTAGGAAAGGGTGTCCTGTCATATGCAACCACAAGGGCCAGCCTTGAGGACATTCTGCTTTGTGACATGAGCCAGTCACAAAAGGCAAATGCTGTGTGCTTCCACACAGAAGAGCATCAGGTCTGATCAAATAATCGAGTCAGCACCCCTCCCCTGGGAACTGACCTTTAGATCACTTCACAATGGACATTCCCTTTCCCTTAGACCACATTCCACTTGCTAAGACCATTATCCTTCCCTTCCAGCCCCGCCCAGAGAATGCTCTGCCCAGAAAACGCCCGCCTACAGCCCTTTAAAGCCTCTGACTGCCCATCCCTGGGTGCCGGTGCCATTTGAGGGCTCAGCCCATCTGGTCTCCAGATGACCTCAGACACTTATAATCCCTCACCACTCTTGACCTTGAGTGTCTCTAACGAAGAGGTGCCTAGAGTAGTCAGGTTCATAGAGACAGAGTAGAATGTTGGCTGCCAGGGGCTGGGGGAGGCAGAAGGGGGAGTTACTGTTTAATGGGGACAGGGTTCTGCAAGATGAAAAGGTGCTGGAGGTCTTTGCATGACAATGTGGATATTCTTAAATTAACACCACTAACTGGACCCTGAAAGATGGCTACGATGGTAAATTTGAGGTTGTGTGTTTCTTAAAAATTAAAGACTCTCGCCCAGCCAGTGTGGCTCAGCAGTTGAGTGTGGAGCCAGGAACCAAGAAGTCATGGGTTCGATTCCCAGTCTGGGCCCAGTAGGGGCCGTGCTGGAGGCAGCTGATTGATGATGTTTCTATCTCTCTCCCTTCCTCTCTCTCTCTCTCTCTAAAAATCAATTTAAAAATTTTTTTTAAAGTAAAGACTCTCTTGGGGGACCAAGAGGGATGGGTTTGCAATCTGAGATGCTGTAGCCAGAAGCACCCCCCCTCCCCCACAGTTTCATCCAGCTGGCTGCAGAAACTAGCTTCAAAGGGAACAGGAAGTCGGGAAGAGCACCAGGGAGGAGGCGGGAAGGAGTTTGCTCAGTGGTGCTTGGGGAGATGTATAGTTAATGGTCTATTATGTAAGTTGAAGGACACTTTAGGCCTGAGCTGAGCTCCTTGGGCACCTCAAACTGCAGGCACCAGCTCATCCCAATTCCCCATCCTGTGCAGGCAAGGGGCACACAGCCAGGGCTCCCCAAAACACAGTTCCAGAGCTCCCCCAGCAGCAGCATCTACTCTGGGAGATCCGGACTGTTGGCAGCTGGAGCTGCCCTTCGGGGGCGGCCTGGCTTCTGCCTCTCCCACCGGAAGCTGGTCTCCTGAGGGTAAGCATCCTCACCTGTGCTTTGGTGCAAGTGCCCTGGCAGGTGGGAGCAGGGTGGACCTATGGCTAAGGCACGGGGCCAGGGCATCTCTGAGCCCTTGGGCAAAGGGCCTGTGCATGAACTTGAAGGGCAAGCCCTCGAAGGCAGCCAGGGCATTGCCAATGGCCCTGACTCCACCTCTTCAGAAGAAAATGCCTGTGAGCGCTGCTGTATGGCAGACATGTACACAAGTATCGCCCGTATTCCTCCTATCACCCCCAGAGGGAGGTCCGGACGCTCCCTGTCTCAGACACCGAGACTCAGTCTCTAAGATGCTGACAACAGTCGAGGGAAGATGGAAGAGGGACTGAAGTCAGGTCTGCCTGTGAGGTCCCTAGCTGCCCCCTCCCTACTTCGCACTTGGGCAACCAGCCAAGGAGGCGCAGGGTCACCACAGCGACCTCACCAACCTGGCTCTCCTGGCCAGCCCAGGCTCAGCCTAGGAGGGTCATCCTCCACTAGAGGCCACGTGTGCGCCTGTGAGAGGGCCACGCCCACACTCCCCAACGCCTGCCCCAAGCCCCTGCTCCCCAACTCCCAGAGCGATGCCCAGAGGCCTGCAGGTACAAGCCTTTCCTCTGCCTCTCCAGCCTCAGCTTCCGCCACCCCCCACCTCCACCCCCAGGGAAAATGACCCCGCGCCTGCACTCCTGTTGGCCTGTCTCTTGTCTGCAGCTGAGTCCCTGCACCCTCCCTCTTCCCTTCCTTCCCTGGCTTCTCCTGAGCAACCCGGAGATCCATCCTGTCATCCTGCTCAGAATTTTACTACTCAGAACATATGTCTCCTCCTCAATCTCTCATTTTCACAGAAGAAACATGCAAAACAAAACAGCACAGCCGCCACCAACAGAAGCAGATCGTTCCTGAACCTGGGAGCAACCCCCCAGGGGTGGGCAGGGGCAGGCGGACACATTCCAGGGCCGTCCTGGGCCGGGACAGGGAGTCTCCTGTTATCTCTGAGCTGATTACATTTAGAAGTGGTTGCTTCACTTCAAAGGGGCTTTTAGGGCTCGCTGGGGCTGGGGTTTCTGGTGAGCAGAGCCTGTCCTTCCCGGAGCAGACAGTAAACCTGTGAGAAGGAACAGAGCCAGAGGCCCCGCACGCACACAGACCCCAGGCTTCCAGGGCAGGTTTCAGAGCTGTTTACACTCATTCCTGTCCTCTCCCCTCTCCCCAGGCAGAACCGCTGCAGAGGGCAGGTGGTGGCTGGTGCTCAGGGAGCAGTGAGAACTCTGGGGCACCCGACCTACGTACGTCTGCTCTCCCCTCCACCCCTCCAAGTGTCTTGCCTCCTTTAGGGGCTCCCACGCCTCCCCAAATGCAGGGCACAGAGCTGAGTATCCAACAGGGACACCCAGCATCCGAAGTCCTTCCCACAGCCCCCTCGGGACCTGGCTGGGCCAGTTATCTAGAATAAATTAGACCCTACAACCATCGAGGCCTCAGCTGAGCACTTCCACGAGGATGTGACATACACTTCTCCTTCGAGCCTCCTAACCGCTGTGAGACGGGCGACATGCGTGTGCTACACCCATTTAAAAATGAGGAACGTGTCTCCACATCACCCATAAGAGAGACATGCCAGTCGAAGCTGTGAGGAGATACCACCCCACACCCGTTAGCACGGCTACTATCAAAAACAAACAGAACAAGTATTGGCCAGGATGTGGAGACATTGGAACCCTGGGGCATCATTTGTGGGAATGTGAAATGGTGCACCTGTTATGGGGGCTCCTCAGAAAACTGAAAATAGAATGGCCATGTAGTCCAGCAATCCCACTTCCGCGTACATGCCCGGATGAATTGAAAGCAGGGTCCGGAAGAGATATTTGTACACTATGTTCATAGCAGCATTGTTTGCAATAGCCCAAAGGTAGAAGCACCCCCAAGGGCCCACCCACAGATGAGTGGATAAACAAAATGTGGCCCATGCAGATAATCTAATATGATTCCTCCATAAAAAGGAAACTCGGACACGTGTTACAGCATGGATCAGCTTAGGACATTAGGCCAGTGACACAAGCCAGTCACAAAAAGGGATACTGATAATACTGTGTGAGCCCATGTGTATGAATTACCTACTAGCTACAGTAGTCAAAGCCACAGAAACAGAAAGTAGCTGTGGTTGCCAGAGGCAGGGGAGGGGGTGGGGGCAGGAAATGGGGAGTGATTGTTTAATAGGTGCAGCGTTTCAGTGTTGCAAGATGGAAAATTCTGGAAGCTCCAGGCCCCGTGCTAGGCACCCGGGCACAGTGATGAGGACAGTCCCTGTGCCCAGGCACTTATATTCCAGTGAGGTGAGCGGATAATGGGCACATAGATACATGTCTGAGGAAATCACAGGCAGGGAGGACTGGAAGAAAATAAACCATGAATGTGAAGGGAAATAATGAAGGGCGGGCGGAAAGTACAGGTGGCTTCAGCTAGACTTGTCAGGGAAGGACCCTCAGAGGAGGGGACATCACAGTTGGGCCCCCCAGATTGACCTGGGGGCCGGTACTCCAACCAGAGGGTACACTTCATACTTGAGCCAGGAACAAGCTTCTAAGTTGGATGGCCAGAGTGGCTGGCACAGGGTCAGAGAGGTCTAAAGAGGAGAGAGATGGGGAGGGGGGGGGGGGGAGGGCAGGGGCGGCTGCACAGCTTGGGTTATCTAAGGGCAGAGGGAAGCCTGGAGGGCTGCAAGCAGGAGGTGACATGATTCGATTTTTGCTTTAGAAAGTGCTCATGGGTGTGCGGGGTTTTCTATGTGAAGCTGACCTTTCCCTGATGTGTCATCAAACTGCTCAGACCAGGGCCTTTCAGGCCGACACTCTATCCACTGAGCCAAACCGGCTAGGGCCAGACCAGGACCTTTCAGAGGGAGGCCTGTGACCCCCACACTGCACAGGGTCTTTGGCACATCAGCTCCCGGGGATGCCCTGACCTTCCACAGGGCCACCCTGGGGAAGAAGAGGGGCTGGGATACAGCACCACCAGCAGAGTCGCCGAGACATACTGGGAGCCAGCTCCTGGGGCTGGGGTCCTGGCCTGTCTGCTCTGAGCCCCGCCTTCCTCCCACCCTAACACGGAGTCAGTGCGACGAGCTCCTCCCGTGGCTCCTCTCTCACGGCTCTGATTTAGGGAAGGACGCGGGCACTCATTCCCCTGAGTGACAGGCTGTTCTTTCTCTGTACTGGACAGTATTTTTAGCACCGTCAGCTCAGCCTCAGGAGAGGCGAGAGCTGTTTACACACAAGACAGCTGAGGTGCAGAGATGAAGTCACTCATGACTGACAGAACCACAACGGGAGCCCAGGTGTCACGCTCCCCGGGGGTGTCGGCCTGGCCCCCTGTGCACCCAGGTGAAGACACGTGGTTATTACACCTGCTGTCACCCAGGCTGCCTGGGACCTCTGAACTCTATCCGCTCAGCCCTGACACAACACCTCTCTCCATCGGCCCCAAATATCAGATCTCAATGGGGAGAATCGATGTTTCCCTTGACCACCGTGCTGGTTTACGTAAAACTGACCCGGTTTCAGTTTGGGAAAGGGAGTGGACCAAGCTCCCTTTGTGCTCAAACTCCGGGCTAATCAACTGCTCTCCTCTGAGCTCAGTGACCACCCGCCCCCCGGAACTGGGCTTGTCTCTCTCTGAGCCCGAGTTGGGGTACTGAAGGCTCATTTTTCAGCCACTGGAGCTCTCACCCTATATTCCCCTGGGTTGTAACCCTCACTCCTCTGCTGATGGAGCCAGAACCACACCCCTAGCCTTTATCTCCTGCTCAGGGAAGGTCCCACCGACACGCCAAGCATAGTTTGACTGACATGAAGGAATTATTTCCTTCCCCAAACTGGCTCTTCCTCCTGTGTTCCCTATCTTTCTTGAAAGCCACACCAGATGGCAGCCAGGCATCCATCATCTTTGACTTCTCCCATCCATGCTCACTTCCCATGAGAGGTCATAAGATGTTATCTGTTCAACTTTCAACATCTCTCACCTGTATCCGCTCCTCACCACCTCCCTTCCCCCAACCACCACAACCCTCACTCAGGTTTTCCTCATCTGGTGCCTAAATGATCACAGCATTTCTCAAATGCCAACCTAAACTTCCACGCCCCCCCCCCCGCCCCGCCCCGCCAATACATTCCACCAGAAGTATTTTTCCTGAACATAGATCCGATCATGCTGCTCTCCTACTCCCAAATCTCTCATGGTTTCCCATAGCCCTCAAGCCCTTGCTAACTTGACTTCTACCACCTTGCAGTATCTGCTCTTAACGACACTCCAAAAGCACCCTAGTCTTCAAGCAGGTCCACAGTAGTCATTTCCCGAAACATGCCATGTGCTTTTCTGTCCGCTGTGCCTCTGCCTAGAACATTCTTCCCTCCTTTTCCCAATAAGCAGAACCTAGGCCAGTGATGGCGAACCTTTTGAGCTCAGCGTGTCAGCATTTTGAGAAACCCTAACTTAACTCTGGTGCCGTGTCACATATAGAAATTTTTTGATATTTGCAACCATAGTAAAACAAAGACTTATATTTTTGATATTTATTTTTTATATTTAAATGCCATTTAACAATGAAAAATCAACCAAAAAAATGAGTTCACATGTCACCTCTGACACGCGTATCATAGGTTCGCCACCACTGACCGAGGCTCAATTCAAGGGCCACCTCCTCTGAGGTGCTTCTCTGACCCTCCCATGCCCATTCCAAGGTGGTTACTCCTTCCTCCGGACTCATCGCACTGCCGCTGCCTTTACACAGAGTCGGTGTGGTCACTCCGTGGTGGCCTGCTCTGCCTGCCTGGAGCTTCTTCTTTCTTAAAAAATATATTTTTATTAATTTCAGAGAGGAAGGGAGAGGGAGAGAGAGATAGGAACATCAATGATGAGAGAGAATCATTGATTGTCTGCCTCCTGAACCAGGATCAAGCCCACAACCTGGGCATGTGCCCTTGACTGGAATCGAACCCAGGACCCTTCAGTCCACAGGCCAACGCTCTATCCACTGAGCCAAACTGACCAGGGCCTGCGTGGAGCTTCTTAATAAGCAGGTCCCACCTCTGTCCCCTGCAGCTCTCAGTGTCGAACATCTGATGTTCAAACATTGACAGGATTAGACTCATTCATTCATGAATGCGGTCAATAAATATTCCTTTAAACCTTGCTCTATGCAAAGCATAGTTTTAGATGTTGGGGGGGGGGCGGGGAGGGGCGGGGCTCGGCGCAAGGATGCTTGGCGGGAACCTACGAGGGAGCTAGGATGTGTCCATTCATACCTGTGCTACCCAACCACGTGCGAGAAGGGCCGCATGAATGTGTCACCAGCACAGGGGCTCCCTGGGGGGAAAGGACCCAGCACAGTTGCTGCCTTGACCCTAACAGTCCAAGTGGCCCACTGGGACCCTGGCCGGGAAGGGGATGACGGCTATGGCTGAATTCCAAGCCTCAGCTTCTGTTCAGTTCTTTGGGCACCGCGCTAGGAGCCTCGGAGTCATCTCAGTTCCCACCATCCTCCAAGGTCCCAGGTGCCATGACCTTCGTGAAGTCCTCCCTGCCTGCCCAGCCACTGGGACCTTCAGTCCCTCCCCCAGACTCCTGTGCACTCACTCCTCCGCCTGTGCACAGTTCTGCTTCTTTGGTTAGTTTCTATCGACAGGTCCTGCTCTTTGTATCTGTCCGTGTCCCAGCAGGAAACAAAGAGCACACTCTAACCAGGATCCCTGTAGGAGAGTTTTTAGCATAAAGGGTCTATTTACAAAGGTGTGGACAGGGCAGAGAGGAACCAGAAGAGGGAGGGCTATAGCTCAGGGCTGGTAACAGGACACCTGTCACACCCCTGGGACTGAGGGGTGAGAGGAAGCACATCTCTGCACGGGTAGGACTTCCTATCAACAGGCCCCCCAGGGCGGGACCTGCAGGAACAAATCCCCCATGAGTCACCGACTGCTCTCCCACCCGCGCTTCCCCATAGCCAAGCCCAGCTGGTAACCAGAGAGCAAGGGAGGCCTCAGTGTTTCTCTCTGGAGGGCAGAGATGCTGAGTGGGTGGGTCTACAGGGCCAACAGCTGATGCCAGCACGCTCTCCAAACAGAACGCGTGTCTCCCTGGGCCTGGCACTCCGCCTGGCTCGCGGTGTGCCCGTGGATCATGGCGTTCTCCCTTAATTGACTAAAGTAATGATGCTGCTTCTCGCGTTTGCTCTAGGCCCCCGTCGGGACAGATCCATTCAAATCAAAGGAGACCTGCAGATCGGGGGGGGGGGGGGGGGGTGAAAGCCTGGGACTCTGGAGAGAGGCAGCCTGAGCCAGGAGCCAGTTTGTGACGTTCGGCAAGTTACACAACTTCTCTGCGCTCCAATTACTTCGCCAGAAAAAAAAAAAGAAGAAGATTGTGATGAGGACAAAGAGGCAATTTATACAAAGCATTTAAGACAGTGCCAGCCACGTGGTGCTCAGTAAACATAGTAAATTGTTGGTGGTGCTTAATCAATCTCTCCTGAGCCTTCTGGAGGAGTGGGGTGAGTAGGCCTGGCCCTCACGGGATCCCACAGGCAGAGCTGGCTCTCCCAGCCAGCACCCCAAGCTCTTTGCCCACCTTCCCCTCATCGTCCCACCTCCATAGCTCCTGCCGGTCCCTCTCCTGCACCTTTAGCGCCTGGGCGGTGACCAGGAACTGGAACTGCTCCCCGAAAATGCCAAGGCTGACTCAGACCCAGAGCTGATCTACAGGGGCCGTGCACCCAATGCCAACACCCAGTGCCGGCCGCGCTCATGCACAAGAATTGAGAGCCTTCGTCCCCCAACTCACACACACTCTGGGCCTCCCCCGGCTGCCCATCGCCTGCTGTGCACCGCGGGGCCTGGCGTTCCCTTCGAGGGGTGCAGTGCTTCCCTTTCCGGGAGAGAGCACATCGCCTGCCCTGTATGCGTCCAGAGAGGGGCCTGGGGAAAGGGGCCCCAGAATTCCAGGGCTCCCTCCCAACACCCTTTGACATCACTCCCCGAGTTGTACCAGGAACGGGGGAGCCCATCAATCTGCTTGAATTTTCTTTAAACAGCCGAGTCCTGGACAGGAGGCAGCTCCGGCACAGCCCCCACTCGAGAGCTGGAAAGGGGTGTGGGGCTTTGCCCTCCATCATCATGTCAGCCAGCGAGAGCCCGACCTCGTCAGCACCATAATCAGGGCCCCTGGAAGGAGGGGGCGGAGGCGAGGGTGATGGACTGCTTTCTCTGCAGCAAGTCAATTAATAAGGAAACTAAAAGGGCCATTGTGTTATTCCACTTATGAGAGGAATGTGACCTGGGGCCTTGGTTCCAGGTACCTGCTCTCAGCGCTCTGGTGTTGCTGCTGTGATAATAGAGGCTCTGGGGGAGTAGGATCTGTCTGGTCTCCTGCGAGGGCTTATGCAGAGTGGCCTGCAGGGCCCACAGCAAGGAAACTGCGGTCAGCAGGTTCATCTGAGGCTCTTCCCAAACCCTCTGCTGTTCGCCCACAACCCCGGGCTGCCCTACAGGGGTCAGGCCTCCGTGGCACATTCCCGCCACCCCTCTCCCCCCTCCCGCCCGCCGCCCCCCCCCCCCCGCCCCGGTCTCTGTTCTGCATCCTGTTCTCTGCCCTCTAAGATGTGGCCAAGCCAATCTGATTCCCAGCCTGTGCAGATGTGACATGTCAGGCATAAGGTTGGCATGGACAAGCTACCTTAAATTGGCAACAGGTCTCCTGCCAACATCATTACAAAAGCCTAGGGTTGGGCAGATGCTTGAGGGCACGTAAGAAAGAACATTTCCACAACTGGCTGATGCCCAAAATGTCACCCTTAGACATTCGCTCCTTTAACTTAATCTTCAGGAGTGCTCTGCACTAGGAGAGAGGAGTGGCCTTCAGCCGGCCACTTGTTCATCCAATGGCATGTTTCCAGAGACGATGGCCTTGCCCTTGCCCGGAGCTCTGGCACAGAGTAGCTCATGGCCCGCTTGAGGAGATGCCGCTGTGGGCTGGCCCCTTGGTTCAGACCAAATGGTTCAGTGGAACGAAAGAGCAGTAGCCCGAGGACCAGCCGCTGTGGGTCATAGGCAGTGTGAGCTGGAAAAGGTCACTTTCTCTCTCTGGGTCTCCGTTTCCCAACTCTAAAATGAGGCGGGTGAGTGGTGTCCAGGCTTCCTCCCAGCTCCAGCGCTCGGCTGTGCAGGGGAACGATCCTCCAGGATACGCAAGAGGCCTGGCCCGCAGGCCCTGTGGCTGGCAGGCTGAGGCAGCTCCCTGGTACATTCCCAGGTTAAAGAATCCCAATCTTGCTTCCAGGCTTCTCCCCTCCTTCTTCCCTCCAGTCCTGAGGCCCCCGCTGCCAGCCCAGCCCCAGGCTTCCATCTCTCCTCTGCACCACGCGGGTTTGGCCCTCGTCCACACCGATGGTCTCCCAGCCTTCTGGGTCAGAGAGAAGCAAGGTCTGTCCTTTGACTTGAGGTTGGAGCTGACCTTTCCCGGAGCCACCTCTAACCCCCGTGCAGAGCCGGCCCTGAGCCTCGCCCCGATCTGGGCATCCAGAGCCACAGCTGGTCCTCCCCTCAGCTCTGTTCTCCTGCCTTTTCTCCAGCGTCTGCTCCTGGGCCCCTGGAATCCCCTCATGCTCTGTGTGCCTCATCTGCAGCACCTCAGAACCCATGCCTGGGGGTGTAAGATCATCACCTACGCTGGGCGGGAGCCCCACACCCCGCATGCTCCTTGGTGATCACCAGCTTCCCTTCTGGTGATTCAAGACCACATTAGTCAGGACAGGGGCCAAGTCCGAACGATATGAAGTTTATTTTTTCATTCCGTTCAACAACTGTGACAGCATTGGGTCCCCACCCCAGGCTCACATCAGCTCCTGACAGGAGAGACCGAGGCCAACGCGAAGCCATTCTCAACTCCCTGCATGAAAAGTCTCCACGGGAGTCCTGGGCAGAAGATCATCAAAGCACCCCGCCAGGGGCCGCTGCCATCAACCTCACACCCCAGGGCACCCCGAGAGGAGCCACGACAGAGAAAACAAGTGGAAGCCAACACTTACCATTTCTCAAGCACATGTGGCCCTGACCCTCAACACGCTTATATCTGTAATCACTTTGGCAAAGGAGGGGCCAGCGGGTGCTTTTTCTTAGATTATGCTGAGTTATGCGTCACTGGCAAACACACAAAATCATAACCATTTTCTGTGGGTGACATACCTGCACACACAGGGATTGGGGGGGGCACACCTGCACACACCATGTTGGGGGAAGCACACCTGCAAAACATGTGCTGGGTTGAAGTCCTGACCCTTTACCAAACACTGAGTGGTGGGCGGAGGCCTGAACAAGGCCGCTGGTGTCTGTGAGTTTCTCTTCCAAGTTCAAGGACTGGGGGCAGACACTCAGATGACTGTGCAAGGGGGGTTAGTGGCAGGGGGAGGGGGGAGGGAATGAAAATTCCCATCCTATCCTCCGCTCCCTCTTCTATGCGGTGGCTCACCCAAGTAATCGATACTCTGGCGGGACAGTTCCAGGAAGCTACAGAAACTGGTACCGAAAGTTTTAGATAAAATCATAGGGTCTGTCCACCGTGGGATATTAAGAGCAAAATGGAATCAGGGAGGCAAAATCCCTGATGGTAAGAGTGACATCAGGGAGAATGATCACCCACAAACCAGGACACGCCTTATCAGGGACACAGCCCTAGGGCACTGTGGCATTTCCTGTGCCCCCTTGGATACCAGAGACCCCCCTCCCCCCCCCCCACACACACACCCATGCAGCCAGAAATTCCCTCCTCTATCCATCTGCCAACAGCCCCTGCCCAGGCCCCATAGTCGGGCACGGGGGGAGGCATTTTTTAATTTTGCTGCTTTTCTGCCTCTTTGTTCTTCCCTGTGCCTCATTATCTTGAGATGTCTTTAATATCTGAGCAGGCTGGAACATTCCTCCTCCCCTCTCCCACGCGGCTCCTGCCTTCCCAGCGAGGAGGAGGCTGCGGAGAAGGCGCAGGCTGGCCTGAGCGGCTCCTGCTGGGGCAGCTGGCGCGCAGCCCCGGGCCGACACTGGCAAGAGGGTCCTGCAGCCTCCATGAAACCCATCATCCACAGGAAGTGGGACTTTTTAAAAATATGTTTCTATTGATTTTAGAGAGAGAGAGGAAGGGAGGGGGAGAGAGACAAACACCAATATAAGAGAATCATCAATCAGCTGCCTCCCACATGCACCCCAACCAGGGATTAATCCTGCAACCTGGGCAGGTGCCCCGATCAGGAATCGAACCAGCAACCTTTCGGTACACAGGACACCACCCAACCAACTGAGTCACTTTGGCCAGGGCAGGAAATGAGACTTCAGCAGAAATGAAAGCCGTCTGTCACACACACACACACACACACACACACACACACACACACACACACATACTTGGACACCCCTGAGCTCAGCAGCCAGCAATGCCGGAGTCATCATGTCCCACGAGCTGCTAGGTGAGGGAGGTTTGAGGGGGAGGGTGGCATTCTAGGTTGGAACATGCCAAATCAGGTGTTTTCCTACAACTCAATATGATGCTAGGAACACACCCCCACGGACAGGATATTACTTATGTGAACAGTGAGTCCCCAGCTGGTCAACATTCAAGTGACAATTATAGAACATTCCAGATCTCCCAAATGATTCCCAAACCATGAGGTTTCCTGTCAGTCCAGGTGGGAGGGAGGGAGGTTGGCATCCTCAGGCCCAGATGGAGCCCTGTGCTGGGATGGAGGCACCAGGCGGATGCCAGTCCCCTACTTCAGGGGCTCCCACACTTTCAGCAGAGCCACCACCATGCACAGCAGCTGCCAGTGGCGCTTTAACAAACCAAACTCTGTGAGGGGATCAACTAGGGGCTGGGGCATCCCAGAATGGTGGCACTGAGCCAAGCCTTAAGCTCTGAATGGTGTCTGGGGTACTTTCCACAGCCAGGCGCCTGGGTGCGAGCCCCCGGTATGGGTGTGAGCCCTGGGTATGGGTTCGAGCCAGGGTGTGACTGATCTGTTTGGGAGCAGCTGGACTAGAGCATAGCTGCTTGGGAGCAGGCGGGGCAAGAGAAGCAAACAGGACCAGGGCATGGAGCACTGGAATGTTGTAATGAGAGCTTGGATCTCATTTGCTGTAGGAAAAGAGTTTCCAGAAAAGGTTTCCTAGTAAGTCCCACACCCCAGAGGCTGGCTGCCTGGGTTCAAGTCCCAGCTCTGCCGCTTTCTAGCTGCGTGGCCTTGAGACAGATGCCTTACCTCTCTGTGCCTCAGTTTAATCATCCATTGAATGGGATGATGTATTTCATTACTTAGAGCAGTGGTTCTCAACCTTCCTAGTGCCGTGACCCTTTAATACAGTTCCTCATGTTGTGGTGACCCCCGACCGTAAAATTATTTTCGTTGCTACTTCATAACTGTAATTTTGCTACTGTTATGAATCGTAATATAAATATCTGATATGCAGGATGTATTTTCATTGCTACAAATTGACCATAATTGAAGCATAGTGATTAATCCTAAAAACAATATGTAATTATCTATGTTTTCCAATGGTCTTAGGCGACCCCTGTGAAAGGGTCATTCGACCCTCAAAGGGGTCTCGACCCACAGGTTGAGAACTGCTGTCTTAGAGGAAGCATGATTTTCCCCCCCCCACACACACACATTTTAACATCTACAATCATCTTAGAATCATCAGCGAGGGGGCAATACTAATGCAGTTGTCATCAGCTGTGCACGCATCGGTCATTCAGAAGAAAACCCAAGCTTCTACGAAACACTTTTAATGGCACAGAAAATATAGTGTGTGTGTGGTGGTGGGCGGGGGGGGGGTTGGAAATCATACATAAGACTGATAACTCTGAGCTTCAAAACACTGCAGAAGGGCGTCACTCTGAGGGGAGGGCACGGTGAGACGGCCTAAACTGATTTACTTCATGTATAAAATCTTTCCGTGTGCCCCAGATAAGTATATGGTTTTGAAAATCCATGTCTAAATAAGGCTAAAGGAGCTCTTTATATTTCATTAAATATAAAATAAAACCACTATGTGATTTTAAAAAAAAGCATTGGGTCATAATTTTTCTTCTTAGTGCTACAGAAATCAGATGCAACTTACAATGGGTGACATCTTCACGTCAATGAGATGTGGTTATAATCCCGCATGCCTCCTGAGATTGTTAGGAGGATAAAATGAGTTAATATTTATACGGCACTTGTGGTGCCTGGCACATAATGATTGCAATGCACACGCTGCCCAATAATCTGCTTGGTGCTTTAGCGACGCTCCTGGTGGGGCTGTGCATTGAAAGAGGACCCTGTGCCGCGGTCTGGGAGAGAGAAGGTGAGAGCCCATGTCAATCACACCACGTGGCAGACAGGATGACGGGCAGACGGGACAGAGTTTGGGGGGTGGGTCCTCACCCGGCCGTCACTGGGTATGTTTATATGGGGAAGAGGCAGGAGCTGGAAACATCACCAACGTTTCTGGTGGAGCCACAGAGCGAAGCTTTCGCCTGAGGTGGGGAATGCAGAGAAGCAGGTGTGGGGGGGGAAAGAATGAGTTTAGCGTGGGACGTTCGTGGGACATCCAGGTGGAAGTATCTGGCAAGAAGCTTCCCAGAGATGAAGGTCCAATGCTCAACAGGCACATCCAAACCCGAGGGAAGAATGAAGGCAGGGAGAGAGGAGTGGGGGAGGGAGAGAGGAGGGACAGAGGGAGGAAGGTGGGAAGAAGGAAGGGAGACGAGCCAGTTCCTGCCACCCCACATCGCTCAGGTCACTGTTGGAACCCCCACCCCATTCTCTTAACACGTCAGTCGTTTGCGTAGTTGTTAGTCTCTCCCACTAAACGGCGAGCTGAGGGCGGGGACCAGGATTCCTCATACGTGTAACTGGGGGCCGACCCAGAACCCAGCACATGCGGAGCTATTCCATGAACGTCTGTGGGCCCCACACTCTTCACGGGTAGAAGCTTTGAAGCCCTATCGTCCGGTTCATTTGCTCTTCACTCTGCTCCCTCAGTCTGTGGTCGGTGACTACAAAACAAAACGATTGGGACCAAACGAGTTAGGACAGTGGTCGGCAAACTGCGGCTTGCGAGCCACATGCGGCTCTTTGGCCCCTTGAGTGCGGCTCTTCCTAAGCCTTAGGAGTATCCTAATTAAGTTAATAACAATGTACCTACCTATATAGTTTAAGTTTAAAAAATTTGGCTCTCAAAAGAAATTTCAATCGTTGTACTGTTGATATGTGGCTCTGTTGACTAATGAGTTTGCCGACCACTGGGTTAGGAGGAAAAATACAGGCCCCTGGCCAGCACCGATTCTCAACTGGATTGGGGGGGGGGGCGGGGGGACATAAGAGAGAGGACAACACAAGATGAGATAAATGAGCACAGGAGAGAGAAATAAGAGCATCCCAGAGATCCATAGCTGTCCGCTGCTGTGACTTAGTGTCCCCCCAACCAGGAAACCCCACCCCATCAGGCTTCCCAGTTCAAGTTCATCACAGCCCCAGGCAGTGTCTGAAGGGACCAGGGAGGAAGCACAGCCTTGATCCCAGCAGCTTAGTTGCAGGGCCCTTGACCTCTCTCTGGCTGGACGGTGGAGAGTCCAGTCCCTTACCTCAATGGGAGGCCCCAGTTTCCTTATGTGCGCTCTGAGGAGGAGGCTGGGGGTGAAGGCTGGTTCCTTCCTGACTAGCCTCTGACTCTCTCTGCCTCTCCTCTGCCTCCCGGCACCCCAGGGAGAGCTGGCTGCCTAACAGGAGTGTGACTTCACGGTGCTGGGCCCCTGTTGTTAGGGACTTGCCGTCTCCCCCACCCACTGTGTCTCTGTTTCTTTTGTAGCCACCACCCTCCTCCACGCACTGCTCCGCTCTGTCCACACAGCAGCTCTCCATCATCAGGGTCAATCTCCGACCTTTCCTGTTGATCCTGTGGTCACGCCGTTGTTCTGGGTGAGTCACTGTCCAGTTGGAGGAGAAAGTCCACAAGGGAAGCTTGGAACCACCCCCCGGGGCACACTCTCTGCCAAAACGGCCTTTCTGAGGAGCCACTACTCTCAGGGGCCAGCCCAGTCCTGCCCTGCCTGCCCCCAGGCTCAGGTGGAGAAAATGGACAGAGAAGGGGCAGCCTCCAGGCAGACAAGGGGGGCGGGCACTCAGCCCTGCACCCAGAGAGGCAAAGGAGCACACGCTGGATGAGATGGGGAAACGCCGCCCCGCCCTGCTCCTCACCACCACACTGGCCATGGATGCCCCGCGACCCCGGCTCTGGCTTTGGTCATTACCACCCTCTCCCGCCCCAGGCCCATCACAGAAATGCTGGGTCTCCCAGCTGATGCCATGGCCTGCCTGGCCTGCGTTTCAGGGGTGCTCCACCCGGCACAGAACTGGGAGACTTCCCCAGACCCCAGGGTGTGCTCCTCTGCCCTCTGCTCTTGCTCTGGCCCGGCTGCTGGGAGGACACAAAGTCACCTTACTTCATCCGAGCTGGAGTGGGGGGAGCGGGGACGCTGAGCAGGGGGGCGGGTTCTGGCAGCCACTGGGAGGCCACAGAAAGTCGGGGTCTGATCAGCACGGGGTTGTGCCTGGAAGATGCTAGCCACGGGGCCATGACAGCCCCCAGAGCCTGAGGGGCTTTACAAGGAGAGCCTGGAGCAGAATTGGAGCTGGGCCCGGCGGGGAGGGGTATTCACAGGAGGAAGGAGGAGAGAATCCCACAGAGAGCTGCCGGAAGCCCAGTGGGACAGGTGGAGGGCATCTGAGGAGTGGAAACCCCCGAAGGCCCTGGGATGTGTGCAAGAAGGGGTCCTCGGAGGGCAAAGGCTGGCTAGCGGCCCAGCGCCAGGTATTCGGAGTGAAAACCTTGGGAAGACCCAGCAGCAGCCAAAGAAAAACAGTCCAGACTTTGGGGATGGCCTTGCCTGGGTGAGTAGGGGCAGAGGGGTAGGCCGTGTGGCTTTAGCTCAGGGAGACAAATAGTGGGGGAAGCTGTTGTTTTATCCACTTTCTGCCCTGCGCTTGGTTTACCCACTTGTCAAAGCTCCTGCTTCGCCCAGCGCTCCGGACAGTCCATCGAGTGGGGTGTCAAGTGCAGGCTCCTTGCAGGCAGAGAACACCTTCGTCCGCCCTTGTTCCGGCATGTGATGCCCAGACGGTGTAAAGACGCATCGGAACAGCTGTGAGCCAGCAGCCACCCCCACAGCTCCCGGCTGGGTTTGCACCCACACAGGTGCCCAGTCCCAGCCAATGCTCGTTGCTCTGACATGACTCGAGTGAGGACCAAGTTACTGAAGGGAAAATACCAGTCACTTTAGTCAAGCAATGAGTTTGACTTGGGGACTGAGGTGACCTCTTCTCCCCATATCGGGGTCCTAACGAGGGCTCCTGGCTGGGCGAAGGGCACTGCCCGGCTGCCTGCTGTGTTCTGGGCACTGGCCAGCTGGTCCTAAGCCAGGGCTGGCCCGAGGGGAGCAGCTGGGCCCTGCTGTGTTGTCAGAACTCCAGATTGCCTTTGGCATCAGCAAATAGCACCAGAGAGTGTCATCACAAGCCAGGGACAAAGTAAATAAATACGAGGAAGCCAGCGACAGCTGCCAGCCATCACCCTAATTTAAAAAAATACACAGTCCACCGTAGTCAGCTTTCTGCTGCCCCTGATGCCTCTACACACACACACACACACACACACACGCACGCACACACACACGCACTAACGGGCCACCTGCAGAGGCAGGCAGGCCACGGCCGGCCGGGAGAGAGCTCCTCCGTCCCAGTGTGGCCCCCGCTCTGAGCTCCCATCACCTTCTCTCCCTTCCCCCACCTGTGTGCCCTTCATGTGCCTTCTGGAACCTGCCAAGCCGAGTCTCTCTACCTCGGGGCTTCCAACATGCTGTTGTCAATGGCTGGACAACTCTCCAGTCAGATCCTCAGCCCGCCCTCCATCACTCCATCAAATCAGCTCAAAGATCTCCCCCTTCGAGCCCGGCTGCTGTGGCTCAGTGGTTGAGCGTTGACCCAGGAACCAAGAGGTTTTTGGTTCGGTTCCCAGGTCAGGGCCAATGCTGGGGTTGCAAGCTCAGTCCCCAGTGGGCGTGCAGGAGACAGCTGATCAATGATGTTTCTCATTGATGTTTCTATCTCTCTATACCTCTTCCTTCCTCTCTCTCTCTCTCTCTCTCTCTCTCTCTCTCAAAATCAATAAAAACATATTAAAAAAAAAAGATCACCCCCTTCCAAAGGCCTTCCCCACACCCTGACACAGCACCCATGCAGCCTGTCTCCATCTAACCCTTGAACCATTTCCAGTTCCTTCCAAGTACTCATCTCTCTGTGAAGTTATGTTATATTCTTACATTTCGCTGGTGTGTGATGGGTTCTCCCTCCATCCCTTTCCCCCGCCCCCCTCCCCGCCCCAGCCATGCACATTCGCACACCCTGAGCACAGGGACTGCACTGCTCCCTGTGGTCTCCCAAGCTGCTTGAACAGTGCCTGGTGCCTAGTAAGCCTTCAATACAGATGTTTACTGAATGGATGAGTGTTACTCCTTTCATGCCGAGATGGCCCACCTGACTTCCCATCAGAACTTGAGTTGCTGTGTCCAGTAAAGGGCGAGGTGGGCACAGTTCCTATTCCCTCTTGTCACAAGGCCGCCTCCAGTTGGCAGCACAGGAATGACCATTCCCCTCGTTTCCTTGTGCCAGGCCCTCTGCTAGGCTCTCTGCATGAACTACATCACTTATCCCTTAGGGTAACAGGCTTTCAGCACTCTTATCCTTACTTAACAGGTAAGAAAGCCAGGGCTCGGAGAAGGAACTTTGTTCACCAACTCACTGAGTTCACCCATAATGGAGCCTGGACTGAAACTCAGACCTGTTTGAGATTTCTCCTGGGACTACAGCGGAATGATTGCCATATGATCCAGCAACTCCACTTCTGGGTGTTTATCCAAATCAAACAGAAACACCGACTCCAAAAGCTATCTGCATCCCCCACGTGCACAGCAGCATTACCTACAACAGCCAAGACATGGAAACAACCTAAGTGTCCATCGATGGATGAATGGATAAAGAAAATTGGTGTAACGATGGAGTATTATTCAGCTGAGAGAGAGAGAGTGTGTTGTGGCTCAGTGGTTGAATGTCAACCTATGAACCAGGAGGTCACATTTCGATTCCTGGTCAGGGCACATCCCCAGGTTGCAGGCTCAACCCCCGTAGGGGACGTGCAGGAGGCAGCCAATAGATGATTCTCTCTCATATTGATGTTTCTATCTTTCTCTCTCCCTCTTCCTTCCTCTCTGAAATTAAAAAAAAAATACTATATTAAAAAAAAACAAAAACCAACAAGCTCACAGATACAAAGACTAGATTAGGGGCTGCCAGGAGTGGGGGAAGGTCAGGGCTATGGAAATGGGTGAGGGAAATCAAAAGGTACAATCTTCCCGTTATAAAATATAAGTCATGGGGATGTGATAATATACTGCATGACAACTATCTATACTAATAAAAGGGTAATATGCTAATTAGATCAGATAGCCATGGTGTCAGGGGCTGAGGTAGAGGCAGTTAGGGGCAATCAGGTTAGCAGGGGAGAGCAGTTAGGGACAATCAGGCCAGCAGGGGAGAGTGGTTAGGGGCAATCAGGCAGGCAGGCAGGCAGGCAGGCAAAGAGGTTAGGGCAGTGGTTTTAAAAAGGATTTTAAAAAGATTCTCAGGTGATTCTAATGTGCAGCCACGGTTGAGAACCACTGGGTTAGGGGCAATCAAGCAGGCAGGCAGAGGTGGTTAGGGGCAATCAGGCAAGCAGGGGAACAGTTAGGGGCATCGGGCAGACAGGCAAAGTGGTTAGGGGCAATCAGGCAGGCAAAGGGGTTAAGGATGATCAGGCAGGAAGGCAGAGTGGTTAGGGGGGATCAGGCAGGCATGCAGGTGAGTGGTTAGGAGCCAGTGGTCCTGGATTGCAAGAGGGATGTCCTGGATTGGAGAGGGTGCAGGCTGGGCTGAGGACACCCCACACACACACACACAAATTTCATGCACCGGGCCTCTAGTGGTTAATAATGCTGTATTGCATATTTGAAAGTTGCTAAGAGGGTAAGTCTTAAAAGTTCTCATCACAAGAAAATAGATTTATAACTATGTATGGTGATGGATGTTAACTAGCCTTATTGTAGTGATCATTTTGCAATGTATACAAATATCAAATCGTTATGTTATGCACCTGAAACAAATGTAATGTCCTGCGTCTATTATACCCCAATTTAAAAGAAGCAAAACCTAGAGCAATTGCCTCATCCCTCCTAAAACCTCCCCTCCCCTCGTTCTGCATCAGGGGCCAGCCTGCCCGGGAAGGGCCCTTCCACCTCCCCCACCCACAGCACTGAGAGAGGTGAAGGAGTTAATGAGGCTGCCCAGCCTCTCACCCCAGCTTCCGAGCTAATCATTCCAGCCTTTGAAGAGGATGACAGGAGGAAGGGAGAGCATCACAGGGCAGGCAGTGAGGTTAAGGGACCTCCTTTCTAAGTCCTGTGTGCCAGCTATGGAGGGGCGGCCAGGGGCTCCCTCAGACCCTCCACCCTTCCCCTGCACCGATAGGCATCTGCCGCAGCTGAAGGCAGCTAGGCCCAGGCCGCCTGGGACAATGGGGCGGGGTTTCCTGCAGGGACTGCCGCAAGGTGGGAGGCGGGGCCAGGCTGGCCAGCGGAAGGCAGGAGCCCCGCCACCAAGCACCGGCGAGAGGATGGCAGGGACATGGAGGTCCAGGACCCCAGCTGCTGACTCACTGCCTGTCTCAGGGACAAGTCACTTCCGCTGGCACCTTTGTCTCACAGGGACAGAGCCATGCCACACCCACCCTCAAGGGCTCTGAGGAGATGCCCAGGGGAAGGGAGAAGGAAGGGCGGCGCAGGGCGAGGGATCCTTCCAGGGAAAACGTGGTTTCTCAGCCTTAGGAAGTTTCCTGTGCACAGGGCTCTCGGGCCTTCGGAACATCTCGGCTTAACCTTCCCCACACCCTAGAAGTCGGTACTTTTCTTGTTCCCACTTCACAGATGAGGAAACTAAAGCTCAAGGGGTTAAATAATTCGCCCGGTCACCTCTAGGCAGCATTTCTAACTTTAAAGCAGAATGAGTTCAGCTCTGCCATCATCAGTCCTTTCCCTTTGCCATCAACACAACCAGGGGCCCAGAGCCCTCCGGGACCTCCCCGGGGGGAGTGAGGGTGTTTGTACTGCGGACCCCTCTGGCCCGGCCAGGAACATGCAGCCTGACACCGACAAACATACGGCAACATGGGAGCCGGGCTGTCCTGATTACAGGCGTCCTGCTTTCCCAGTTCAGATCTCTGGGCACCGCCACAGCACCGCCCACACCCACTGCCTGGGGAGGACGGGCGGGGCACCCAGAGATCTGAACTTCAGGCTCAGCGCTGCTGCTCACCAGCACGGGGCCTCTCTCCCCGCTGAGGGGGGGGTGGGTCTCAAGAGGCCCACAGGGAACTGGAGACCCCCCTCCCGGCCGGTGCTGAGAAGGTCAGCGGGCAGGTCATCCAGGATGTGAGGGAGGACACTGGTGATGTCAGCACTGGTTCAGGGTGGGCCTGCTGGGGACATTGAGGCAGGGCAAGTTTAGCAGGATGAGCTCACACAGGACACGGGGCCTGAGATAGACCCAGGGATGAGTCGGGCATAACACATCGTGCCAGAATCCATTCTGCCCAACCATAAGCAGTGCCATCCGGTTCCTTTCCCCTCAATACAATCCCCTTTACCATGCGGGTCATGTGTCTGAACCTCATGAACCCCAAAGAGGCTCAGAAAGCACCCAGAACCTCCAGGACTGTTAACAGCAGAAGGAACAGGACCACCTCGCAAGAGGACACCACCCTCAGGGCACCGCCCCTGCAGCGCCCCAAGCACGGATTCCAGGGAAGTGTTGGCGCTGAAACTTCAAGCTTGGACGGGGCACTTGGCGGCGTCCAGGGCAGAGCTCCCGCTGACTTTTCCCGCTATAACCCGGTACCCCCGCAGACCCTCCGAGGTTCCTGTCCGCTCTATTTTTGTCCCCGTGTCTGGGAAAACTGACTAAATTTCCTTTCATTTGGAACCCAGCCCGACTCTGAAGTTGGGTGGATGTAGCCACACTTCCGCACCCAAGTTTCCGTAGGTTTGAAAACAACGCTGGGTGTTGCAGAAACAGCTGTGCTAACAAGCACAGCTCTTATCTGTCCAGGCCGAGTCCTGCCGGGGTGTCCTGGAGGGAGGGCCGTGACTGAAGAGTGGCCAGCCACACCCAGCGGGGACCGCGGCACCAAGAGGCTGATTCATCCGATAAGGAGCCTCATGGAAAACCCTGGGAAAGGGTGTGAGGGACTCTCCCCCGACACTGCCTCCAGAGCATCTTCCAGAAAGACTGGCCCGCGGAGCCTCATGCCACCTGCATCGCCACCTCCTCAGCCCTTCCAACACCCGTGTCTGCATTGGCACAGGCTGGACGCGGTGGGCACCACACTGAGGGGTCCCGCCTTGTTGAGCACAGGTGCTAGCTTTCTCATCGACTTTGTAACCAAGCACAAGCCGGGGCGGGTGGCACCTGTGTGCTGTCATCTGCGTGTCCTCTGCCACGGTGCAGGACAAGCAAATTCCCGCCGGCTCCTCTGTCAATGCCGGGGCCGCAGCCTCTGTCCGCTGCCTTGGTGGCCCTCCACCTGGCTGCCCAGCAGAGGCACCAGGGAGCCTGGGAAACGACCCTGCTCACCCTGAGGTTCTGATTCGCCTGGTCTGGGATGTGACTCAGGCCCTGGCATTTCTGAAATGTGCAGCCAGGATTGGGGATCTCTACTCTAGAGTTTGGACATGAACTTGGAGCCAGAGATTGCTAACTCAAAGGCTGGGAGGTGGGAAGAGGGAACCCAGGAGAGAGGTGGTGAAACCACTCATGCAGCCACGTGTAGGACAGCGACATGGCACATCATCACACTGGTGCTGCTGGGGGGAAGGGGCTTGGCCCAGGCCCCAATCTTCCTCCCTTTCGAAGAAGAGATGGTGAGTCCTGGGCAGAGGAGATACTAAAGTGTTTATCAATGAGTGAGGCACAGACACGGGTCAGCTGAGGTGGGTCGCTGACCCTCAGGAAGGAGGCCTGCCGAATGCTGGCTCAGGGGCTTCTGTGTTCATCCTCCAAAACTTACCTCAATTCAATGCTCAATGAACATATGATTTTTAAAAGATTTTAAAACATTTTGACTTTTAAATCTCTAGTTCCTCATCGTGTCCTCTTTTGAGAACACAATGCTTGCCGGTGGTAGGAAATGCAGAAAAGGAAACAAAGAAAGCCAGTCACCCACCATCCACCATCCACCACCCACCATCCTGAGACAACCACCATGCGCCCCACACAGGGGCCTCGCACCCCCGCTGCTCAGGACGCCCACCTCATCTTCCTCTGCTGGGGCTGGCAGGCGCCCGCCTTGGTGAGCAGTCAGAGGGAAAGCCCCGGTGGTCCCGAAGCCTGCCCAGGTGACTTGCCATCACTCATTCATCCTGAGGGCGCGGGAGGGGCAGGAAATCTTAGCCCCATTTGAAGAGAAAGGGAAAGTGAGTAACCAGTTTGGGCCGGGACTTTCCTCAGGCACACTAAGTCAATCAGCAAACACTCCTGGAATGCAAGGAATGTGGGGGTACACACACCTGACACCCCAGGCTCTGCCCTTGAGGACCTCACTATACAGGTAAAGAAACCAGAAGGCCACTCCACACACACACACACACACACACACACACACTGAGATTAAATGAGTTAATATCTATAAAGTGCTTACAATAGCATGTAGAACATATTAACTGTTCTCTAAATGTTTGCCGATAGCCTTATTTTTATTACCCAAGACATTTGGCATGTATGTTCCAAGACAGTGATAAAGATCAAAGGGCTCTTTGTTTGGAGGGAGGAAGATTGTGGGGACTTGGGGGAGGGGATGGATTCCCGGATTCTGAGAGTGGACAAAGACCCCGGTCCTGAGCTTTGCAAACAGCCGGGGACAAAGTCCAGGGTGCCCCCCCCCCCCACACACACACAAAAACAACCATGGGCAGCAGTTGCAACCAAATCTCTCTCTGCTTCAAAGTCTTCTTCCCTGGGAGAGGCGGGATGAAGCAGGTGGATGCCCCCTGGGCGGACTCAGGGGCCAGGGACAGGCCAGCACAGCTGTTTCAGGGCGCTGGGGGCCGAGCAGCCTCCGCTCTGTTTGCTGGGTGAGCCCTGCAGCCTGCAGCTGAAGGGAAATCCTGAGGAGCCTGAGGGGCGGCCCTGGGAAAGGCCCCTTTACCTTGGAGCGCAGAGGGGTTTTTGGAGTCTGAGTAAGGAACCGCCCCAGGCCAGGCTGGCAGCCAGGCCAAGAAACGGGATGCAGAGGGGGCCAGGATGTCTCCAGGGCAGGGCAGTCTGCTCCGGAGTGCTGCTGGGCAATCGGTGAGTGAAGTGCCCCCTTCCTGACCTCCACAAAACCTCCAGGAAAACCCACACTTCTCCCAAGGCTGCGGGCTGGATCAGAGGCCGGAACAAAGTGCTGGCTGACCCCGAGCCAGGCCTGGGCTTGAAGCAGGGACCTTCCCGGGGGCCTCAGGGCTCACAGAAGCTACTCTGGTGTTCACACCCAAGATGTTTGTGCAAAGGACCTCACAAGGAAACACGGCCCACCCCTCCGCCCATGTATGTACATTATCTGTCTTGTCGCCCCAACCACTGGGGGGTGGATCCTGGAAATAGTGGGGTAGGAGGTGGTCCGCAAGCAGTCCTCTGTGATCGGTCCTTATCTACCCATGACGGTGTGAGGCCCAGGGCTCAGCCCCCTCCCCTCCAGGCCCCCCCCACACACACACCCAGCGGGGCCAGGCCTATAATTCAGAGGCTTCAGAGGGGCTTTGGTGGTGAAGCCACAGTGCTAGCTGGTACCAGCCGCTCCCTCCCCCAGGCCCCAGGGATTAGGATGTGGGGGCTATTGCATTCCTCCTGCCCACCTCTCCCCCACCCTCTGCCTCTGGGGGCCTCTCGGGCATCTGGGGGCCAGGCCTCAAGGAAGGTCCTGCAGCATTTCAGGCGGAGAAATGAGGAAGTGAGATTGTTTCTCCCCAGGAACCCCAGGCCTTCCTCTGAGACAAGCCCTTTCCCATGGCATCCGCCTCACTGCCCATGAGTCAACCCCAGAGCCTGGAGCCAGGAAGCACCCCCCTAGCGCCTGGCAGGCCTGGCTCCGCAGCTCCAGGAGAGAAAGAGCGAGACAGCGGCCCTGGGCAGGGCCCCCGCCCACTGCCCCATCCCTCACAAGCCCCGGCCTTCTCTGCTCCCTAAGGAGGCAGGGTCCTCGCCCCCCATAAGGGCATCTGCTCTACTCGCCCCCCCCCCCCGCCTCCTTCAACCAACCATCAGCTCTTTGAGGGCAGAGCTGTCTGTGCCTTTAGCTCCTACATCCCAGGGCTTGGCATGGGTCACAGCTGGGAAGGGACAGGGGCACTTCCTGGGGCTTCTCTGTGCTCTGGGCCTATCTCTGTCATTCGTCCTTGGCAAGACAAGAAGCTGTGCTGTCTGCTCTCTGCATAGGCAGCCCCGTGTGGGAACCCCTCGGGTGGGGGGCGGGTGGAGGAAGGGGGGCCGGGTCCTCAGTTGGCCAGCGCTCCCCACACCTCCTGGAGGCTCCCTCCACCACTGCCAGGTCAGAGGCCCACGGAGACCTGGCCAACTCCACAGTCAAAGGGCTGTCTCCCTTGAAGCGCTTCCAGCTAACGTTTCCTCTCCAGAGGAGATAAACAAGCTGGTGACATCAGTGAGGCCACCCGGGGCTTAAAGCCAGGACGATGGTTCACAGAATCCTCCGAATTTGGGCTCATGTTTTGGGGCTATGGTCTCAGTATCTTCAACTTCCCTCCACACCAACCTCAAGAGGTGGGGCGGACAGTTGGTCCCGTCTCTCTCAGACCCAAGAGAAGACAGAGACAGAAAAGTTACGTGACGTGCCCGAGGTTTCGTAGCCACCACATGGCAGCTGAGTTAACCTCCAGCTCCTGGCTCTTCCCTGTGAATTGTGCCCGGGGGAGGGAGGGTGTCCAGCACAGTTCTCTTCTCCAGCTCCCTGGGATGCTGGAGGCAGAGGGGAGAGAACAGCTGCTCAGTGGGAACCTCGAGGATGGGGGATGCACCTCAACACTCCACATCTCCCTGCAACAGCCAGCCATTCGCCCCTCATCAGCTCACCTCCGTACCAAGCAACTACTTGGTACCAAGCACTGTGCTGGCAACAGGGATCCAGGACGTGTGAAAGGATTTCCACCTAAAATGGAACCGGGGGTAGAAAACGGAAGCTCTCAGGCAAGTGCCTGCAGAAGGACAGAACTTGAGGACAAACTGAGCCTGGCTGGGGTGTCTCCGCAGTTGAGTGTTGACCCAGGAACCGAGAGGCCACTGGCGGAACCCCTGGTCAGGGGTCAGGGCACAGGCCCAGGTTGCAGGAGGCAGCCATTGATGGTGTCCGCTCTCGTTGATGTTCTATCCCTATCCCTCTCCCTTCCACACACACTCTCTCTAAAAATCAATAAAAACATATTTTAAATAAAGAAAGAAAGAATGTGCTGGGTTTTTTTTTAAAAGAACAAGCTGAGAGGCTGATTTCCTGTAAATGCCTGGTTTACAATAGACCAAGACTTACTTCCTGACCAAGGAACCTGCGCCAAAAATCTCTCCCCACCCCCCAGCCAAGGAGCTTGCTGCCTGGACATTATTTCCAGGATCTACCACCCATGCGTGTGGATGGTGGCGCTCCTGGCCCATACATACAGCCCGCCCCGAACCACAACAGACTCACCGGTAGCCTGCGGCAGCATGCTTGGTCCAAATTACAACTCCTCTGCTGCTCTTGAATAAACTCCAGTTCTGGTCATGAGAGCTTCCTCAGTTTACCCCTTTGTTTAGGTTGGCAGGAGAGGCCGACATTAAACAGCTGGTGACACTGAAGCCTGACTGTGGGAGTCTAGTCGAGGAGCCAGGGGAGGGCTCTGGGAAGAAGTCCGTCTCAGGTGAGATCTGAGGGTGAGAGCTGCCTGGCCTCGAGGAAGAGTATAGTCCCCCATCAGCCAGGGGAGATCGTTAGCAGGATGTGAGCGGGGTCTAGGCTGCATGTGGAGACGGAAAATTATCGGCCTAGAGATCGATGTCCCAAATCCAACCATCTCCCCTAAGGAACAGACCCTAAGTAAGAGTAGCATGCAGTTCCTAAACAACTTTCCTATTTCCAGGTATAATCAGCTGACCCTACTTAGCCCTTTTCATATGGAAACTAGAGGCCCGGTGCACGAAATTCATGCACTGAGGGGGGAGAGGGGTGCCCCTGCCTGGCCTGTGCCCTGTCACAGCGTGAGAGCCCTGCAATTGATCGCCCCAAAGACGTAGGCTCCGCCCACCCATCCGGGGCTCCTCAATGGAATGCCCCAAAGAGGGAGGCCAGAGCCAGGGGTCCCACCTCCGGCAGCTTGGAGCCAGGAGCCAGGACCCCCAGGCAGACCTTGCCAGACCCCCAGGCAGGCCTCGCTGCATGGAGCCAGAAGGAGGCAGGACCTACAGGCAGGCCTTGCGGGACTCCCAGGCAGGCCTCGCCTTGTGGAGCTGGGCGACCAGCCTTCTCCTGACTCTGCACATGGAGCCAGGAGGAGGTGGGACTCCCAGGCAGGCTCCATGCTGCACACCCAGCGTCAAGCCCAGCCCCGCCCACCTGCATGCGCCTGATGTGCACGCAGCCATCTTGTGACGGCATGAGGACATCATGGCGTGATGACCACTTAGGCTTTTATTAATAAGGAATATAGGCCCAGCAGCCCCTATCTAGAACATTCTGCCCAGAATTCACCTTCTCCCCAGTCGGCCCTTTTCCCCACCCCGACTGGGTTTGCCCTGTCTCCTCCACGCTGCCTGCCTCCTTCACACCAGTGCAAGGTCCTCCCATCCACGAGCATCATTTCCTCCTCCCTGTGGCTCCTTCGAGCAGACATCTGGTTCTCTCCTTCCTCTTCTAAGCCAGGCACCTGCCGCTTGCTCTCACATCCCTTCCCTGCTCCCTCTGTGATGCAGGGGCACTGACTCCTGCAAGCTCTATCCCCCAGGGTCTGTGGAGACAGGGTTGTCCAGTGAAATCGGAGAACAGGAGAAAAACAAAGAAACCAGGGCATTTCTCCCCCCTTCTCTGTTCTGGGCAGGGTCTGCAGCAGGAGCTGTATCATTGAACTTTTTATCCTCCGTTACAATGAAACACATTAGTCTCTCTTGCATTTTGAATGAAGCTTTTATCTATGCCTGATTTTGCAATCTCATGCACTGGTCTTTTGAAAAATATTGGTTCATTAAATCATAGAAATCTTCCAAGCGTGGACCCCTTTTATACACTACCAAAAGCCGCATTCATTACTATCAACACCAATCTCATCAGAAAAGTCTTTAAATATTAGGCAGCTGTCAAGCTCACAGAGGCAGATACAAGTTTTCGCAAATCCTGATTTCTGCTTTAAAGCTGAAATTTTGTAATTGGCAACAAATCAGTTGTTTTCATTGAGGTGACAGTCTCACTTTGTTCATTTTCAAGAATGTCTGCAAAATATCCAAGTCTGATTAACACAGTTTGCCAGTCATCCTTTCTAGTAAAAAAATAATAAATAATAAGGTTCCACAAAGAGAGCCTCTAGTTCAGCTCACTGTGCAGAAGATAAACCAAACATATCCCATGCTTTTTCCTTAAGACAACCCTCATTTCAGCGCATTCTGCATGCTTCCTATATCATCACGCAGAAAAAACAAAAAGACTCAGAGGTTAAGATTTAATAAAATTAATACTTATTACAGCTTCATCAAAAGCATTATGTGAAACTGGCTTGCTTTATTTATTTATTTATTTATTTTCTTGATTGGTGCTAAAGCACCAGCCTGACACAGGCATATTCTCATTTTTTTTCTTTTTTAAGATTTTTTTAATTGAAAATGTTTTTATTTTTTTGAGAGAGAGGAAGGGAGATGGAGAGAGAGAAACATCAATGTGAGAATAAGACATCAATCAATCAGCTCCTCCCACATGCCCCTACTAGGGATTGGACCTGCAACCTAGGCATGTGCCCTGACTCAGAACTTGCAACCTTTTGGTGCACTGAACAATGCCCAACCCACTGAGCAACACCAGCCAGGTGAATACCCTCCTTTGATTGTTGCACTTTGCATATATTGTGGGGGTTTTTTTCCACACATTGAAGGTTTATGGCACTCTTGTGTTGAACAAATCTATTGGCACCATTTTTCCAACAGCCTCAGATGATGGTTGGCATTTTTTAGCAACATGGTATTTTTTAATTAAGGTGTGTGCATTGTTTTTTAGACACAATGTACTTACACACTTAATAGACCACACTATAGAGCAGCCGTGGGCAAACTACGGCCCGCGGGCCGGATCCGGCCCGTTTGAAATGAATAAAACTAAAAAAAAAAAAAAAAGAAAGACCGTACCCTTTTATGTAATGATGTTTACTTTGAATTTATATTAGTTCACACAAACACTCCATCCATGCTTTTGTTCTGGCCCTCTGGTCCAGTTTAAGAACCCATTGTGGCCCTCGAGTCAAAAAGTTTGCCCACCCCTGCTATAGAGTGAACATAATTTTTATATGTACGTACTGGAAAAGCAAAGAAATTGTGAGAATGTCTTTATGGCCATATTAGCTTTGTTGCAGTAGTCTTGAATCAAACCCACCCTATTTCTCCAAGCCATGACTGTATAGCATTCTGACATTGTTTAAAATACATGTATTTATTTTTCTCCTCTTATTGAATTTATTGGGGTGACACTGATTAACAACATTATACAAGTTTCCAGTGCCCAGTTCTACAAGACATCATCTGCTCTCTGTATTATGTGTTCACCACCCCAAGTCAAGTCTCTATCCATCACCATTTATCCCCCCAAACCCTCCTCTACCTCCCTCCACTCTCCCCTCCCCTGGCAATCCCCACACTGTTGTCTGTGCCCATTGTTTAAAATTTTATTTATTAATTTTTTTTTACAGAAAGAGAAACATCAATTTGTTGTTCCACTTATTTATGCATTCATTTGTTGATTACTACATGTGCCCTGACTGGGGATCGACCCTGAAACCTTGTCGTTTCTAGACGGTGCTCTAACCAACTAAGCTACCTGGCCTGGGAAGCATTATGACATTTTGAAAAATTATTTACAAAACTTTCTTCTTCTTCACCGGTGGACTAGGTATTTCCCAGTTGCCCCTCCAGATCCTCTCTCCACCCTAAACCCCACCCGGGAGGCTGACATGTAGGGACTATATGAATATTTTCCCTCTGGCATCTGGGTGGGTTCAGCCATCCGGAAACACCAAGGGATGGAACGTGGGAAGAGAGTGAGACTAGGATATTTGTTCCTTGGGCTCCCCCTCCCTCAGGTCACCATGGTTGCCTGTGTGCCTGCCAGGCAGCCCTCTACGCACACCTGTCTCCCAGGCTCTCTCTCTCTTTCCCGCCTCAAGCAGAGAAGTGGTAATGGCTCCCAGCTTTTGCTAACCGGGGTGGGGGTTACTGAACCACCTCTGGGTTTCTTTAACCCTGCCAACCTGTTTTAAATACAGTGGTGCATTGACTTGCGAGTTTAATTCCTTCCGTGACAGAGCTCGTAACTCAAATTACTCGTATGTCAAATCAAAAGTGAACGAGTGAGACACGTGATGCTGGGCTGATGTTGTGGCGTTCACTGTGGCATTCGCTGTGCCAACTAGCGGTGGAGTATCTGAAGCTGGCTCGTAACCCAAATTTTAGCTCGAAACTCAAAGCAAAAAATCGGCTGAGAGACGGCTCGTATCTCGAAAAACTCGTTAGTCGGGACACTCGTAAGTCAAGGCCCCACTGTAGTCTTTTTATTAACCTCTCTGCAGTGATCTTTATGCACGGAATCATTTTCCTGCAGAGACCCCGACTGCCCCTCAGCTCCCCAGCTTCGTGGTCTAGGCTGCCCTGCCTCTGGCCAGTCCTTCCTCCATCAACGGCTGTTCTTTCCTCACCTACCTGCAGGGACCCTGGATTTATTTATGGTCCATTCCTCCTTCCTTCACACACTCCTTTCCTCAGACACCATTTCATTGGGTCATATGTATATGAGGAAAGGAATAGATGAGATAGATGATAGATAGATAGATAGATAGATAGATAGATAGATAGATAGATAGATAGATAGATGATAGATAGATGATAGATAGATGATAGATAGACCAAATGATAGCATATAAAACACCATCTTGGTTTTTAAACTTTATTACATATTAGTTCTAGACCAATAACATAAAAATAACATTATAACTGCCACATGCGAATGACCCAGCTTAATAAAGAGAATGTTACCATGGCATTTGAAGCACCTTTGTGCCCTCTTACTCACACCCTTTTGCACCCTCCACCTGCGGCAGATCAGCCTCCTGAATTATTTTATTCACTTTAGTCTTGCTTTTCAGTATACTTTCAATACTTATGTACACATCCCTCAAAAACTCTTTTTCGAGAGTATGTTTTTGAAGTTGGTTACTTTCTCTGTTTGCTAGGGTTTTTTTGTCCACATACGGAGGCTATTCCAAACCATTGATGCCCATCACAGCCAGTGAGCACCCGGGGGTTCTGCTCAGCATGTCCAGGCGATCTCCAACTCGCAGGATGTCGTCTTAAACATGCAATCGGAGGGAAAGGAGCATGGACAGCACCACGTCACTTCTGCTCACATCGCAGTGGTCAGGACTCCTGTCACCCAAAACTAGCTGCAAGGGCATCTGGGAAATGTAGTCTTGCTATGTGCTTAGGAAGAGAAAAATGAAGCTGGATTGGGTGAACACATTGCATTGTGTCTGCCTCTCCAACATAGAAATGTCCCCTGTGACGGAGGCTGTTTGCTCCTTAGAGGTCTGGGTCCTATTTGGTGTGACACTGCTTCTCTCCTAGAAAGCTCTAAATGCATTCTAATGGACTCTTCTGGACCCACAGAAGAAATGACGATGCCCTGTTTCTTCATGCCCCTGGGTGACTAGAGTTTAGGGACCTTCTTTCTTTCCCTGGAGCCTACAGAACTAAAAGAAGTGATTTTAGAACTGCAGGGGGCTCTTCCCAGCCCCGGGTTCAAGGCTCTGTCCCAGGAAACTTCCAAACACAGAGCCTGGGCATTGCCCAGCAGTAAGCTGCGATAGGCTAGAGCAGCCGTGGGCAAACTACGGCCCGCGGGCTGGATCCAGCCCGTTTGAAATGAATAAAACTAAAAAAAAAAACCAAACAAACAAACAAAAGACCGTACCCTTTTATGTAATGATGTTTACTTTGAATTTATATTAGTTCACACAAACACTCCATCCATGCTTTTGTTCCGGCCCTCCGGTCCAGTTTAAGAACCCATTGTGGCCCTCGAGTCAAAAAGTTTGCCCACCCCTGGGCTAGAGTGTATGGGACTGAGTATTTGTCCTCATTCATCGACTCACTAATTACTCACTAATTACCAGGCACTGTTCTAAGTGGTAAGTGGTGGGGCGTAGTTAGGTGAATAAACTAGTCTCGGCCTTTATTCTAGTCAAGTCCGGGAGAGAAGCACAGAAGCAGGTGATGGAGTTCAGGGTGGCTGAGGGAGATCATTCACCCAGGTGACCCTCTCCTGGGCTAAGACGCAGACTGCAGCTGGGGAGGGGAGCGGTGGGGCTAGACAGGGGAGAGTGAGGGGCGGGGGGAGCCCTTGCCTGGGGCTCACCTGGGGTTCATCTCCCCCACCTCTAGGCTTTTCTCCAGGGGGCCTCCTGCCCCAAGCTTATCAGTTTATGAGTCTGCCGGCTGCCTCGGAGGCCTGGGCTGGGCCCAAGGAGGCCTCTGAAGAAGAGAGATGGCTGAACATGAACCCACCAGTGGCCCAAGGTGACCTGGGTGGGATCACTTGTTTCTTTCTGATAGAAGAGTGAAAACAGAACAGCATCTTCCCCGGAAATCAAGTGGCCCCCGGAGGCAGCTGTCACTTTGACAGGGCTGGCCATGCAAGGCCTCAGGACTGCTCCCTGGGGCCTGCCTGTCAGTGAGCTCAGGAGAAAAACAAGTCCCAGGGAGCAGTGAGTCACCGCTGCTGACAACGGCAGCGACAGCCGCCCAGCCTGGGACTGAGAGGAGGCACCAAGGAGGGCTGACAGAGGGCTGCTCCGCAGGCCAGGGGCCGGGAAAGCTGGTCAGGAGACACTCCGCCTTGACTCTACCTGGTGTCGCACAGCTCGTCCCAGAAGGCCACCACTCCATCTCTGCCTTGCCACACCCAACTCAACCTTCCAGGCCCCCTTGTCCATGATGTCTTCATTAATTCTCTCGCCTGAATGGGAAAAATTTGCTTATTCATTCACTTATCAGCAAACTTATATTGAGCCTTCCGTGTAGTAATAAATACAGGAAAATAAAACAATTCTTCCTTCATGGGGATCACGTTCCACTGGAGCGGATAAGGAACTACTAGTAAGTGTGAAGAGTGTTGGATGTATGTGTCCAAATGCAATTATGTACACATGTGTGTAAGCGTGTATATGGGGGTACATGTAAATACACCTCCCACATGAGGTGTGAGCACCTGGGAGGCCACTCACCGAGCCTGGGCTGTTTGGAGGGGTGGGTGGGACCTGCCGGACAGAGTGGAAGAGCCCTCGAGAGTCCACAGGAGTGAAAATGGAGAAAGTAAGGCCATCGCCTCATCTAATTGCACTAAATAAACCATCAGCCATAACTTGCTTCTCCATTATATTGTAACCAAGGGCATAGCCACACCCAATATCCCATTCACATGCTGGCCAGGGGCAGAGGCCTACTACCCATCTGTTTCGCTTTCACTATCCATCTGATGATCAATATTTCAGTGAGGAAGGCCTGGGAAATAAGTATAAGGAATTTCAAATGTAGTAAAAGGTATAAAAGTAGGGTCACCCACTGTCCCAGGCTTAGCTGCAAAAGGTCTGCATCCGGGGAAATCTTTTGTTCCCCAGTAAACCAGGATGACTGATCAGCCTAGAAAATAAGACAGAGGGAGAAAAGAGGAGGGCAGGGATCTGGCTAATGGATCAGTTAACCACCTTGGGAAGGTGAGGGTTGGCTGCAGGTGGGCAGAGAGAGGGGTCTATCTAGGGCAGTGGCTCTCAACCTTGGCTGCACATCAGAATCACCCCGGAATCTTTTTAAAATCCTGATTTCTGGGCCTCATCCTCCGGAAATTCTGTTTCTTTGTTATGGGTTGGGGCCACAACATTAGTAACAAAGAAACAGAATTTCCCGAGGATGAGGCCCAGAAATCAGGATTTTAAAAAGATTCCCAGGTGATTCTAATGTGCAGCCAAGGTTGAGAACCACTGATCTAGGGGATGGAGGCTCTTCCTTTGGAAGCATTAAACCCACCCCCATTGTCACCCACTCACCCCCACCCCCTCCTGACTGCCCCAAGCCATTGTCATCGGTCCCAGATTTGTAGCCCTGCCCAGCCCCCAGCAAGGCTGCGGTTCATCCTCACCGCTCAGTGACCTTGGGGAGGGCACACTGGGATTCTATCCCCTTCACACAGAGAGAGCACCTGGCATCCTCCCTCGTCTCACAACATAGGCCCCAGTGGAGCTGGGCTTTGGCAATGTTCGATGTTCAATGTTGCCAAGCAGCTGTCTTTAACCCGTTCCTGCCCAGCCCTCCAGCTTACTTACACATCAACCCCTTCGTCCACTTTCTGTCCCCCAGCTCCGGCTTTGAACACTGACCAAGGGGGTCAGGGCAGCTTAAACTATGGACAATATGACTCTGCGAGTCTCCCCCTATGAGAGGGACATGGAAGGCGCCCCCCCCCCCTCCCGCTGGCCAACGCAGGGTCAGGAGGAGTAGCAATGTTGTTCCACCAAGGCCATGCGTCTGCCAGACCCCACGTCGGCCCGTGAGCCACCAGTCACGCTCAATGCCGCCTCTGTGGCGAGGTGGCTTGTGAAAAGTCCCTGTGTTGTGGCTCCCGGCTCCAGTGAGGTCTTCGATACAAGGTCTCCATTCATGTCAGGCTGGCCCTCCTCGGCCACACAGGCACCCCTGCTCCCTGAGAAAGCTGCTTGGGGTTCGGGTGGATTTTCCCCTCAGTCTCCACCAAGTGCCTGCTGCTGAGTTCCTCCTCCACCAGCAGGGCCTTCTGTCTGCCTCCTGGGAGGTGCTGACCGGGGCTCAGAGCGGCAGGCCCTGGCATGCACACCGGCCCGCAGGTCTTTGGAGAGCCTGTACCTCTCTGTCAACCGCCACCCAAGCTCCTGGCTGCCATGAACTGTCAGTGAGAGGACAGGCACAAAAAAGCATGCAAGAGACACTTTTTCCTCCTCCGATGAGCTGAGGGGAAGAAAAAGCTGAAAGGCACCCACCTGGAGGGACCAAGGGACAGTCAATTCTGAGGAATGGGCTGCTGGCAGGGGCCTTATTGGTTAAGAGTCAGTTCATTGGGTTTTGAAGCACATGCATCTTGTCGAGTCCTAAACTATTCTGCAGAGCATGCATGCTCCCAGCAGCGGAATAGAGCTGCGGGTCTCAAACTTGACCTTGTACTGGAATCACCTGTGGAGCACAGACTGCTGGGCCCAGCCCCAGAGTCAGTGGTTCATCGGGAGGCGGGTGGGGCCCAGGAGTTCGCATTCCTACTCCGTTCCCAGGTGATGCTGGTGCTGTGGTCAGAGGACCTCACTTTGAGAATCATCAAAATAGGGTCCCCCCTGACCTCAAGGGAGATTACAAGTCACTTAACGCTACCAATACGCACCTGAGTTCCCTAAGACACTTTCAGAGCAAAACCTGCCCACAGATGCCATGAATGCAGACTGAATACATCAGAACTGAGGGGATGTGAGGAAATGCACAGCGGGAAGACATTTGTTGAGTGCTTACTTTTGATGCACTCATCATCTCACATGACTGTCATCAAGGCCTGTGAGGTGAGTAATCACTTCCCTGCTTCACAGATGAGAAAAAAGTGGCTCAAAGGTCTGTCACTTCCCCAAGGGAAGTGATTACTTGGGGCCTGCCGACATCAAAGAGGAGGTGGGGTTTGTCAGAGAAGCTTGCTGGAGGAAAAGTAGCTCAAGCTAGATGGCGAACAAGATGAGCATGAAGAGGAGCAGGGAGCTAGCGAAAGGCCATATTGAAATGGGGGAAGAGAAGGAGGAGGGGAGGAAGGGAGGTGTCCTCCGTGGTGGGTGGGATAAGAGTCAGGAATGTGAGAACAGGGGAGGGGTGAGATAAGTGAGAGCTTGGCAGGTGAAGGGCAGTAGAGGCTGAAAAGAGCGGATCCTGGACTGCTGCCCACACCGGGACCCCAGGGCCTGATCCGGAGGCCAGAAGGTGCTGCTACAGAGTCTAAAGTTGGCAACGGCCTGACTCTTCTGGCAGCCAGATGGGAACCAGGAGAGCCTGAGGCAGAACTACCAAGTGGTAGGTCAAGGCAGTCCATGAGCAAGGCAATTTCCCTGGTACTGTCTCCTGTGGTAACTGAGTACTTTCACAGATTGTGTAACCCAACTGTTATCATTGCCAACCACTCCTCCAAAGATTACTAGGGGTGGTCATCTTTTCTGTTTTTCCTCACTTTCTGAGGAGTCGCAGTGACCCTCAAAAATCCAGATGCTTCTGCCGAAACCGGTTTGGCTCAGTGGATAGAGCGTCAGCCTGCGGACTGAGGAGTCCCGGGTTCGGTTCCGGTCAAGGGTATGTACCTGGGTTGCGGGCACATCCCCAGTGGGAGGTGTGCAGGAGGCAGCTGATCGATGTTTCTCTCTCATCGATGTTTCTAACTCTCTATCTCTCTCCCTTCCTCTCTGTAAAAAATCAATAAAATATATATTTTTTAAAAATCCAGATGCTTCAAAGAAGGGGGTGAGTGTCAAATAAACGTGACAGTGAGGGCTGACAGGGGTTTGTCCAGATTGCCAAGGGCTCCTTAAAGGATCTTAAAATGAGCTCTCTCCCATTCTCCACACGCCTGTGCTGTCCTGGAAGCTTCGGCCCGTTTGTTCAGCCTCCAAAGCAGGAAACCTTAAGAATCCTGAACCCAATGAGGGCTCTTCTTACAGGCCTCTGTCAGAAAGTGAAGATGGCCCCACTGCCCTGGAGAAGGTGGGTGCATCCCGCAGGGCCACCCGCCACCAGGGCAGCTGCACTCAGAGAGGGTAGGGAGGGCGAGGGAGGGAGAGCGTGGACTGCCCGGTGCAAACCGGCCCACCAAGTCCTGGGGCCCCCTCACCAGGCCCACCGGGGTTCACAGAAGTATCTTCTTACATGAGCACAAGAGCATGAGGCTGAGCAGGGAGATTCCTAACTTCATTTCTCCTTAGATACAAGCTTTTATCAAATGGGCAGCAGGCCAGGCCCGACCCAGAGAAGAAAGCGCCATTCGCATCCGCAGTGCCCTCGGAGCTGAGCCAGAGGGTGGGGGAGATGCCCTTTGAAGGAGCCTCTCTGGAAATTCCTCACATTTTTTGGCCTTTGTCTCTGGGCATTGAGATGGAGATCTCAGTTAAACTCTGCAGAGAGCGCCCAGTCTCTCCTTTGCATTCAAAAGGAAGATCCCAGCAGAGAGCTGAAAGAATTTGGTGGCTGTTTTCTCATCTCCCTGACCTACTGAGTCACTTGGGGTGCGGGGCGTAGCGGAAAGATTGGGTTTCTTCTGCTTCACCGCATTTCCTTCTCTCACCTCTTGCCCCAGCCCCAGGCCTAAGTCACCAGTGATGTAGCTGCCATGCCCACCTCTAAGAGCTAGGGGTTCCCAGGGGCCACCCAAGGCACCTGTGTGCTGGTAGACATGACTGGGAGCCAGGACGCCTGGTCCTGACGGCTCTGTGAGACCTCAAGCAAACCTCAGTGGACTTGGATGTCTCAGTCCTACCACCTCCCAACATGGAGAAGAGTTTGGCCTTCTCCTACTTCCCATCCCGGGAAAGGTGAGGGCACCAAAGGTGAGAGTCAGAGCATGTTCAGTGTAAGAACATTCCTAAGGGACAGGGACACCGTGGCCAGGCTCTGTCAATAGATTAGCTGGAGCCCCCTTTGGCCAGTAATTTCAGATTTCCACACACCTCTGTCCAGTAAGGCTTTGCAGTTGTTGTGACTGAGAGTCCCTCCGTCACCAATTTGAGATCCATGTCCTTTTGTTCCCCCTGAACTGGCACCCCTTCCACCAGATACCACCTTGCATCCAAATCAACAGATTCCCTAGTAGCTGGGGGAGGAGAGGAAGCCAGCCGCCTCCCTGCTGTGACTGGCGTCACCGTCACCGCCTGCCCTGACCACCACCAGTTGAGTTTCTCTGCTCACTCCCTTCCTGATTCTGTCCAGATCACGTCTGCACAGAAGGACTTGAGTCAGCGCATCCTTTTTGTGACCAAAATGAAGTCTTCATCAAGGTACAACTGGCCCAAAGGAGGGAAGACACTACAGACAAAGCGAAGCAGAAACTTCTTTGACAGTCAGTCCCACAGTACTTTCCCAACCATCCCTCTCAGAAACCCTTGTACCTGTTGCCAGGTTTTGGCCCCACCAGCCCTGCCCCACAGGCCTGATCTCTCTCCAAGAGGTTAAAAAAAAAAAACTGACCTAAGTTAAGGCAGCAGCCATTGACAATGCCAGAAGAACCATTAACTCCCTGCATGATCTCAGGTGAATCACTTAACCTCTGAGCTTCAGTTTTCTTCACTGAAAAATTAAAGGATTGTATGAGAAGTCCTCTATGGTCCCTCCTCCCAGATATGACAGCCTAAGGCTCAGGTGTGAGCTCCGCCTCTGACCACAGGAGCAACTCATCCGTTCTTCCCTTCAGGTTCCTCCCTTCAGTTGTTCAGGTGCAGGACCTGGCCCACAAGACTGGCTGTGGCTAGAATCCAGTAGCCATTCCTTTGTGGTCCCAATCCCCATGTGGGTGGCTGGAGGTCAGAGCCACAGGCAGACAGCCACCCTTCCGTGCCACGTGGGCTCCAAAACCAGACTGGCCACTTCTCCAGGCACTGAGAGGTGTCACTGTGTTCCCAGAGGTGGGGACCCATCTGAGTACTGGAACCACAGACTAAAGAGACACTCGGAACTCATCTGGGTTCTGGCAAGTTCTCCAACAGCAAGTCTAATCCTGTTCTCTTTCTCCTTCCTTTCGCTTTTTAACTTCAAGGAGCATATTTCCCTATGAAAAGGGATGGCATTGAATGGGCTAGCCGTAGCATCTCCCCTCTCCTCTCCTGCAGAGGAGCACAGCAGCTCCTGTACCAGGACAACCCAAACATCCAGAAAGATCCCCCTTTTCTTCTTCTCACGCCAAGCCCATCTCACCCTCCTGTATGAAGGGGCGGTGCAGTGTTCGTCCTCTTAAGCCGCCAGGTCTCTTCAGATCTCTGCTCCTTTCTGTGCCGTGTGTGCTGTGTCTTGCTCTGTATGCATTCGTCTGGGTGTGTGTCTGTGTCCTTCTGTGTCTCTGGGAGCTCTCTCTTCTCTGTCTCTCACTGTGTCTGTCCGTGTGTGTGTGTGTGTGTGTGTGTGTGTGTGTGTGTGAGCGAGAGAGAGAGAGAGAGAGAGAGAGAGAGAGAGAGAGAGAGAGAGAGTCTGTCTCCCTGATACCTCTGCAAGGGCATTTTTGGGTTAATGTATATGATTTTATTACTCCAGTAGAATTTTCTTATTTTCTCCTTCCATTCAAGGCCAAACTTCTCAAGGTTTTTCTGCAGATGACTGGTTGTAGCTGGGCCCCAGGGGCAGCCTTTGTTCTAAACCTGTGTCCTCCAGGCGTCAGCACAAGCCGATCTTCCAAAAACACAAGTCCAAGGCCAGAAGTGCTGTGAGCAATGTATATTTTATCATTGTCTCCATGGGATAATGGGGGAACCATTATATCACACACCATATCACACCACAAAATTCAATCCATCTTCCTCATTTTGCTCTCTCCTCAGAATTCTTCAGAAAGCATCACATTTTCATGTACTTTGCACTGGACGGATGAGCAGACATCGGAAGACCTGCCATATCTGCAGCCTGCTTTAAAGACTCGGTGCTACAGCAGGTAAGCTGCGGCTCGTAGGCCATAGCCGATTGGGCCACAAGTGAGCACCTGACCTGAGGGCTGCCCCTCTATTGGTCAGCCAGCATCCTATGAAGTAGCCCAGCCTAGGAGGTAGTGAAGCTGAACCAATAAAATTAATCTGCTTAGGGAGTTTGGATGCAGCATTGGATGACAACCACATGGTTGTCAGTGAGACAATCAGAATGATGTAGAAAGAAAAGCCAGGGCAGCCCTGGCCTGGTAGCTCAGTTGGTTAGAGCATCCTCCCCATACGCCGAGGATGCGGGTTGGATCCCAGTCAGGGCACATGCCAGAATCAACCAATGAATGCATAAATAAGTGGAACAACAACGTGATGTTTCTGTCTCATGCTCTCTCTCCCCCCTTAAGTCAATAAATTTTTTAAAAAGCAAGGACAGGGAAATATTGTCCTGTGACAACAGAGCAAAGTAGGGTGAGAAGCTGCAGATCCAGGGCAGTGTAAGCCCCAGAGGCCCCTGTTAACCCTGCTTCCCAGACAGTCCGCTCGCAGGCCTCAGTGGGTTCTTGTTAAAGCTTGTTAAATGGGCCCGTCTGCATTCCTGAAACACCTCCTTGCTCTGAGCTACATCCCACCTGTTTTCGTGGAGGTTAGGTATGCTGCTCACTGGGGTCTCTGGTACCCTTCCTAGAGTTACTCTGACACGCAGGCCCTGGGGAAAGTGTGGACCCATTCATCGTTTCCTGACCGGAGGCTGGGGGAATCCTCTCCAATCACGTCCTTCTCAGAGCCTCAGTGAGGAGTTATTGTCCAGTGCTCTGCCAAGAGAAATCCCAGACCTCTGTCTTTGGATGGTGAGGACCTTTCACAAGCGCCCACTGTTTTGTTGGGTCCCATGAGCCCCCTCCGCCCAGCGCACTCCACTCTGGCTGGGCCACACAATGCCAGGGGAGTGAAACTGGAGAATGTGTGGAAGTTTGTGGCTTTCATCTCTTAAACAAATAGCAAATTCCTCAGGGCTGCCGCTGCTGGAATTAAACAATGATGTGTTCAGGGAGGCGCCAAGGCGTTACCTTAGCAACGCCCAGGCTGTTTTCAGGCAAGACCTAGTTAAAGAGGAAAAGAGAACAAAAATAATAAAGGGACGCGTCTGGATGGGGTCCAGGGACGGGGGTCTTTTGGCTGAATGTGTGTGTTGCGTGTTCTGATGTGTCTGCAATCCGCCTTTCAGCTAAGCTTCCTCCCGCTCCCCTCGTGTGTTCCACCGCGGGCGCGTTCACCCCCTAGAATACTAATGGGCGGCTGAGAGAAGACAGCACGATGCACGGGGGACAGGTTAGACAGGGAAAGACGTCACAGCCGGGACCTCCTGAGTGGGACGTGACACACGTGACGCCTGCCAGGTGGCTCTTGAAGTCACTAAGGTCATGGGAGGAAGCAGGAGAGACTTTTAAATGTGACCAGGGCTGGGGCCGTAGGCCGGGCAAGGGCCGGTGTAGCGGACTCTGTCGGACCGTGCGTGGGGACAGAAAAGATAAGTTTCCTCCCCCTTTCTAAATTCTCCTGGCGGGACTAATCAACAAGTTGGCACGAGACGTTCGCAGGAGGAAACAACGTTTAAGAACATGGGTACCTCCCGAATACAGTGTGGACGAACACGGAACTAGCTCAGTGGAGACCTGAGAGGTGGCCTTGCAAACTCGGAGACCTACAGTAACCACAAAGGATGGTCTGAAATGAAAACGTTTCACTAAAAGCGGTTTGTGGCAGGTAGTCACGTCCTAGGCTGATTGACAGAAGTCAACCTTTACCTTAACTGAGCCGGTCCATTGTCTTTTGCATCTAGGATCACACACCTTTGGAATGTCAGGGTGACTCCCTTTTGTTCCGGACCCCTCAGGGCCCAGCCAGTGCACCAGGGCTGAGACTACAATCCTCTCATCATTTTCATCTTGTTCATTGTTGACTGTTAACTATCCTGTACCCACCCACCTGTGTAAAAGATGTATCATTTTACTTTTTATCCAATCACAAAGGCTACTCCACTTTGCTCTCTCCTGCCTCCCTAATCTATCACCAATGCATTTCATGTAACCCACTTACACCTTCTCTTTTGATTGAAATGTATAAAATAAAGTGCAAAATTGCCATTCTCTGGAGCATTATCTCAATGCATTGAGATTTTGCTTCCTGGCAATTGTCAACAGTTCAGTTCATATAAACGCACAACAATTCTTCAATGTTTTTTACATTGGCAATCAGGGAGAGGCCCAAGAAAGCAAAAGCCATTACCTTAAATACCCCCTTCAGCTAAAGACCAGAGATGTTTGGGGGTGGAGAATGGGTGGACGGAGGTCATCTGGAAAAGTAGAGTAAACAAGAATAAGATTGTTATGGAGATGTAAGTCCTGCCTTCTCCCCTGCTGAAAGTTTCTAGAGATTTGCATATCCTCTTTGGGGTTTGGAGGGTAGTGGGGGGGGGGGGTTGACATGGGAGGGAGAGTGTAACCAGGGGGACGTGCCGGGCGCTGACCTTCAAGGACAGAGATGCTTTCTGCCACGGAAGGATGGCAGGGCCTTGCACAGAGAGGAAACCGCGTCATGGGGCCCAGCGACAGGAAGATACCCGCCTGTCAGAAGAGACAGGAGGCGCCTGGAGGGCAAGGTGGGCAAGGGGGCCACAAAGGCCTCCGCGATGGCCTGAGGCATCTGGGCCACATTCTGGGGTACATGGGAGCCACAGCCACCGGGGCCACAGAGCAGTGACAGCTCAGGACAGTGGGGGTGGGAGCTGGGCCAGGAGACTTTCCTCCTGGTCATTCTGCTCCTCTCCTACTGTGACCACACAGCCCCCCCCCCCCCACACACACACTACACAAAACACACTGCACGTGCACACCACACATGTACACACACCACACATGCACACCTACTGTGCCCACATACCACACACACACATACAAACCACACATCCACACACTGTACCCACACATTCACACATTTACACATACTATATTCACACACTAACACCACACAGCACACACAGTGCACCCACACGCCACTTCCACACATCGCACACATACACTCAACATCCACAATCTCCAGCCCCCACTGCACTCACCCACCATATGCATGTCCAGCACCCTGAACACTGTACCACACGGAGGTTGTGCCTCCTGTGAATGTGGGCAGGTAACTGAGCATGAAACACCTGAGAGAAAAAAAGGTAAAAAGCCTTCAATCTCTGGGGCTGTTGTTGGGCATTCAGACCCCAACTAAGGTTTGGAGCTCCTGGATTTAGGGTGACTCCAGGGGACTCCCGCCTCCATCTCCCATCAGAATCAGAGGATGTCCCCTTCCCAGCTGGAGCCATGGCCCTGGTCCTGCCCCTGCCCCTCCTTCTCTCCGTCTGACGCACTCTGGCACCTTCCTGTCTCCTAGGACCCTGTCCCCAGGCCCTCGCTGTGTCTGTGGCATTCCTGGGATGAGGGCTAAGCACAGGTTATCTGTCCATCTGCTGGCCACTGGCCTGTTTATCTTCTTAGGGCTCTTTCCTGAAATAGCTCAGGGTTATCTAAGCTGCTGGAGCCGCCTGACAGCTCCCCCTCCCAAGAAGAGTGGCGCTCATCACTGGCAGCTGTAAACACCTTTAATCCAGGCCTGAATTCCACACATTATTAGGCCAACTGGAGACCTTCATGGGGATGTGAGCACCCCGCCCCAGTGGACCCCCAGCTGCCACCCACACCCGTGAGAGCACCAGGTAGCTTCTGCCCCCTCCTCCCCTGGCAAGGTGGTCTGGTTAGTGAGCTGGTCGTGCTGCTGCCTTCTTGTCTCACCCCAGGACCCACCAGCTGGACACGTCTCCTCTAAGTCCAGTCATCCCCTCAAAATCGGCACACTCGAAGCCAACCTCATCTTCTGCCTTATTCCAAACCTCCTACCTCTCCCACATTTCCACCGTTCAGCCATGTCAAACCTTTCCTAGGCTCCCGGATTGAAATCTCAGTCACATTCCCGTGCCTTCCCATCCCTCAGTGCCCCTCCCAGGGACCACGTCCTGAGCCCGGCCCCTCGGCGTTCAAGCCTCCCACACAGATGCCCAGTACAGACTTGAACCAGCGTCTCGAAGCCCCCCACGAGCAGGCTCTTTCGGGCCTCCATGCCTTTGTGCGAGCTGGCCTGCCCACCGGACACGCCCTGCAGTATCTCCTCCCCCTCACCAAGACCTCCTCTCCCTCCAGGTCCCACTCTTATTAAACCTCATCCATGCTCCTCAGTCATTCATTTCTTCAGCCCATGTTAACTGAGCACTTGCGATGGGCCAGGCTCTCACTGACCCGCCGCCCCTCTGAGCTCTCATCCCCGAGTAATTTCTGCCTCACGCTTTTGCATAGGATCCCTGAGGTCTTGTAAGGTGTCACCATCACAGGTGTGCGGGCCTCCACCCTGTCATAAGCTCCTTGAGGAGGACAACCTGCCAGCCTCCTGGCTTCTTCTGGGTGTCCCCTGGGGCGCCTACATCTTCGCACTTCACCTTGGGTGGTAGCAGTTTAGTTTTTGTTTGGATTGCCAACTTTTTGTTTCATCAAATAAAGGCATTTTCCCATGACCGCGATGTCATAAACCAAAGCACATTTTGATACTGTGAAAGCAACACCAGGAAAGCAGGAAGGATAGAATCTCAGCACAAAGGAGAAAAGTTCACATTTTTCTGTTTCTTCATTTCAGAACATAACCTCAGAATAAAAGGACAGTCCTTTTAATGGAATACATTTAGCAAGTTGGAAAGTTCTTTGTTCCTTTTCTTGTTCTTCGGTTCACAGGGGACCATCAACACCGCCCCCCCTCCCCCCCCCGCCACACACACACACCCCGTGTTTGGAGCCACTGCCTGTGAGTCCCTTGGCAGTGAGCACAGCTCTCGAGTGCCTGGACAGCTGCTTGGCTGTCTTCGGTTGTCGCCTGAAGAAGCCACCCTGAGCCTCCATCCACAGGCCCAGCCTGGGTGCGAGGGACATGGCTGGCCGGGCAATGGTGACCCCACGCCCAGACTGCCACCCCTTCAGACTCTGGGACACATGCCCGCGTGTTTGACCCTCCGCAGGCACACAGATACTCTTGACACTGATTACGCCCAACTTTGGGGGCGGTGAAGTCCTGGAGCCTCTGGGGAGGCAGGTGGGATGGGGGCAGAAGCAGAAAACAATGGGTCCAGGAAGCTCACCCCCACCCTGTGGCCTCACGGCTCTGAGCCAGGCAGGAGCCGAGCTGGGTGAGACCCCAGAAACTCTGTCCCCACCCTGGATCTTGCCGTCTCCCATCCTTGTCGGCGCTGGCGTCTTCAGGAGAGAAATACACACGAAACTTTCCAGTGCTCAGCCCAGGCCCCCTCCAGCCGCTTCCATAAAAAGCTGTGCCATTGGACAGGAGAGAGCGAGATTTTTCCAAAGGATGTATGTGTGTATTGTTGGGAGCAGCAAGCATCTCGGTGAACTCCGGGTCACGGCACAGCCTGACAAATGGCAGGAAGTTCAGGACTTGGGCCTGACATTTTTACACAAAGGCTGCACAGCCCAGCCAGGTGAGCTGGGCCTGGGGACTGACACGGCCACCGCCCGGCACTTCCTGCCCTTTGTTGGCCCATGTGCAGCCTTCCCAGCGCTCCAGCCTTTCTTTCGTGCCTGACTCCTGTTCGTTATTTATGGAGAGGAGCTCCTCAATATAGAAATGGGTGGATCCGGAGTCCGCAGCAGGATGTGGGAAGGCAGACTGGCAGGGTGCCCACCACCGGGGGCAGGATTGACGAATTAAAATAATGTGGCCGTAGAGTCCCAATAATAAGCCTGTCTGGTATTTATATACCTGAGGAGATGTTTCCCGTGCTCCCCTGGCCACGGTTCAGGGGCTCACAGCCGCCCATCCATCATCCCTGGGCCTGCTCTGCCCTCGCCTGACTGTGAGTGAACTGAGTGGACCAGCCTGGCTCGACCCGCAGTCAGTGTGGGCTCCTAGAAGCAAGGGGCCCTCAGGAAAACCTTTGTTGTCAGCTTCCTCGGGAGCTGGCCTGCGGGTTTGTGGTGCACATAGGACCTCTTTAAGTCCCCGATCTTTCTTCAGTATATCAGTTACAGTGGCATAATTCTGTCTGAAAGGAGTCACGCCCATTCCTGATGCCTCCGATAGAAGACGTAGGCCGTACTGGAGGTTTTCTTGGCCACTCAGGGTCTTGGTTAGGAGTCCTGTGTGAGCATAGAAAGCCCTGGAAGCAGGTAGGACCAGGGGGTCTGGGTGCCATTCCTCACTCTGCCTGGCTAGCTGTGCAATTCTGAACAAGTTCCTTCACCTCTCTGCTTCTCGGAAGTTGGCTCAACTTAGTTCTCATGGTCTGTGGTTCCATGACTTGTCTTGTACCGAGTGGTCATACAGTGATGGCAATACAGAAGTCACTGTGGGGCGTACGGCCCTTTGCCTCACACCCTTAATCACAGCTGGCTCCGTTCTCATGTGGTTTTTGTTTTGGTTTTTGTTCTTTTCCTCTCTCCTACCTTGTCTTTAGGCTGATTTTAGACACTCGTCAATGCCTCATTCATAGTAGCAACTCTCTCTTTCAAGCATGTGACTTCTTAATCTGCTGAACTATATGTGCATGAAGAGTTAAAAGGCCGAGAGTAAATATACTAGTGCATGCTTTTATGTGTGTACTTGGTGCATATGTCTGACTAATCAATGACTTTTCTTTCCTTCCTAGTTCTTGACAGTGTTCTAGCCAGAAGAGTTGTCAGAAAGATGAGATCTGGAACCGTGCGATACGACTGGACCTTTTCCATATATTTTCCTATGGCGCCTTTCAGAAAATAGAAGAAATTTAATAAATCATTGTTGAACCAGACAGCCTCCCCTTCTACTTAAAATTCACCTTGACTGAAAGTCAGCCTCATCCGAGTTTACTTCTGAGCTAAGGTGCAGAGTGCAAATGGCCAGGCCTACATGCTTGTTTGACAAATCCCTGCCCTTCCTCCCGCTCCCTACAAACAGTGTCCCCTCCCTTCCTCCTGGCTTCCTCCCCCCTCACCTGGAGCCGCCCCTTCACTTCCCCCACCCAGAGGGGCAGGAATGAGCACGATTAGATTTCCCCTCCTCAGAGGTGTGGGAGCCCCGGACATTCTAGAGGCCACACCAAGGCACTCCAGGGAGGTGGAGCCCAAAAGAATAATTAACATTTGCATAGACTTCAAGATATCCAGAGCACTTCCACATACTACATCTCACTTAGCCCTCCAGGCCTGAGATAGCACTGCCTGCACATGGCGGATTAACTAAGACCAGGTCCCTCTGAGTTGATTGTCAGGATTAATTTGGGAGCCCAGGACTTTGCCCAGTGTATCCAACCATCTCAGCCAGAGGGGCTGCCAGGGATGGTGAGAGCTGGCCTTGGGGGTCACCTTCTTCCACGGGGGTAAAGACAGTTACCTTTGATAGGGAATGTGAGGAGGAGGCAGAGGGAGCAAGCACAGGGGCTGAAGTAAGACCAGAGCTTCCTGATAAGAACAAAGTCCTTTCTTGTAGATTCTGCTCACTTCAAGGTTGCTGGGAAGAAGCTGGGATTTGGGGTTAGAAACCCTGGGCTGATGCCCTGGCCGGGTAGTTCAGTTGGTTAGAGCATCGTCCCGATATGCTAAGGTTGTGGGTTCGATTCCCAGTCAGGGAACACACAAGAATCCACCAATGAACGCATGAATAAATGGAACAACAAATCAATGATATCTCTCTCTCTCTCTCTTTCTCCCTCCCTTCCTCTCTCTCTCAAATCAATTAAAAAAGAAGAAGAAGAGATGGGCTGAACCTTGCGTTCCTCTGGTTCTGGGGAGAATTAAACTCTGAGCTCCCTGTCGCATCTCTCGTCTGCAAAAGGAGAATGATAACAATAACAACGCAGTAATGGGCTGCAGCAAGCACGCCTGCTCTGGTCCCTCCTCACCAGGTAAATGTGAGGACCAGTGAGTTGAGCAGATGCAGCTGTTCTTGTGACATAACCCAGAATACACTGGCGGGTTGTCTTTGTTTTCATTCATTGCGAACATATTTATTGAACACCTGTCCCTCCACAGTCCTCTGCTTTGGTTCTGCTGGGCTGTGGAGCATTGTGGGTCAATTCTTTTATTTTTTTATTTTTTATTGATTTGAGAGAAGAGAGGAGAGGATAGAGGGAGAAACATCAATTTTGTTGTTCCACCCAGTCATGCATTCACTGGTTGATTCTTGAATGTGCCCTGACCAGGGATATCGGGACGATGCTCTAACCAACTGAGCTACGAGGCCAGGCCAGAATAGCCGGGCCAGTTCTCCAGGCATCCGCGTCCTTATTTGGGTAATTGTTATTGCAGGAATTAAGTGACATCATTTGTATGGAGCATTTGCATCTAACATGACGCCTGTCACAGAGGGAGGGGCACTCTGCAATCCTTAGCTCTCTCTCCAAAAGCACCCTTTAATGTCACACCCTCTCTAAACAGGAAGATTTGGGTCTTTATGCCCTGAGCTTAGTCACTGGCTGGAAGCCTTCCCGCACCCCACCCCCAAGCCTGTCAATGCAGATGAATGCAGACCTCTGAACTCTGACGCATTCCTTCAGTCTCCGGGGGGTGTTGCCTGTGTGTGTTCTGGGTGCCTTATCTCTCCATTCACCACAGACTCCTGGAAGGTAGGGGCCCACTCAGCTGGCCCAATTTCTCTCTGAGGGAGGCCACCAGGAGGGACAGGCAACTGTCTGGTCTCCCCAGGCCGGTGAGAAATCCCCGGCTCTAGTCCTATCGATTTCCTCTCTGGCTCCGCACTGAAGTGTGAAGTGTTCTGACCTCCCAGCAAGGAGGTGTCAGGAAGTGCCTTTGACACTTCAGGTGAAGGGAGAATAATTCAGTAATCTGAGGAACATTGCTACTCTGTGTTCCCAGACACAGCCGGCCAGGGAATGACAAGGGGCTACAAAGACTGTAAACCGGCCAGTATTTCCCTGGCTCCGGGCTCCCCAGCTCCACCCTCCTGGAGCCTAGCCTTTCACAGGGAGTGTGCCATGTAACACTGTTCTCCAGTCTGGCCACCAACATCCTGCCCTCCTGTCTGGTTCTGGACCAGATGGTACCCATGGGCTGATTAGGACAGCCCCCCCCCCCCCATAGTGCCTCTCTTGAACCCCTTCAGTGATAGGCCCTCCTGGGCCACTCATTTTATTTTTTAAATTGCTTTCACTGCTAGACAATTCTTGCTATGGTTATTCAACAAATCTTTGTTGTTGTTGTTATTGACTTCAGAGAAGAAGAGAGAGAGAAATAGACACATCAAGGATGAGAGAGAATCATCGATCAGCAGCCTCCTGCAAGCCCCACACTGGGGATGGAGCCCACAACCCGGCATGTGCCCTGCCTGGGCATTGAATTGTGACCTCCTGGTTCATAGGTCAATGTTCAACCACTGAGCCATGTTGGCCGAGCATTCAACAAATCTTTTTTTAAAAAAATAAATATTTTTATTTTTTATTTCATTTTAAACATATTTTTATTGATTGCAGGGGGGAAGGGAGAGAAAGTTAGAAAAATCAATGATGAGAGAGAATGATTGATTGGCTGCCTCCTGCATGCCCCCCACTGGGGATCGAGCCCGCAACCAGGCATAAGCCCTTGGCTGGAATTGAATCCGGGACCTTTCAGTCCGCAGGCCAACTCTCTATCTATTGAGCCAAACCAGCCAGGGCTCAACAAATCTTTATAGAAACTATTTCTAAGTCCCAGTCCCAGACCTCAATCCTGGGGACAGGCAAGCTGTCTGGTCTCCCCAGGAGTCCATGCTCACATGAAGCTCAAGTTGAGGTGCGGGGACAGATGACGAAGAGTATCTCATGGTAATGAGATGATTTCAACTAATAAAAAGCACCAGGAAGAAAACAGTGTGACAATAAGGAAGCCTCTAGGAGGCTAAACGGGGAGACTCTGAGGCCTCCCTGAGGACAAGAGAGGTTGGCCATGGGATGGTGAGGCTCCGAGGGCAGAAGTGGTCCTGGGAAGGCTGGCAGGGTGGGGCAGTTGCTGGGAACGAACCTTTGCCTCAACTATACCAAGGAGGTAGGAGAGGAGGAAAGAAAGAATTGGGGGCTCAATCCTCACCTTACAAGGAAACTTTTTTAGGGCAAAAACTGCCACCACCTCCCCCAGCAGCACAACCTTTCTGTATCACCCCATCTCCCTCATGTGCAGCCACTTCTCGCCTCCCACCTGCTGATCCTTTGGCCCAGTGTGTCCTCCCACCCCCACCTCCTTTTTCTTACCTCCCTATTCTCTACTCCTGTCCCAGCCCACCCTAATTACTTGAAATAGGATGCATATCAATCCATCCCGAGGGGGACCTCTTTGCAGTCAAGTTCCCAGTTTTCTGTTATTTATTTTGTAATTCATTTTTAGGGAGAGAGGAAGGGAAAAGAAGAGAGAGAAACATTGATGTAAGAGTGAAACACCCATTGGCTGCCTCCTGCACACCCCTACAGAGGATCGAGGCTGAAAACCCAGCATGTGCCCTGACTGGGAATCAAACCAGCAACCTTTAGTGCATGGGACGATGTCCAACCAACACAGCCATACTGGCCAGGGCCCAGTTTCCTGTTATATTCATACTAGCAGTCCAGTGCATGAAATTGTGCACCAGTGGGGTCCTTTGGCCTGGCCTATAGGTTCGGGAGGGATGCAGGAGGTTGGCCAGCTGGGGACGGACCTTGGGACGGCTCCAGGGCATGTCTGGCCCATATCACTCAGTCTGGATCAGCTGGACCCCAGCAGCAAGCTAAGCTACCGGTCAGAGCATCTGCCCCATGGTGGTCAGTGCACGTCATAGTGAGCAGTTGAGCTGGCCTTAGCATATCATCAGCATATTACACTTTAATTGGTTGAATGGACGACCAGACACTTAGCATATTAGGCTTTTATTATATAGGATTCGGGTCCAGTTTCCAACAAATGTTGAATTTTTTTAAAATATATATATTTTATTGATTTTCTACAGAGAGGAAGGCAGAGAGACAGAGAGTTAGAAACATCGATGAGAGAGAAACATCGATCAGCTGCCTCCCGCACATCCCCCACTGGGGATGTGCCCGCAACCCAGGTACATGCCCTTGACCGGAATCGAACCTGGGACCTTTCAGTCTGCAGGCCAACGCTCCACCACTGAGCCAAACCGGTTTCGGCGAAATGTTGAAATTTTAATTGATGACTTGTTATATTATTGCATATTCCTGACAATGCATATGTAACATGTATTACATATATAAACTATACTATATATAGCTAATATATGTACTACATTTTAGCTAAAACACGTTAGTTTTTCTGGCATATGCATGAAGTATCTCTGGAAGAATAGCATTGGTTGTCTGCGTGAGAGGAATAAGTACCTGGGTGACTGGGTGAGGAGAGCAGTCATTATATTCCATTTAGACTTTTGGAATCATGTGAATTTCTACCTATTCCAAAATTAAGTTGATCTATGTCCGTAACCAATACCTAAATATGCATTTTTTTGCCCTTGTGATGTGCTGCTTCGTAAAGCCTTGGGCTCTATACTGCAAATGTTCACATCAAACTTCCCAGTTAGATTGTAAAAAGAAGTCCAAACCATCCCTTTCATTTAGTTTCTATCCTCCAGGATTCCAACTAAGCTTGATGCTTAGTCCCCAGAATTCCTTTGACAGAATCTACTACCTTCATATTCATCTTTTTTTTTTTTAATCCTCACCCAAAGATATTTTTCCATTGGTTTTTAAGGGAGAGTGGAAGGGAGAGGAAGAGACAGAGAAACACCAACGTGAAAGAGACACATCGATTGGTTGCCTTCTGCACATGGTGCTGGGGCAGGGAGCCTGCAACTGAGGTAGGTGCCCTTGACCGGAATCGAACCTGGGACCCTTCAGTCTGCAGGCTGACCCTCTATCCATTGAGCCAAACCAGCTAGGGTGCATTCATCATTTTTTAGATCAGCAAACATTGGTGGGGCTTCTTCTAGGAGCTGGAGAGCCTGCAATGGATGTAAGACCCTCCCTCTAAAGCAACGGCAGAGGTGGGGGTGGGGGTGGGACAGACGCAGGTGCCACCATTTACCATAGAATGGCAAGAGCTCCAACGGCAATATGAATGAAAATGTCACAGGGGAGAAAAACTCAGACTACAGGCTTCACAAAGGGCTGCTTTTGAGCTGATCCATCAAGAACGGAGGATTCAAGAGGAAAATAGCTTTCACTGGAAGGGTGCATGTCTTCCAAACAGCTATGGCAGGCCGGTGAGGAGCATGCGCAGCTGACCGCCTGAGTTTTGAAACCCAGGTCACCACTTACTAGCTGGAGGCCTCTAGGCAAGTTCTTTAGATTGTTTCCTTGTCTGTGAATCGGAAGACAATAGCTCCTTCCTCACCGGGTGGTGGTAAAAATTAAATAAGATAAAGCTTGCAAAGAGCTTCAAAGGGCCTGGCACAAAGTAAGTGCTCAGCAAACCTCAGCAATGATTATTAGAGGCACGTGATCCAGGAAGAAGACAACGTCTTCAAGGATTGAGTCCCGGGTTAGAAATCTGGACAGTTCCAGGCTCACTGACTGACATTCGTGGCCTAAGGAGTCCCCATGGGACTACTACACTGCAGCCCCCAAGTAAAAACCCGCTGCCTCCGGTGGATTTTGGGTTTCAAATGTGGAGAGAAAAATGCTGAGTCACTGGAGGACAAGGAGGAGGCTGAGTTTGCGGGTGGTCCTCAGTGTTGAGACCGGGGTTTGGGGATGTGGGGGCATCAGTCAGAAGGAGGGATGCCTAGGAGTCCGTGCCAGTGTAAACGCAACACCCGGCAGCTGCAGAGATGTGTGGTCTTCGGGTCCTATAAGAGGTGGTTGCTGCTAGAAAGGTCCCTTCAGCCGTCAGAAGGTGAAGGGCAGATGCTCTTTCTGGAGGCTGGTCCCCAGGGAGACGTTCTGACCAACCTGGGGTCCAGGCTTCCTTTAAAAAGTCTGACCTATTTTACCCAGTGAGCTCACCGTCTGGGTAGAACACCTTGTTCACAGCAACTGTTAGATCCTCCCAGGAGGCGAAGGGAGCTGTGGATTCTCTCTCCTGGGTCTCGCTATGCAAGGAGGGGTGAGAGCTGCCTGCTGAGGACAGAGGAACCAACCTCTGGGCCTGGACCCTCATCCCTCCTACACCTGTCACTCTCTCGGGGTCTTGTGGGTGGTTACAGGGCTCCCCTAAAAACAGCACAAAGGGCCCTTCCCAGTTTGGCTCAATGGATAGAGCATCAGCCTGAGGACCAAAGGGTCCCAGGTTCGATTCCGGTCAAGGGCATGTGCCTTGGTTGCAGGCTCCTCCCCTGGTCAGGGCTCATGCAGGAGGCAATCAATCAATGTATTTCTCTTACATCGATGTTTCTGTCTTTACCTCTCTTTTCCACTCTCTCTAAAAATCAATGGAAAAATATCCTCGGGTGAGGATTTTCAAAAAGAAACAAAAAAACAGCACAGAGGAAGCATCCATAAATTGTCCCCCAATGGTTTGAAGGTATAAAAAAAGCAACAACCTTGAGGTGCTCCAGGATACAACATGGAGTGTTCATTCCTGGAGCTGAAATGATTTGCCATGGCCAGTATTGGATACCAACCTGTGTGAAGTCCAGGAAAGTCTGATCAAATAGTAAATAATATTTACTGTAATGGCTACAAAGAGCAGGGTAGTTTTCAAAGCTCTTCAACAAGTTTTGCTTCCAGAGTTCCGAATCATCTTCGAAAAGGGCAGATGTTGCCCTAGCCGGTTTGGCTCAGTAGATAGAGCGTCGGCCTGCTGACTGAGGGTCCTGGGTTCGATTCTGGTCAAGGGCACATGCGTGGGTTGTGGATTCCATCCCCAATGCGGGGCATGCAGGAGGCAGCCAATCAATGATTCTCTTCATTGGTGTTTCTATCTCTCTATCTCTCGCCCTTCCTCTTTGAAATCAATTAATATATATATATATATATATATATATATATATATATATATATTTTTTTTTTTTTTTTCTTTTTAAGGGCAGATGTTTTCTTCCATTTTGAACATAAAGAAACTAACACTTTGAGAGCGTCCTGATATCACTCGATGGTTGATGGTAGAACAAAGAATAGAAATATAACTTTTTGCTTTTCGGATTTCCTCTGGAGATAGATTCATTTACTCAACCAGTATTTACTGAGCATCTACTATGGCCTCCCTGCAAGGTGCTAGGCTCCAGGGATGTAAGAATGAAGAGACATGTCCTGCGGCCTCATGGAGCTGTGAGTGAGGTGGGGAGGCCAGAACTGCACTCACAGAGAGATAAGCCCAGGGACCAGCCCTACTATGAAGGCAGAGGAGTCAGGGGAGAAGTCCTTACCCTCTCGGAGTCTCTGAACCTGGAATTTTATCTAAGCCCCTGAGCTACATGGCTGTCAGGATTCTTTCCAATATGAGAATTTGTGAATTCCCACGTGGCCTCTTGGAAAACCGCTCTGGTTGTGGGAGGGGAGAGGCTGGGTTTAGTCTCCAGCCCTGGCAGCCACCCTTGCTCAGGCGGCCACCCTTGCTCAGGCGGCCAACCTTGCACAGGCGGCCACCCTTGCTCAGGCAGCCGCCCCAGCTGTGGGCTCCGCTCTGTCTCTGCTGCTGCACGGAGGGAGGCGGATCGCACACCCCGGCTGTGCACTGCGTGTAAATGTTATCGAAAGGCCCTGGTGACGGGGAGAACAATGCTTCAAAGGTTAATGAAGTCATGGGAACCTCAGTGCCAGATCCCAGCCCCGTCCCGGGCCGCTGTTTGTGCATATCGGGGTCAGCTTGTTTTTCTTCGCAGGTCTGCGGCTCTGCCCCCGCGGTCCCAGCAGGGCTGCAGTCATTTTACTCACTCAGTAGCAAGGAAGAAGGACACCTGGCTAGATACCTTTTCTGTAGACCTAAGCTCCCCCCTCCCCCCCCCCCAAAAATGCCAGCCAATCAAGGCAGTTGGTTAGACCCTTGGGAACATGAGTGGGAGAGTTGGGAGCAGTGATATAGAAGCACGGGGTTGATTCTCATTCCTGATTTTGCAGATGGAGCAAATGGCCTCGAGATGTGAAGGATCCAGTGGTGAATTGAATAGTTCTGTGTCTTCAACTTGCATGCAGGCCACAGTCTACAGCTCCTGTGTATTGTTGCGAAGTTCCAGCAACTGAAACAGTAAGGCTAAGCCCAGGTCCATTTTTTTTTAACTGGGTGGGCTTTTGGGGGGATACAGGGAAGTGTGGGTTTTGACAAGTGTAGGAGGGGTTGTGTGGGTGAAGCAATCATTTCTTGAATTGAGAAAAAACACTCGTAGTCTGCTTCATCCATACCGTATGTTCTGGATTGCTCCGAGGGGCAGACATTTCATCTTAAACATGTTTATGAGACACTGCAGACAAAATTATAGTACAATGACTATCACTAGTCATTCACGCACCTATTCACCCTCTGAAGAGTGTGGTTTTAGGAGTCAGGCTGCTGGGTTCGAATCCTTAATAGTTATGTGAATGTAGGCCAGCGGCCTAATTTCCATTAATGACTCGGTTTCCTTATTAATGACTCGGTTTCCTTATTAATGAAATGGGACTAATGAACAGATCTCATGGATTTGCTGAAAAGACTACATGAGACTTTGCATTGAAATACCTAGCTCGGTGCTAGCCCATATGGTATGGCAAGGATCAACAAACTCTAGACATTACTCACCTTATTTTTATTATCAGGTGCCAACTATTCAACCATGCTAAAGATGGGATGGACACACAAATAAAGTGAGGTCCTTTCCTTCAAAGGAAGAACTCGAGGTCTGTATGTGTATATAACTAACAACACACATTGGAAGTCAGACAATGAATTAAGGCACTACCCTAGGCAAGGGGACCCCAGCAGAGGACGTGGGGGCCAGATCAGAATAGGCTGCAGGATACCTGAGCCTTCAAACTCTATGACAGGTGGAAAGTAGGTTAACTCCAGGCATGGGGAGAAGCTAAGGCAAAGACCGGGGGGGAACATGTGTCATAGTTGAATCTGAAGTGTCGTTTCTCTCTCAGTGGGACAAGAGACTTTCCATCTTCCTGTTGGGTCAGAATTTGGAGACCTTGAATGCCCTGTTTGAGCCAGTGAGGGATAGGATCACATCTGATTCCGAGGACAACACTCTGGTGGCAGGTGGAGGGAAGGCGGGAGAGGAGAGAGGTGAGGGTGCAAGATGCAGAATGGGTGTGGGCTATCCACGGTCCAAACCAGACACAGCCCTTTCCTCAAGGAGCTCGGAGCTCACTGGGGAAATTGGACACAGGCATGTCAGCATTCACGTAATAAAGCCATGTCTTCTACTCTCAGATGGAAGCCAGGGAAATGAAGTTTTCATTTTCTCATCTGCAAATTGAGTTAATAGGAATATATAGATATATAGTATATAGTATTTACCTCTCCGGATCATATGAGGATCAAACCACGTTAGAAAAGGAAAGTGTTTAGCACCTGCCCACAATATAGGCACAGCTCCATGCACTACCACTCAAGCACACAGCCTGGCCCTGGGCAGCCTCCAGGGTGGAAGAAGCTAATTGCAAGCTGTGTTTATTGTCCCAGGCAGAGGAATGCGGGGGATGGTCAGGGGCTAAGTGGGAGATGAGATGGAAAGCAGGTTGAGGCTTAGGTATCAGGAAGACTGAGCTGAAGCTGATGCCTCAGGCTTGTTTTACTTCAACTTAATTAGGAATTGACTCATATCTCCTTCTCTCAGTTCCATCTCCCTGATTTCTTCCTTTGTTCCTGCCTTGGGACCTGTAGCTTTTGAGTTGGGGGACGGACAGATGCATGAATATAGATAATCCTGATGGGGAGGCAGTGGGCTATGTTAGAACAGTGGCTGGAGTTCTAGACTGGTTCTGGAACCACCACTGTTTACAAGCTGGGTGAGAGAGGACAAGTCAGCTCAACTCTCCCGGCCTCCTTTTCTTATCATGTGATGAGGCAGTGGGCCAACGATTTCTAATATCCACTGAGCCCCAGGCTCTCGCTGAATCTGAGGTGTCTGGAAATTCCAAGAGTAAAGATTAGGTGCTAGGTGGTGTCTTGAGGGCCCTGGTATAAGCAGCTCCATTACATCTGATAGTGAGGGACAAGCTGATTTTCCAGGGTGGCTGCATATACCTCTTTATCTGCTGACCTGGCACAGGTGCTCTTGTGACCCTCTGACCCAGAAAGCAAGGCTATCAGAGAAGGAAAATGCCTGGTGAAGAGCAGCAATGGTTAAGAGCACAGAGTAATGTCCCTGCTGCTTATGGCTCATCACAGGAGTGTAAGTACTGGGAGGATGTGGGCAGTGGCATTCTGCTGACACGAGAATATTACCTTCCAGTTATTCAGCTGGTCAACTAGGCATCATGCACTCCCTCACATGCTCACAGTGATTCTGCAAAATTGATGTTGTGATTTATTGTATAGGCGACTGCAGCTCAGAGAGGTTAAGTAAGAATCTGAGGTCACACAGCTACTAAATCGAAGAGCAAGGATTGAAACGCTGACTGACTCGCTTCAAGGCCATTTCTCATCGGCCATAACAGATAGTGTCTCAACCTCATACGTTTAACGATGCAGTTGCTTTTGCCTGAGATCAGTCCTTCTCTCCTCTCTACTTCACATCCTATTTCCGGTAACATCCTTCCTCCCCTTGGCCTGCAATCATGGATGCTTCTCCCACTTTGAAACAAACCAACGCACGCCAACCCTTCCCTCGATCCGATGTTTTCCCTCCTTCCTTTCACACCCACACCTGCTGCTTCCATAGCCTCGTCTTCATTCACTCCCCAAGTTACTGCACATCGCTAAAGTCACTCTGGGCCACATCCCAATGACCCTCTCACGGTCAGGCTGTCATTAGAGTTCAGTCCTTGCAGCAGGTGATACTTTTGACCACCTCCTTCTGATGAAAACTTTCTTCTCCCTCCATTTCCAAGGCACCCTTCTCTCTTGGTTACCTCCTGTGCAGGTCCTCTCCCCTTCCTCAGCTCGTTCTGTAAGGTTTGAAGGGCTCTGCCTCCAGCCTCTTGTCCACGGCAGGGTATTCCAGGCTTATCACCTCCATTCATGGCTGCAACCCCGCGTGCACCTAGATGGCTCTCCAATTTCTATTTCCAGTCCTGACCTCAGGCCTGAGCTTCAGTGTCACAGAGATTACTTCTAGATGTGGCTCCTGAGTGCCCCAGGGGTCTTCAGAGTCAACATGTTCACAACTGGACTCATCATTTTCTTCTCCCCAACTTGCTTCTCTTCTTACGTCCTCTATCTCAGTTAGTGACATTGAGCCACGGCACTCAGGGAAACTTGGACTCCTAGACACATTGCCATGTTTCCCGCCCGCAACACACCATACACCAAGTCCACATCCAATGGCCACTAAGTCCTGTCAGTTCTGCCCCCCAGTACCTCTTCTTTCCAGCGTCACTGCTGCTCAGGCTCCTCAGTGCTGTGCTCACCTCCAGTCTTGCATCCTTCCATTCACTATGGCTAGAATGACGCTCATTTGGAAAGCCGGTCTTGTCTCTTTCTGCTTAGGACCCTTCAGAGGTTCTCCACTGTCTAAGGATCTCACCCCTATTGGCCTCTTCAGCCTCTTCTTCTTTCACTCCCCACAAACCTTACACTCCTCAGGGCCCCTCTTCACTCCCACATGTTGTTCCACCTGTGTGAATGCCTTTCCTTTTGCTCTTCCCCTGGTGAAGTCTTACTCCTCCTCCAAACTCCGTAACCCCCTCAGGAGCCTTCCCTGACCTCCCCAGGCCCAGCTGAGCCTGTGTTGCTCTGCTTCCCACATGCCTGCTCACGACACTTGTTTCAGCCCCGACGTACAGCACTTTAGCTGTGTCTGTGTTCAGGGGGTGCTTCTCCCGAGAGGGCAGGGGCTGTGCTGTCCCTGCCTGCACTCTCAGCACCGTGCACGGGCCTGGCATACTATGTTAGAGTAGATGTTGTTGAATAATAATACGTAAGTGCATGACTTTGGGGAGAGGTGCCCAACCTGAACCCCAGCTGATATTCATAGAATCATACAACCTGGCAGTCAGAGATAAAGCCCAACCGTGGAGATAAAACCCAAACGGTTCTTTATCTATTCAGCCCATGTGTGTTGACAACCTTTTTGGGGTTGGGCACCAATGTACTGGGCACTGAGATTCCAAGATGAAGGAAATGCCGCTCGAGGCTCCCAAGGAATTCCGAGGTCAGAGGTTCGAAAACCAACGTGAGAGGGTCCCTGGCACCTTACGCGCAGGTGGTGTGGCTTCAGGAGGAATAGCTGTGTGCTTTTGTCTTCTATCGGGGGTGTGGCGGCTGGAGGCTCTGTCCCATCTCTCAGTGTGGATCCTGTGACTGGGGACTAACGTTATTGAGGGTGAGGATAAGGAGGACTTTACCAAACCTGCATACAACCTAAGGATGCGGGCAGCAACGTCACGTGCGATCAAGAATCATGACCCTGACTTTGATAGGGACCATGGGGAAAACCATTTTAAACCTCGTGCCATAGGTTCCTGTGTAATATCTCCCAGTTGATATTCATGTTTGCATTCAGTATCTCCATCTATAACTATGATGTGGCTTGCTGTTCTGGGTGGTCTGAGGAAATAGAGGATGAATAAGAAAGATCCCACATGCCCTAATCGGTTTGGCTCAGTGGATAGAGCGTCGGCCTAAGGACTCAAGAGTCCCAGGTTCAATTCCGGTCAAGGGCATGTACCTTGGTTGCGGGCACATGCCCAGTAGGGGGTGTGCGGGAGGCAGCAGATGGATGCTTCTCTCTCATTGATGTTTCTAACTATCTCTCTCCCTTCCTCTGTGTAAAAAATCAATAAAATATAATTTTTTTAAAAAAAGACCCCACATTAAGAAGGTTAAAATCCTCTAGGGGACCTAACTCATGCATTCATATAAACAAAAGGTAATACATCTCTAAAGGATTGTGGAATAGCATCTATAAAATGCTTTGAGTTTTGACGAGAAGCTCAGGTGTTCTGGGATATTGAGTTTGCTAGTGTGGGCAAGATGTTAAGTAGGGCCAAGGACACAGGCCAGTTACCTGAGGACAGAGCTGCTCCCTGACCACAGGTGAGCCCTACGCCCAGCCAGCCTCGGCCTCATTCCTGAAAGCCCATTGTGCAGGAAGGGGGATGGGCTGTTGGATACTGGGGAGGGTCCAGAGCTAATTTTGAGTCTTTAGCTACAAAGAGTAGCCTGGTTTCCTAAGCCTGGATGTGTACTCTCCTCTTATTTGGCACGATCTTGTAACAGGACCAATTCCAAATCCTGTGAATTTAAAATGCTGCAAGTTTTTTTGTTTTTATATTTTTACTGATTTCAGACAGGAAGGGCAAGGAAGAGAGAGGAAAAAACATCAATGATGAGAGACAATCATTGATCCGCTGCTTCCTGCACACCCCACCATGGGGATCCAGCCTGCAACCTGGGCATGTGCCCTGACGGGGAGTGGAACCGTGACCTCCTGGTTCATAGGTTGACGCTCAACCACTGAGCCATGCCAGCAGGGCACAAAATGCTCCAAGTTTTCAAATATATATAGTCTCCCTTTACAAAGTTAACATGTTTTTCCAGGTTTTTCGAGAAATCGATTCGTTGAATGCAAAAACTGTTTAAATCAGACAGCATACAATACAAGATTTTTAATGCTCCGTCTTTTAAGAGTGCACTTGGTTTCTGACAAACAAACCTTTTGTTGACATGGATATTAGGGGAACAGTACTAAAAAATATCAAAGATAGTCACACACCCCACGGTTTTATAGGGAACACCCTCTGTCTTTCCCATATGCAGCCTGGAAAACAGGGCCAGGACGATCCTGCAGAAACTTCCTGATGAAAACAGCCGGGTCAGCCGTTCCCAAGCTGCAGCCCGGCTGTGGCGCAACCGCAGGCAGGGCTCCGCGCTTCCTTGGCGACTCCAGAGATGCTGTGCCTCGGGGCAGCGCCTGCGCGCAGCCGGCCTGAGGGGCTCGAGGGGTATGGGGTCCTTGGCGCGGGGCTGGGTCCTGGGGACATCCCAGACCTATCTGGCTGAAAGACTCGATTATCTACCCAATAGTCACGTGGCCAAACCCGGGTTAATCACCCCTCCCGCTCCAGGTTCGCTTTCCGCCCGTGCACGCACCCCCTCCTCCCGCCCCCCGCACCTGCACTGCCGCTGCGCTTGCTCTGCAGGGAGCTACAGAATCTGCAGACACCGCCGCCCCGCCCCCCCTCAACCCCCCCCCTCACTCGCCGCCCCCCCCCCCCCCCCCCCGCATATACACACAATGCCTCGGCAGCTTTTGAAAAGAAAACCAGGAGGGGTGCTCTTTTGTTCTTTCACTGGGTTAACTTGGTTAATGAAATTCAATTCCCATCTCCATCCCAAATTTGCAAATTTCTCGCCAGGATGTCGAGCGCTGGCCACTTCATTGATGGAGATGTTCTGTGTTCCTGGCCCTGTGCTAAATGCTCTTCCAACTCATCTTAGCTAAGCCTCAGAGCCACCCACCCTCTCAGGGTAGGTGTTGTTATCCCTGTAACGCAGGTGGAAGAATCCAGGCACCGGGAGTCGCTTGCCCAGGGCCTTGATGGCGCGCCTGGGTTTGGAGCCCAAGCCTGTCTTGACCTCAGAGCCCTAAATCTTTATTGCTGTTCTTTATTTAGCAAGATTAAGAATAATAGCTTTAAAAGAGAATAACAGCTAATACTTATTGAGAAACGACTGCTCGCCAAATGCTGTGCAAAGTATTTTTCCAAACTGCTACCCTCAGAGGCAGGTCTGCCACTCACCAGTTACGTAATCCCGAGCAAGTTTCTTAACCTCTTTCTGACTCGATTCTCTGTCCGCAAAATGAGGCTAAAAATATGGATGTTGTGAAGAGCAAACGAGTTAATATATGCAAAGCTCTTTGACTGGCACATATTAATCCCTCAAAAAATGCTTCTTACCTACTTATTCTGACCATCACCTCCATTTCACAAGTGCGGGAGGTAGGCTTGGGGAAAGTAAGCAACTCCTTAGTCCAGGTTGCCCAGTGCACGCTCGCTCTGCTGCACAGACCTGCCCAGAAGTCCTGCGAGGTGCGGGCCTGCCCGCAGGTGCGTTGCACCTGGCAGGTGGGAGGCACGCTTCCTGGGCGTTGCAGAGCGCGCCGCAGCCCGGAGGCCGCGACTGGTCCTGGGTGGGCACAGCTGGGGGCTCGCCTAGCCCCGGATATGGGGGTGCGAAGGCCCGGGCGGGGCGGAGGTCCCATCGGAACCCTCCAAAGCTAGTCGAGCGACACCCAGAGCAGCCAGCCCAGAGCGGTCAGCGCGGAAGCCCCCCCCCACCCCCCACCACGCCACCCGTCCCGTCCCCCAACCCGCTCCCGCCGCTCTCCCCCTCCCGCCGCTCTCCAGGGCGGAGTTTCCTCCTCTGCTCATTGTTCGCGGCCCAGTGCCCGCCCAGCCCTGCCCCGCCCGGCACTGCCGCCGCCAGCGCGCTCCGGGGGGAGGGGGGCGGCGCGGGCTGGACGGAGTCGCAGCAGCCGCTACCCGGGCCGCAGCCGCGCAGACACCGCCCGCGACGCAGCCGCCCGCCGTTCCTCTGCCGCTTGGCTCCGAGCCCCAGCCCAGCTCTGCCGCAGCGGCCGCGAGGAGGGGCCGCCCGAGCGCCACTCGGGAGCACGGGTCACCGCCCGGCCGCCGCAGCCACCGCCAGGCCTCCGCGCGCGGCGCCCAAGCTCTCACCCCGGCGCTCGGACCCTCCGCCCACCGCGCAGCCACCTGCTCCGGGCCCGGGGCCAGGACACGATGCGTTCCGCGCTGGCCCTCTCGGCGCTGCTGCTGCTGCTGTCTCCGCTGCCGTCGCTCTCCCAGGATGGTAAGTGTGCCCCGACCCGCCGGGACCCCGCCGTGCCCGTGCGCCCCGGCTGGGCCGGCCTGCGGTGGAGCCCGCCGAGCCTCCAGGCCGGCCGGTAGCAGCCGGCCCCTCCGCCGACCTCCCGCTCGGGCCACACACCGAGTCCTGACCTTGCACCATCCACGCCCCTTCCAGCCCGAGAACGCGGCAGGTGCCGGCCCGAGCGTGGATCGTCTCAGGTCCCGGGTCGGGGGCAGTGGGCGAGGAATTGTGCCGGGGCGGACGGGGGCGCGCGGGCGCTGGACGGGATTTCGGGCAAAGAGAGCGGGAACTTAGGGCACCACGAGGCCCCAGGGTTTGGCGCGACCCTCAGGGTCTGATTACTCCTTTTCTCCGTGTTGGAAGGGACGAAGGGGGCGGTGTTGTGTGGTCGTTGATCACTGGCATAGCGGCACTCCGGGCGCTCAGGAGAAAGTCCCCGAAGCAGGTGACAAGCCTCCGCTAATGGCCCACGCGCGATGTGTGACTGGTTCGCCAAGAGGTTTTCCCAAACAGCGTGAGCAGGCTCAGCCCACCGGGCCGTGCTGGGGCGGTGGAGGGGGAATAAGCAGACCTCCCCCAGCCCCAGAATCACCTGAAGTCCCGGCCTCCTTGTCACCAAAGGAGCCCTTCTTAGCGCGTGGCCGGGACCCCTGCTCCACCCCCTTTGTATGAACAGGAGGAACTTTGCTCGTGCACCTTGGGCTGCACCCTAGAAACACACCCATTTTCCTTCTGAAGGGAAAGTGTTATTACCCTTTTGGGGGGACAGGCGGTGGCTGCCAACCCAATCAGAACGGTGTCCCACGGCCCCCAGGAACGGCTGGACTCTCAGCCCCAGACAGAGGTGCATCTCTTTCGTACCCGCCTGAGCACGGGTCTGCAGTGAGGGCGAGTGATGTTCCCACCTGGGGTCAGGAGGGCCGGGGTGAGAGCCCCGCCAGGGAAGGGCGCTGCTGCTCGCAGGTGCTGGCATTTGGGACTAAACTCAGCGGCAGGGGGGGCTGGGATGGCGGTTCTGTATATATAGTCTCTGCATCGGAACCGCTGGGAAGCTTCGGCGGTGCGGAGGGCCGGCGCTCAGCACACAGGCTCCACCAGCCTGGCCGGAGAGGGAAGGGCACTCCCAGTGAACAAAGGGTGTGCCCTGGAGGAGGGGGCGCAGTGTGAGGAATGGTGGGAGCAACTCTGAGGATAGCAGTCCCTGAAGATTTGTACAACCGCCAGGGCTGAGAAGATGTTAGAGAAAGTGCTCTGGCTACTCGCTCAGTCCAGTGTTCCTTGACAAGAACCCTTTCTGTGAGGAGCCTCTTAGCGCCACCAGAGGGAAATGGGTTAGTTCCCAGTGCTTCTGAGCTTGCAGAGGCTGAGCTTTGAGGAGCGGGTGAGGGTTTGGGGATGAAACACCCATCCTCCTGCCCTAAGAGGGGGTGCCGTAGAGCCTCCTATGGGAAAAGCTGCAAGCCCAGCGCTGCTGGCTTCAAGGCTGGACTGTCTTCCCTGGCATCTAGGCACTGCCCTGAAGCCCCGTCTCTTCTAGGAGGCCATCCTCAAGCCTGGCACTGGGCACGGCACATGGTAGGAGCTTGATAAGTGGGTAAACACATGTAAACAAAAACCAACCAGGACCTCCCTCCTGCCCCCTCAGCAAGTCAGTTGGCTTCTCTGAGCTCCCCCAAGTGCAGTTATGAGAATATCAGTGATAAAGGGAAATGCTTTACAAAGTGTAAGTCAGCAAGGAGTTATTCTTATTTGCATACATAGAAGCCTGAAAAGGCCGAGTGGGACAGGCTTGTGTTTAGTGGCTGTGGAGGGAGTCGGTAAGGACTGCTCCATCTCTGCCCTTCTGAAGGTGTGGCCACCTGGGGTTATCAGGGATGGTGTGACCCCCAAGCTGCTGGAATCCTGTGATTCAGTGCTAAAAAACCCCCACACAGGCTTATAGTGAGTCTCCTCAGCAAAGGAATTATCCCTGGCCAAGGTCCCCTGGGAGCTTACCTCCTTAGACAGGCGGATCATGCAGCTTACAGCATAAGCACACTCAACCCAAGGTCCCGACCGTGCAGTACACTCCTCCCCAGTGCGTTTTGGTTTGATACCATGTGGTTGAATCACGAGTCGTATCTCTGAGCCTCGGTTTCCTTATCTATGAAATGATAACAAATCTCTAACGTGCCTGTCGCTGGAAAGATAACGAGCTTGATGATGTACCCAGCTCGTGGTCAGAGCTCAATAAATCCTAGCTGTTACGATGAATACAGCATATGAACTGAGCACGTGGTTGGCTTACGGTGCCCCAGCATCAGGATTCTGCTCATGTTTGTGGGTGTCCGTCCATATGGACTAATAAAAACTGAAACGTAAAGTGCTACCTGGTGTGGGAAAGGTGGTGACTTGGGCAAAGCTTCCTGAAGAAGGTGGGGGTTTATCTGGGGATTTTAACATAAAAGGGCCGATGTGGGATGGGAGACCTATTTCTAGGGTGGCTGAGGCTACATGAATTGCAGGGTGCAGGGAACGCAGACTAGAGGCTGGGGGTCATGATGGGGGTCCTTGATATGGTGTCAGTGGGAGGGATAGAATAGGGGGACAGCAGGTATTCCCAGCATGGCCTTGCTTGGGCCTGGCTTTGAAGCAGGAGTGAACAAGACTTGAGGGGTGGGAGCAGACTAGTCTAAGCAGGTCTGAGGAGAGAGAGGTAAGGGACAGACTGGGAAGGGATGAGAAATCTGGGGGTCACCAAGGCACCAGGTGGCAACTTGGCCAGAGCTGCGGGGTGTGGCCACCTAGGAAAGGGCAGAAGCGGGGAGATTGGCAAGTGTGGGCTGGCTCTCTGGGGCTGGCCCTGGGCCTAGAGAAGGCAAGGCTCAGAGGTGAGGAGAGGGGACAGCACGGAGGCTGCACCCCACCTGCCTTTTCCTCCGGGATCCATGTTTGAAGGCAGAGGAGGGCTCCTGCTGGGGGTGGGGGTGTTGATATCTGCTCTTCGGAAGCTGAGAGAGGAAGGGGATGCCTCCTGGCTTGAATTCCCCTGGTCAGGGAGGGCTGGAGGGATAACTCCTGTCCGTCCTCAGGCATCATCCTGCTGAGAAGCCTTCCCTGCCTTCCTAGGTGGAACCGGCCATGTTCCATGGTCTGTTGGGTGCCTCCCCCACCACACGGTGACCCCTCAAGGGCGGGGATCTGCAGATACTCTTCTCCACCCCCAGGGCCCAGCGCAGCACCAGGCGCTGAGCAGCTGCCTGAGGTTTTATCTGGAGTGTTGAACTGAGGGAATGGCCCTAGCCCCCGGTTCTGGCTCTCTGGGAGGGAGCCAGGCCAGCTCGCATCCTGGGCAGTGATGACGGCCAGTGGGCTCCTGCTGCAGCGGCCGGGGCCGGCAGGAGCAACTGCTGAGGGTCCAGGCTTCTGGGCCCCAGATCCATGGCTGCTGTGAGGACAACTTAGCCCTGAACTGGAAGCCCTCCACTCCTGAGGCAGGTGGGCAGAGCCCTCGGGGAAGCTCACTGCACCTCATGGGAGGGAGGCTGGGGTTCAATGGCCCCTACCCTGGGAGAGGCCTGCTTCTTCACACCCTTCCCACACCAGGGGCCCTCTGCAGGTCCTCTGGGTGCAAGCTCTCCCACATAACTGGGAAGAGGAGAACCAGCTTCCTCTGCTTGCCCCCTGCTCACAGCCCGAGCCCGAGCCTGAGCGCCCCTGAGACCTGGGAGCTCTGGGCCCACTTCCTATTTGTGCCCGTGGGGTGTGACGCAGGGCGGGGAGCTCTGCGGGCGGGGGTGGGGGTGGGGGTGTTCCTGTCACGTCCCATCCCCAGGAACGTGGGTGAAGTTGCACGGGCCTCCCCTTGTCACGTGTCCGGTCCACTGTGTGGGGCTGTTAGAAGATCAGATGAGGTGGCAGATCTGAAACTGTGACTCCGGGTCACACAAGCCTCTTAACTGTAGGTAAGGACATCCTTCCAGAGAATCTACACACAAGGTCTTCATATTGGCAGTAGTGTTTACTGTAAGATTCCTTCAAGCAGGCGGTACAAAGCAGAATTCAATTGGCAACGGTAATTTCAACACCATTAAGTAAACTAGAGAATCCTAGAACACAGAATTCCAGAGCTGGGAACCTTCTGGAAAACATCTACACCTGCTCTCTCTCTTTTAAAAAAAAATATTTTTATTGATTTTAGAGAGGAAGGGAGAGGGAGAGAGAGAGAGATAGAAACATGAGGGAGAATCATTGACTGGCTGCCTCCTGCATGCCCCATCCTCGATGCCCACAACTCCGAATGTGCCCCCGACTGGGAATCGAACCCGGGACCCTTCTGTCTGCAGGCCAACGCTCTATCCACTGAGCCAAACCAGCTAGGGCTCTTTTTTAAAAAAATGTTTTTTATTGATTTCAGGGAGAGGGGGAGAGAGAGCGGGAGAGAAAAAGAGTGAGAGAGGAGAAACATTAATGATGACAGAGAATCAATCATTGGTTGGCTGCCGCCTACACACCCTCCATTGGGGATCGAGCCTACACCTGGGGCATGTGCCCTGACCAGGAATCGACTGTGACCTCCTGATTCATAGGTTGACACTCAACCACTGAGCCAAACTGCCTGGGCGTCACCTGCTCATTTTTCTGATGAGGGCATGCAGACCAGGCTGTGAGGTCACTGTCCAAGTTCCCGGCGACTCCCAGTGGCGGCTTCCCGGGAGCTGCGTGGACGTGTGCGCAGCCACAGAACCTGGTCACTGGACCTTCCTCCTGGGCCGTGGAGGAACTCATTGGAACACTTTTCAGAAAGGAATGCATGATGTTGACAACTCTGTACCGTGCCCAGACTCTCTCCCCACCCCTTCGCCATTGGGGCAAGCTGAGGCTGGGAGCCGCTTTGTTACTCAAGAGTTAGACTCTCAGAGGGCTCCCCGAGCACCATGCCCAGGGCTGGCCACCGTGTGTTATGACTGCATGTGTCTGTCTCCCACTGCTGAGAGCCCCTGTCGTGCCCACAACAGCCAGCCAGGACCTGGAACAAGCAGGTGGTTAGAAGTGCTGGTTAGATGACCGGTGCTCGAAAGCCGAAATCGACTGCAGATTCAGGAGCATCCCCTCCCCACATTCTCCCACCTCAAGCTTTTGTATTGGCTCTGAGCCCTGCCACCTGCACCCCAACCCCCGCCCACTGTAGCAGCGGCCAGCACAGACCCTCAGCTTAGCTTGGCCTCCTGGCCCACCCTCCCGCCCCACCCCTTTCCACCACCCTTTCTTCCTTTGTAGCCTTATTCCCCTCGGGTCAGCCACCTCCAGCTTCCCTAGGGCCAGGGCGCAGGGTGGCACCCCGTCCGCCAATTGTCGTGGCCGGAAGGCTGTGTGCCTCAGCCCAAGGGGAAGAGAATTCTGAGGAGTGGCTGAGTGGGGCTTGCCATGCAGCCCCAGGTTGGGGGTGCAGGGGGCCCTCCTAGAGCCAGATCCCCGGAGACCCGTGGGATGACCAGCCCACAGCTGTCTGGTCTCTAACCTTGCAACTCCCAGGTCAAGATACAAGGGAGAGGGGGGAGGCAAGTCTTAAACATATCACCTAAGTTCAGGGAGAGGGCAGCGCCACTTGCCCTGAAATTCATGAATCTCTGTCCTAGGGTCCCTCCGCCCCCATCCAATCTGACTCCTGTGGGAACCTGCTCTGAACACACCGACTGGAGCTGGAGTCTCCAGCTGGGGTAGCACGAGGTTGGCTTTGGACAGCCGCTACCTCCCAGACCGTTCCAGAGGGGGGCAACTGAGGCCCCGACACCAAGGACTCACAGTAGTTCACACAATCAGCTCCTTCCCAAATACCCACATGCCTCATGGCCTCATTTCCATCAGCACTCTGCTTGAATGCCACCTGCTCAGGGACCTTCTGGGGGGATGTCTTGTATTACACACCCTTGTCCCCTTCCTCTGTTCCTTGTCCATAGCACTAGTCACCTAGTGCACTCACTTCTTTGTCTCTCCCTTGCGTAGACTGTAAGTTCCATGAGAGCAGCACCTAGACCAGTCAGTACCTGGCACGTGGTAGATGCTCAATAAATATTTGCTGGATGAGTGAGTAGCAAGCTGGTTTAGAACCCAAAGGCTTGCCTGCCAGAGCTGAGCTTTCCAACTGCAGGGCTTCTAACCTGTTTCCAGACGAAAGAGGCAGGTGGCAGGTGGGCTGGCCGTGGGTGTGGGGGGAACAGACAGATGGGGATGAGAGGGAGCAGGGACTCCTGGGAGGAGGAGAGCTGTGGGTGGTGCAGCAGCTAGGGCTTCTGTCTGTTAGAACTTGATTTGGCTGCTCGGAGCAGCTAAAAAGAAATAGTGCATTATACAAGGCAGAAGTTCTGTCTCTGTATATAATAGGTTCAGCGGGCTGGTGTGGTAGTTCTGTCACCGTTAACATTGCTTCGCGGTCCAAGATGGTGACTTGGGCTCCAGATATCAGGAAAAGGAACGAGAAGCCTGCCGCTCCTCCCTGGGGATGCCTGCCAGAAGCCACACACAGCACTTGCCGTTACGCTGCATGGGACTTAGTTCTGCGGCCACACCTAGCTGCAAGGGAAGCAGGGAAGAGTCCTTTCCTGAGGGAAAGTAATTTTTATTTCAGGCACCCATATGCCTAACTGAAAATCAGTGGTTCAGTTACGAAGACGAAGCACAGAATGGGTTTCTCCCCAGCTGCCCTCAGTCTGTCCTCGCCTTGCCAATCAGATCAACTTGCACCTGTGTGAACAGAATGTAAGCAGTTGTCCTCAAGGGCCTGAGGCTTTGCTGCCTTCTGGCTGAGTCAGCTCTAGCTTAGCCCTTGTTTTTTGTGTGGCTCCAGCCTTTTGGTACTGATGGAGCAGTTCTTTGTGATGCACCACAAAACCCAGCTTCCTCACACTCAGGCCCCTCAGCCTTGAGCTACTCCAGTGAGCAGAGGTGGCCTGGGGACACATTGAGCTGGGCCTCCACCAGGGCAGGCAGAGGGGGGACCTGCTTTCCCCCACTAGCCTCTGGATGACAAGTATTTCTGCACCCCAACCTCAGTGGGGTGAGTGCAGGGCTGAGGGGGATACTATACTGTCTTAGGAGTCAGGGCCGGGAATGCAGCAAGTGGAGGCCAGTGGCTTTCACTCCTGGTGGAGGAGTTCTGTGAGATGCCTTGGGGGCACCCAGAGCTTAGGGTGCACTCCTGGAGGGGAAAACTAAGAGTAGGCCAATTGGGGGGGGGGGTGGAACTTCAGTCCCACCCACTCTGTGCAGCTTTGCTTTATCTGTTCTTGTAGGGACCTCCACATAAGAGTTTCTTGGAGAAAAAGTTCTGTCAAAGAGAAGAAAATGGAAATCTCTTGGCATACGCCCCAGGTTTTGGAGTTAGAAGCTTGGATTTTAGTCTGAGCTTTGGCACTTACTAGCCTTGTAACTTCAGACTTGTTCCTTGGACTCTGTTTCCCCGGCCATAAAACGGGTATGATGCCTTCCTCAGCAGTGAGGCTCCGGGCAATCTCGGGTGGTGCGCCTGACACATTCTGGTTTTATTTCTTTTACTGGCCGCGGCTCTAGCCCAGCGTGAGGTGGATGAAAAAGACACGGCTCCCGGACCCTGCCAGGCCAGGCTTTCCCTCTGTGGCTCTTGCCCAGGAACCAGCCCTTCCCCATTTAGTCACTGCCCCACAGCCAGGCCGCTCAGGGAGGGGGCCCCAGGCCTGGGGGCTCCGTTGTAGACCACAAACCCGGGTGAGGTGGCCAGGGTGCGCTTAGCTAAGGAGTTCTGATGGCCAGTCCCCTCACCTTCGTGGTTCCCATGAGGTGCTTCTTACCCCAGCTCTAGGGGGTGCTGCCCATCACTTTGGGCTTCAAGTGAAAACAGCCTTTCCTGAAGCCACCCAGACCCTTATCCTTGCAGGTTCTGCCCCTCATACTGAAATGGGGTCTCACCTCCATAGCTGTTTTCCGCCTGGATAGATGGGATAGATGTGCCTCAGCCACCCCTGCTCCACTGCCCTGGTCCAGCCGCCAGATCTGGGTCTCTCCCCCTCTCCTTCTGCACAGCGTTCTTTCTCCTCAACCAACTCTACCCTCTCGCACCAAATTCCCAGTGACACCATCCAGTCCTGGCTGTGAAGCGGGCTGATGGTCCTTCTGCAGCCATCTCCGCATTTTCCTTCTCCGAGAGGGGTGGGGCGGGGGAGGGGCACGGGGACCAGGGCGGGGACTGTTTCCTCACAAAGAAGTGGGAGGAAGGTAGGAACTTTCTGCACAACAAACCCCTGGGGCGGTGCTCTTTTTCCTTTCATCACGTGGATGACTCGGTGTACCCAGATGGTAAGTCGGGGCTAGCATCATTCGGTCTTTTAAGAAAACGTCTACAACTGTGTTAGAACAAGCTGTGTCCCAAACTGTGTCCACAGAGAACACTAGCAGCCCTCAAGCTATTGATAGTTATGCCCTCTATGAATGATAAATGAATAAAAATTGTTTGATGGGAAAAAGAGAACTATGACCCACAATGTTTGGGAAAGTTCCCCTCCTCAGAAAATCAGTCTTATGATACCTGCACTGAGCTGTCCCCTGTTACCTCCATTTAATCTCGTTTAATCCAGTGATCCCCAAACAGGGGTAACTGTGGAGCCTTCCCTCTCCTGCATCCTCTTTAGTGGATCATCTGTCAGCATCGTGTGGGAAATACTGATGTAAAGGTGGAGTTTGTTTGCCCGGACAGAGGTATCCTGGGATGTGCCATGTTCGGTCCCATGAAAAGCCCTGGACTGGGCTGGGGGGACGTGGGAGGCAAAGCGCACGGGTGCGTGTCTGGGGCTTTGCTAAGCAAGACCTTTGACGCGGAGACGTGGCCTCAGCCGGCCCTCCTTCCGTAGGGCTTTCGTAGATTCATAGGAAGCGCACGGACGGCTGGATGGGGCCACACTCCCGGGTCCCGTGTCTGGGAACAAGGTACCTTCCAGGCCCTCCTGGGTGTTTAACGACGGTGCTGCTTCTCAGAAGTCGGAGGCGTTACTAAGAAAGGTGGACGTGTTGATGTTCGTCCCGCCCAGATGGAGCAAATATCGTTGCTCCTGGCTCATCGTTGCCTCTGCCCCTGCTGCTCTGAGTCCCTCATCCCGTCAGCCTGCCCCCGGGCTTGGAGCAGGGGCTTCCAGAGGACGAGCTGCCAGCCAGCACGGCCTCAGTGGCTCACCCGGGGCAGTGGTGCTGGGGCTTTCTCTCCGCTCTGGTGAAGCAGGGCTTGCTGAGGTGCGTGGATCTCATCCACCTTCAGGCTCTCATTTTTCCTGGGAGTCGGGAGCCACATGGCTGAAAGGGTGGGGAGAGCATCTTTTTTTCTGAGACACTTGCTTGCATGTGTTTTCCAAGATGCTGCCAGCACCTAAAGGGCACCTAGCACCTCAGGCGCCCCTAGCACATAAGGCACTCCTTACAGGAAGGTCGCTGAGCAAGCACAGGGAATCCCAGCTCAGGCAGATGCAGCTCTGCACGCCAGCCCTAGGGGGCGCTGCCTAGTAGTGTTGGCTGGGTCTCGGCCTGCTGCTCCCTTCCCCCAGCCCTGTGCTATCAGCCCACTCCCCAACATATCCCCTCTTCCAGCCAGGCTGCATTCATCTGGAGACCCCAGAGCACTGCCCAGAGCGGCTTCTCACCCTGACAGCCACAGTTGGCCCTGTCACAAGGGAGCTTGTGCTGTGGACACCTGGCTCTCCTCCCCTTGGTATCCTGGGAGCTGGCACTTGGGTGGAGAAACACTTTGGCTTTTACTCCCAGGCCCAGGGAGATCCTGGAAGTCTGGTCCTGACCACACAGAATCACATCTCTGAATTCCATGTGCTTTTTTGGGCAATCCTGTCACCCCAACTATAACTGCCCCAGGGCCTCCTGTTAATTAAGCTTTGTGTATTATGTGTGTGGGGGGTGGTGGCAGGCATGGAGCAGATACTCAGGAGGGTCCATCTGAGTCAGGTGTCGACTAGAGAGCAGAGAGAAAACGAAAACAGGTTTGCAAGAGGAAGATGCTGCACCACTCGGGGCAGAGCGCTCGCTGCGGACCTCAGTTTCCTCATCCGAGAGGGGCTGGTCCAGAAGTTCTCGGGGACCCTCTTGTTCCCTATTTCTTGGCCATCTGGATGACTTGACCTTCCTGATGATTTTGGCCCCAGAACTGCTGGCATAATGGGACTGGGTTCAAGTGTGTGGATGCATCCAGGGGGGCTGGGGGAGCCTTGATTGGACAGCACTGAGGCTTTGAGTCAGTGGATATGGCTGGAGGCGAAGGAAGCTGTTCCCACTGCAGCTGGCTGCTGGGGACAGCCAGCAAGAGACACCTTGAATTCCCGATAATGTGAGGGAGGGCGTGCGTACATGTCCCCTGTTGTCCTGAGATGCCCTGTCTCCTCACCACCAGCCTCCCCATCCAGTGGCCAGGAGGGGGAGCAGGAGCATAAGGGCCTATGCGTCCTACTGCAGCGATGGATGGTCACCGCTGTGCCGCAGGAATCTGTGTATATCTACATATGTTTATTTATTTAGAATAAACACCTTTATTACATGAGCTAAGACAGGAGGGAAGACGATGTATTTGCCTTTCCGGACCTTGATTTTCTGCAATTAGAGCTCCAGCCCCTGGCCCTCTCACATAGCCATCTGCTTGGCCATGCTGGCCTGGTCTCGAGCGATGCAGGCAAGAAGCCTGCCTGCTGGAGCTGCCCCTCGAGAAGACTGCTGATTTTGGCGTTCTTTTTCCTTTCATCAGATTTCTTCTGAATTTTCTTTGATCGTTTTCTGTCAAATTCTCTTCCTCATCAGGAGTAGCGTGGCCGAGGGGGGGTGCCTAGTGGGACTCGAACGACTGGGGGTACCGGGTGCCGTCAGTGAACACGCTGCAGTTCTTTTCGGGGGTCTTGCTGTGGACCAGCTCCTGTGGGGCGCACACAGACACCAATAATCCCTGTTTTGCGTGTACAGCACTCGGAGCCCCAGGAGGAGTGGCCCACCTCCTGGCCCTTGTTGCCTCCTGCACGTGGACCGTGTGTGCGCGGCGGGAGCTGATCTCAGTGCTGGCAGCAGGACGTCCCAGCTCATGTTTCCACTTCTTGTGCCGGGGCTTTCTCTTGCTCCCTGTCTCGCAAGCGCTTGTACCAGTTGTTCTGAGAGATGCCCATGGCTCGGTGCCGGCTGGAAAGAGCCCGCAAGAACTTTTAAAACATGCAGTGCCTGACTCTTTAGTCAGGGGCACTGACCTCTTGTTCCTTAGATTGTCAGATTTTAAAAAAGGTCAGTGGCCAACACAACAGTAGCTATCTGGTGTGAATGAATCAAAATTATACCTTTTTTTTTTTTGTCAGATTGGCAAAATATGTCTTTTGCTGCAGAATTTAGTGATTAGTTTCTGTGTGCCATGAGATGGAAAGGGTTGAAAATCACCATCACTGACCACGAGTTCTAGAAGCCAAAGAAGGTGTGACCAGGTGCCCTGTACTCTGCCCATCTGCCCCTTGTCAGGGTGGGAGTAAGTGATGTCCAGGGTCCCTTTAGTTCTGATGTTATGACACAGGGATGCAGAGGGCAGTGATGTCTGCATGGCTCCCTGCCCTCTGCCCTGCTTCCCCAGCCTGAGGGGTGAGCACCAGCCCCTCTCTGGCTGCAGCTGCAGGTGGGATGCCATCACTGTAAAAGCAAAGACGGGTCTGTGAGGGGAGATGAGAAAGGCAGTGCCCCTGGGCTCAGCATCTCTGAAATCGCGGGGCCTGGGTTGTGCCACCCTCCAGAGCACCCGCTTTCCAGGTGGGACATGTGAGGCCGGAGGACGGTGGTGATTGGCCCAGAGTCATGTCTTGAGGCTCCGTAGCCCCTTCCACGTCAGGTGCGCCTTTGTGCTCTGTGTGCAGAGGGGGCTGAATGAACTTGACCTGGACGCCTGCGCTCTGCACCCACCCGACAGGGGAGCAAGACTGGAAACGCAGCGAGGAGAGTGGAGAAAGAAGTTGGATGCGGAGCGGGGGAGGCGTGGGGCAAGAGGCGGTGCCTCCCCTGCCACACCCCAGCCTAGCCTCAGTAGCAGTCACGCCTGACCCCTGGCCTGGCCCGAGAACCTTCCCAGGGAAGCGTTTCTCTCTGCTCCCAGATTCTTCTGAAAAGAGCGGTGAGGGCACCCCGCGTGAGCGTGTGTGCGTGTGTTCACCTCGCAGTCTCCCTCTCTGCTGTCGCTAAGCCTCGGTATCTTTGGGGGAGACATTTCCAGCTGTTTGGACACCTGGCTCCAACCAGGACTGGCGCTGGGACCCTTGCTTCCTTCCCTTCCTTAGGCGGAGCCATAGGAAACCAAGCTTCCTTGACTGGCTCCGGGGGACGACTTGGCTTTGTTTAAAAGGAACGATGGTGGCTTTTAACTCATCTCCCCCTCCACCCCGCCCTTAGTGGGGATGGGGGGAGGGCTGTTCCTTGAGAAGTTTGTTCTTCTTAGGCAATATCCCTATCAGACTCCACTCACTCCCCCGGGGGAAGCCGAGGGCTCTCCCACCTTCAAGCACCAGAGAAAGCCAGATGCCGTGCTACCTCCGAAAGCAGAGTCTGGCCTTTATTGAACCCGCTGTGCCGAGTAAGGGGGCGCCTGAGGAGCCTGCTAGCTGAGCCTGAGCCCAGCACGCGCAGACCTGCCCAGGGGACCGAGTGCTGACGTGGATTGTTGTGCAGAGAGGAGGATGCAGGTGTTATTCCTGGAAGGGGTGCACTCTCTCCAGGGCAGAGAAAGCGTTGGGAATTTGGAGAGGTCCCTGCGGCCTTCACCTTCCACCGGGCGGAAACCCGGCTGCCTGGGAACGTCACAGGCCCAATTTCACAGAACCCTCTCACTGGCCCCAGAGGCCACTGTCCGTCTATGCTGCACTTCCTTCTGGCTCCTGGCCCTTGTTTGTTTTCACCAGGACTGGAGCCGGGTCCCTGGCGGAGGTTTCCAGGAGTGGCTCAGAAACCCTGCACATCTGGTTATTTTCATGGCTTCAGGAGGTGGCGTGGGAATGACAACGTGCTCTCTCCAAAAAGTAATTACCAAGGTTGTTTTTGAACTGACTGAGGGAAGAGCCAGGTGCCAAATGCGTGCACTTTGGCTGTGGAAATACATGTGCGCCCGAGGACTCAATGCAGCAGGTGCGCCTGGGGCCGGACGGGGCCAGATGAGAAGTTGTGTGAGCCCTGTGCTGAGGTGGCTCACCCCTGTGCCGTGGTGGCCCCAGCCCTGTGCCGGGTGGCCCCAGCCCTGTGCCATGGTGGCCCAGCCCTGTGCCGGGTGGCCCTAGCCCTGTGCCGTGGTGGCCCCAGCCCTGTGCCGGGTGGCCCTAGCCCTGTGCCATGGTGGTCCAGCCCTGTGCCAGGTGGCCGTTATGGGAGGCAGCAGAGCACTTTCCTCCACAGATGGCCTGCTCCCCCACTCTTGCAGGTCCTGTCTCCCCAGCGTCCTGCCCCGCTCAGAGGGAGATGCAGACGGCATCATATGTAAAGCTCTCGGCTCGGTGTCTGGCTGATATGACAAGGCCTTTGTAAGTGCTAGTTGCATAAGTTGAAGAGTAATGATGATCCCCCGTTTTTGATGGACTTGTAGAAAATTCCATCACATGAAGAGAGGAGGCACATGTGCACACCGGTGCCTCACGGCGGCGTCAGACCCTACAGGCAGCGCCCTGCCCTCCGGCCCCAGAACTCCAGGCACCAACAGGAAAATGCTTCCCATCCAGCCAGGCCTGCCGCTCTGTGGATTCAGAGTATTTTGACATTTCCCCCCAAAGCTTATACATGTTTTTAAAAGTTCATTTTGTTCCAAGACAGCTATTTCTCTCTCCCTTGACAGGCAAGGACCGAGGCCCCCATGGGCCCAGCTCACACAGGCCCGTCTCCCACCCCCTCTGTGGAGGCTGCACGTGCAGCACGTCTGTGGTCCTTGCTGGGAATATCTTAAAGGCGAGCTGAAGGGCACTCTGCCTCCTCGGGGTCTGGCCTGTGGTTCTGGCCTTTGTGCAGGGGCCCTTCCTGGCAGGGAGGTCAGCTCAGTCAGCCGGACATCACAGGCCAGTGGGTTGGCAGCTCCTGGGCACGCCGCCCGGTCAGACAAATCAGGATTCCCAGGCCTGCAGCCGGCCAAGGGATTAGGAGGCCTTGGAAGGGCATTGTTTGGAGGAGGCTAGTCCTCTGTCCAGCTCCGAAGCAGCCTGGCCCCTTCCCTGGGCAGGCTGGCCGGCTCTCCTGGTACATGAAGCCTGACACACCGGTCCCGGCCTCCAGGGGTCAGCACCTGCACACCCTCCTGTTAGGACAGTGGCTACGGGTGGCCGAGGCAGGCCCAGGAGGGCCCTCCACGTGGGTGGGAGAGGAGCCAGAGGGTGGCGGGGGCTCCACCACAGGCAGGGCACGGCCGCACCCGTGGGTGGACAGTTGATTGGATTCCAAGCTCTTTTCTTACCTCTCTGCCTTCAGCCACAGACTTAAAATAATGAGTAATCCCAAGAATGTGTTTAGAAGCTTCCTGCTCAGGAGTTCTTTCCTGCTCCGGCTTGGGGGCGGGGCTCTGCCCTCTGACCCTCACCTGGAGAGCTTCTGATGGGCTGGGGTGGGGTGGGGTGGGGTGTGCAGCCAGCTCTGGCCTTTGATCGTCAGTAGGTCACTGAAGCCACCCCTCTGAATCCTGTAGAAGGAAGGCCTCTAGGCTGGCCTGCCAGGGAGGGAGTCGAGAGCAAAACCAGACCTCCCAGCTCCCTCGCCGCACCCACCACTCCAGCTCTCCTGGCCCCTGCACTAAAGCCCACATTTGATGATAACTGGCTCGCTTGGGGGGCAATGGGTGGTGGTGGTGGTGGTGTCTGCAATAACCGAGCTGAGTGGTGTGGCCTGAGATTCTACGTGGGGGTGGCATCTGGGAGCGAGGGAGGAGCTCAGGCCTGGAGCCAGCCTGCCCGCCTGGCTCAGCTCCTGCCCATGCCCTGCGGGACCAGCAGCTCAGCCTCTTGAAGTGCAGACATCTGTCCCCCGGGGCATGAGCTGCGGAGTTAGTGGGAGTTAGTGGCAGCCCCAGCCCGGCATTAGTGGCAGCCCTGCCCCAGTGGCCACGCATGGGAAGCCACGCAGTGAGAATGAACAGCGTACAGCTCGGGAAGGATGCAATGGCTCTCCTGGAGGGTGTGTCGCACAATAAGATGCCCAGGGAATGCAGCCAGACCCAAGAGTCAGTACTGTGCGATACCACTGATGTACATTCAAAAGCAGGCAAACCAACCCGAGGTGTTTCAGTCAGCAGAGAGGTCGCCCTGGGGGGGGGGGGGGGGCGGGGGGTGGAGCGTGGCTTCAGGGAACACAGGATGGGCCTCTGAGATTCCGCGTCCCATTCTGGGATCTAGGTGCTGGTGACGTGTGTGTTCCTGTGGCGTGTGATTCTCTGAATGTGATTCTTGGATACAAACACTCTGTGAAGTGAATGAGGAAGGGGATGTTCTCTGAACACAGCAGGCGCTTCTGGGAGCCCAGGGCAGAGCCACTGAGCAGGTGGGCGGCCTAGGCCTGGTGTCCTTCTTGGTGAAGCCGAGGAGGAGAGAGGCCCTGGACCAGGGGCTGCCAGCCCCAGAGGAGAACAGACAAGGAGCCTAGTTAGGTGCACCAGCTGTCTACCCCAGCCTTGTGTGTCGTTGGCCGTTCCAGTGAGGGTCAGAGAGAGGGCAGCACCAGGCGGGACACACTTAGTGTCCCCTGGGGATGGGGTGCTGTTCAGCTGCCAGGGGTCCTCAGGGAGTGGCCACAGATCTTCCTCCAGGAGTGCCATTGCTGGTAAGTGGTCACAGCCACACAAGGAGGGGAAGCCGGCACCTACGCGCACCTCTCTGAGGGGTGAGTTATTGGAATGTGGTGCTCTGAGATTTTAAAATTCGTACTTGTTTGTGTGTGAAGTTGACAATGTAGGTGTTTCCCTTTGTCTGCGATGAGATTTGCAAATACTTCTCTCAGTTTCTAATAGGGGGCTAGTGCAGGTGGCGTTGGGTTCTTCAGGGACCACAGGATTGGATCCACAGCGGGGTAAAAGCCTAGGCTCCCAGCCCCCGACAAGAGGGATCATGTGCCTCAGGGGTGCACAAACTCGGGCTCAGCCACCTGTGTTTGTAAGTAAAATGCATGGGAACACAGCCGTGCTCATTTAGGTGCATGCTGCCTGTGGCTGCTTTGGGGGTGCAGTGAAGTTGGGTAGTTGCAACAGAGGCTGTATGGCCCGCAAGGTCTACAATATTTACTCTCTGGCCCTTTACAGAAAAAGCTGGGCAGACCCTGTGAGACATTACTGTGTCCCAATGCCATTATCTACAAATGGGAGGCAAGGCCCACAAAACGGAAGTGGCTTGCCTGGGTAGTAGCCCCAGGCCGAAAACCAGCACCCCACTCCTAGCTGGTCCTCCTCAGGGCCCCAGGTGCGCGGAGAGAAAGCTGCCCCTCAGTCCCGCCGCACCCCGAGTCCCCCAATTTCCCACGTGCTGTGGGACTGAACAGGTTAGCTCACCTTTCTGCACTTCCGTGCTTCTGTTTTAGCTTCTAGGTATGGATTGATTTGAGAGAGCGAGAAACATGGATTTGTTGTCCCACCCATCCATGTCTTTACCAGTTGATTCTCATACGTGCCCTGACTGGGGGTCAACCCCGCAACCCCGGCGTATCGGCCGGCACGTGCTCCAACCAACTGAACTACCCGGCCAGGGCATGCACTTCGGTTTCTGAATAGTGGAAACTTTTGGGGGTTTTCACCATTGAGAGGCCACATAAAAGCCGGCCCTCTGTGGACGGCTAGTACATTTTAATCCATGAGTTCTCCGCCCTCTTCAGAGCCAGACTTATCAGACTTTCCTCTGCATCCCCACCGCCCAGGGTGGGCTGGGAAGGAGGCCCAGGCTGTAGCTGGCTTCTCGGGGGAGGAAACCCAGACCTGAGCAGGCCATGGGCACGCCCAGCATACCCCTCCCCGCGTGGCCCCTGACACCAGGCGCAGGCCCCTAAATAGCCCCCGGAAAGGAGGCCAGGCCGCGGGGCCTTTCCCTGAGACTGAGGTCTGGGGTCCATGTCAGGGCAAAACTCAGGCGGCTGTCAGGGAAGCCCTCCCTCCTCACCCTGCTGACTCCCCAGGCTTCTCTGAGGAGGTGAGGAAGCTCTTCCTGGACCCAGACCCCTCCCTGCTCACCCCCTTGTCCGGGAATTCGCTGGGCCATGGTCACCCTGGTGCTTCATCGCCCCCTCACCTCTCCCCTAAGTGGCCATGCCTCACTGGGGACCCCGGGAAGAGCCCTGATGGGTGAGGAAGCCTGTGTCCACCCCCTGGGGTCATGGCCTGTGCAGGCGTGGGCATCCCGGGAGGAGGAGCAGGCAGGCCTGTGACAGGAGGTGTGGGGGGCGTGACTCTGTGGGCCTGGGGTGGCATCACTGCACTTCCTATGTGCAGGCACTGCTGTCAGCACGTAAAGGTCTGACTCAGGCACTGTTCTTACCCTCCTCCCTGGTGACAGGGAAACTGAGGAACAGAGTTAAGACACTTGCCTGGCACACGGCCTGTGTATGGTAGAACAGGGACCTGAACCCAGATGGTCTGGCTAGAAGTGTGCTCTTAGCCACTGTTTCTGGGGGGTGCAGGTGGGGAGAGGGGAGGGGGCACACAGTGGGACTGGGCAGGGGTGTGTGCAGATTGGAGTGGATGCCCTTAGGCCAGTGGTTCTCAACCTGTGGGTCGCGACCCCTTTGGCGGTCGAACGACCCTTTCACAGGGTTCGCCTAAGACCATCCTGCATATCAGATATTTACATGACGATTCATAACAGTAGCAACATTCCAGTTATGAAGTAGCAACAAAAATAATTTTATGGTTGGGTCACAACATGAGGAACTGTATTTAAAGGGCCAGAAGGTTGAGAACCACTGCCTTAGGCTCTGGGCCACACCGCCAGGTGTAGGGGACGGGGAAGCAGGATGATTTGCAGGCTTGGGGCAGAAGAGGTGGGGTGAGGTCCCTGGCCTTGGAGCCCTCGCCCGCAGGGAAGGGGGTCCCCATTGCTGGGAGACGGCATCCGGGACAGGGGCTGCCCTCTCCTGCCCAGGGAAAGTGCCAGACGAGGACCCACCCTGGGAGTGAGTGTCGGGCGGTCCAGCTGGAACAAGCTGATAAGGGCTGAACAATTCCAGATTTGAAGAATGCCCGGAATTATCTCCCCTGATGGGGCAGCTCTGGGCCCGGCGGGGAGAGGAACGGGGAGAGGCGGTTCAGAGGAGCCAGGCCTGATCCCCCCTAGGGTGCTGTCCTGCTGTCCAGAGGCCCCAAGAGAACAGGGGAAGGGACAGGGCTGTGGGGAGGGGACCAGAACCTGTGGCCACGTTGACTCGGTCTGCCTGGCAGTGAGGAAGGCAGGTTGGGACCCTGCCCTTCCCCAGACATTGGAGCCGACCTTCCTGCTGTTTTTATTCTCATTATTAACCTCCACCCCAGCCCCTGTCCCTAGTCAGCTTGGGCTGCTGCAAAACCCACAGCCTGGGTGGCCTAAACAATAGGCAGTTCCAGGGGCTGGCAATTCCAACTCAGAGTGGCCGCGTGGCAGGTCCCGGAGACCCCCGCTGGCTGGCAGACCGCCGCCCTCCCGCGTCCTGACATGGCAGAAACGGGAAGCTCTGGGCCCTTCCTCTAGTCTGAGACACTAACCTTGGGCATGGGGGGGGGGGTCTGCTCTCATGGCCCCATGTGAACTTTCCAAAGGCCCCACGTCCTAGTAGCATCACATTGCCAGGTAGGGCTTCAACGTATGAGTTTCGGGGGACACCAAACATCCAGACCATAGCACCTCCTATGCCGGGGAAGTTGACAGGCGCATCTTTGGGGTCCTTGGCCCAAGCAAGGGGCTGTTTGGAGGGGTATAGAGAGGAGCCACAGAGGTCATTACCCTATTTTTCAGATGGGGACCTGTGCCAGGATGAAAAATGTCCCCCTCTCCCCAAATATACATGTCAACCCCGAAGCCTGTGGTTATCACCTTATGTGGACAAAGGGTCTTTGCAGATGTACTTAAGCTAAGGACCTTGGGATGAGGTCACCTGGGTTACGTGGGTGCTTGTTGACAGGTTGACTCGGCCGTCGTACTTTCCTCTGACACGTTTCCTTATAAGAGACAGAGAGGAAGAGGCAGCAACGTGATCATGGCGACAGATTGGAACGATGCTGCAAGCCAAGGAATGCCAGCAGCTACCAGAAGAGGCAGGGAAGGTTCCCCCGTGGAGGCTCCGGGGGAGGCAGACCTGTCACTCGTTGATTTCAGACTTCTGGCCTCCAGAACTCTGAGAATGAATTTCTGTTGCTTTAAGCCACCCAGTTTGTGGGAATTCGAATGGCAGCCACAGGAAACTGATACAGGACCCCATCTGTACAGAGAGGGTCTGGGCAGAGCTGGGAGATCACCACAGCTGGCTGATGACCACAGCTGGCTAGGAGAGGTGGGGCGAGGCCGCCTCCCCGCTCCCCTCCCCCGGCTCCTGGTCCAGAGCCCTGACCTTTGCCCATAAGCCCCTTCCTGGTGCTGTCCACCCAGGCCGGGCTCCCTCCGCCTCCCGCCCCCACCAACCTGGTTAGGACCTGTGTGTGTATGGGGTGGGGAGTAGTGGGATCAGCCTTCTTAATGCCACAGAGGAGGAGTATTTATAAAGGGTGGGTACAGGCTATTGAGATACCCACGGCAGAACCGCAGGGCAGACACCAAGGACAGACCCCGCACAGGCAGAGAGGGATGGAGAAGGGCGTCTTGGTGGGAGGCAGGGAGTACTCAGCTCAGCAAGAGGAGGTGGTGGGAAAGGATGACCAACTCTGCCGGCGGGGACTGTAAGGCCGCTGGAATCGGGGCGTTGCCTTATTTTATAAAACCCCGGAAGCACAGAGGTGAGGACCTCACCTGGGAGGGGGGTTGGATCACTTCTTTCAAAACAAGGGAAGGAGGGAGAGCGAAGGGGCCTGAATGCAGTGTAAAGAGAGGACATCTGACATATGGCGCTGGGGTGGGGTGCGGTGGGGGGTCCTGGCCAGGCCACCAGTGGGCTCCTAGGGCAGCCCAGGTCCCTTACTGACCCAGGAGTTTGGGGCCTGCATCCTTTCACAGCCCCTATCCTGCCAACCCCACTGTAATTTCCAGCTGCTACCTAGAAACCTGGCAATAAAGGAGTTGGGGTCCGAGGGGGGGGGAGGGTGTCCTAGAGAGCTGGGAGGGGCTGAGGCTTCAAGCAGATTGAACTGAGGCAGCATCGCCACCCCCTCCCCTTCACTGGCAGTGCCTGGGGCGGCGGGTGGGAGGGAAGAGGGAGAGATTCACAAAGCAGATGCCACATGTTGGAAAAGCAGGTCAGGCAGTTCTCGGAAAGGGACAGCCAGGCCTCAGAAGTGGCTGGTTAGGATGGCTCTTGGTCACAGCAAAAGCAGACTCGGGAATGTGCACCGTGTCCGGCGTGGGGAAGCGCCCTGGCATCCTCAGGGCCTGCACAAAGCATCTGGCCCATTTCACAGATGTGTTTCTTTCTCAGAGGCCAAGACCTCGCCCAAGGCCCCGGGCACCAGAGGCAGAACCGGGACGAGAAGGTGCAGGTCTCTGATTTCCCAGCCCGAGCGCTTTCCGCTGTCACACGAGACCTCAGCTTATCCTGCCTGGTCTCTGCCCTTTCACGGTGCCCCCTGGGAGCTCTCTGGTTTTATTTCCCTGGAGACAGCAGCAGCTGGGGGAGGTGAGCTGGGGTAACAAAGGAAGGAGAGGTGGACGCCGGTGTCCAGGCCAGAGCCTCCCAGTTCTGCCTTCCTGCCCTCCTTCCACACACCCTCTTCCTGGGGCATTCTTTGGAGTTTCCTTTCCCGCTATTAATAGTGGAGAGTCAGTCCCAGGTCTGTCAGTAGCCAGGAGCAGGAGGAAACCGGCCCTCGCTGAAGGCTCAGGGCAGCATTCTCCTCACCCCAGGGGAGAAGACTGGGTCGGCGGCTCCTCCCACTCGCATCCACTCCCCACACCAGATAAGCATGTGGACCAACAGTCACGTCCCCGGTGCTGCCCCCTGCACCACACTCATTTCAACACAGCCTTCCAGACAGCTTCATGTCATCTCCGCCCTGCAGATACCTTCCCCCTGCCCGGCACTCCCCATCCCTCCCTGAAGACGCCCTCCCTCCTCTCCATCTCAGTTGGGGAACAGGGACCTCAGTAGTCACCTGCATACACAATGAAATGCCCCGGCCTCCCGTTTTCTGGAGCTTCCCCATCGCTACTTCACTCACCCTTCCGTTTCACACCCCGAATGCTATCACCAACACAAGCTGCCCACCTCTGAAACATGAGGTTCATTCTCATTGCCTATTCACCCGTCTGTCTTTTTAAAACATATATATATATATATTATTGATTTGAGAGAGGAAGGGAGAGGGAGAAACAGATAGAAATACCAATGAGGAGAGAGAATCATTGATTGGCTGCCTCTTGCAAGCCTTCCACGCCCCCTTACTGGGGATCGAGCCCACAACCTGGGCATGTGCCCTAACTGGGAATCAAACCTGGGACCCTTCAGTCCGCAGGCCAACGCTCTATCCTCTGAGCCAAACCGGCTAGGCCCCATCTGTCTTTGTCATCCAGTATTTCACAATCCATCCTAAACCACCCTACCTTACAAATATCAAGTCCCTTGCACCCTCTTCCGCCATCATACTCACCTAGCAAACCCATTCCCACAGGAACCCTGCCTCCATTTTTCCGTGCCTGTGCCAAAGTAGCGGAACACTGCTAAGGTAAAATCACACTCTAGCTAATTGGATTTATTTTATTTTTTTATTTCAGAGAGAAAGGGAGAGGGAAAGAGATATGAAACATCAATGATGAGAGAGAATCATTGATTGGCTGCCCTCTGCTCGCCTCCCATTGGGGACTGAGCCAGCAACCCAGGCATGTGCCCTTGACCGGAATCGAACCCAGGATCCTTCAGTCCATGGGCCGACACTCTATCCACTGAGCCAAACCAGCTAGGGCTGGATTCATTTTAAATTCATGATTTTGTGCCTCAATTTGGCACCAATACTATGAGGCAGTCATCCTTTTTTTCTCTAGCACAGTGATCCTCAAAGCGTGGTCCTCTGCCCATTAGCATCAGAACCACTTGGGAACTTGCTATGCAAGTTCTTGTGCTCTATCCCAGACCTGCTGAATCAGGAACTCTGGGGCTGGGGTCTCTGGGGCTGGGATCTCTGGGGCCGGGGTCTCTGGGGCTGGGATCTCTGGGGCTGGGGTCTCTGGGGCTGGGGTCTCTGGGGCTGGGGTTGGCAGCTGGTGCTTTAACAAGGCCCCCGGGTGACCGATGCTACCAGTGGAGAACCACTCTTCTCATCGACTTACTTTCCCATTTCCAACATGAGAGTTCATGCTTTTCCCTTCCTCATAACTCCTCCTCCTCTCTGATGTCCTTTATGTGAGTATGGCAGATTTCATCTAGCCTTCCTTGAGAAAACGGAAGCTGTCAAAGGGAAATTGAGGTCTCACTACCCCACTTACAAATGCACTGACATGTCTCTGTGCATCTTCCCTCGGGTTTCAAAGGCGGACGTGCCTGGCCCTGTGATGAAGTGCGGTACTCCCCCCACCGGGGCTCTGGATCAAACCCACGCCTCCTCTTCTGCACCTTAACGACCCGATGAGACAATAGAGCTGGGACAAACCAAAAGGAGCGTTTTTATCAGCTCTAGCGTCTCCTGCCTCCAAAAAAGCAAAGCTTGCTTTAGACCAGCTTCCGCCAGGGACTGCCACATTTCTCTGCCCCTCTTCACGCCTGACCTCTGATAAGTGATCTACACGCACGAGCCCACTGCCCTACCACCCACCCACTGTCAGTCCGCTCCAGGCAGGCTCCCCCTGCACTGATCCCATTGGAAGTGTAAGTGATCCGATCACCAGGGACTTCGGTGTTGCTGAGTTCATCAGTCAGCACAGGCGATTCCCTCTTTGCAAAAACAATCAAACCAATAAATCAGAAGGCCCTGTTGTATCTTCCTATTTTCCCCAGAAATAGCTGTTATCCTAAACTTAGTATTAAATTCTGTAAACTTCTAGTAATATTTTCTGTTCCTGTCTCAAAAATTGTAGGTAGTTTTGTCAATTTTTGAACCCTATAAATGTAACCATATCAGTATTCTTGTTCTTGCTTTTACTGGTCAGTATTATTTTTAGATTTACTCATGATAATATATGTATTGTATAATAAAAATATAATACACATTCACTGATTTTGTTCAGTGTCGTTGAGTATATTCCATTATATGAATATATCATAACTTTTTTTATCCATGTTACTGTTAATAAACATTTGCTTGTTACCTATATGGAGCCAATACAAAAATCCTGTTAGGGGCATTCTTATGAACACATCCTGATGTATACATGTAGGCATTTTCCCAGGGTAAGTGCCTAGTGGTACATATGAAAACTGTAGATTGAAAACTATGGGCGTGTTACACTTTACTGGGTAATGTCATACTATTTTCAACGTGCTTGTACCAATTTACACCACTCTGTATTTTTGCTACCACTTGCCAATCCGGTGTGTATGAAGTGATAATACTTATTAAATTTAGTATTTCCCAAATTACTAACATTTCCACATGTTTATAGGCTATCGGTGCTGCTTTTTTTCTGTGAAATACCTATTTGATTCTTTTGTCTATTTTTCTATTGGGTTGTTTTCTTACATATAGATGTTTTTTAAAAAATATTTTTTAGCTACTAATCTGTTATGACTACAGATGTTGCAACTATTTTCTCCCGATTTCTTTTTATTTCCCTTTTGGTCTCTCTCTCTCTCTCTCTCTCTCTTTTTTTTCCTGCCCTGTGTTTTTAAATAATTGTAGATTTACAGAAAAATTGAAGTGATAATCCAGAGTTCATATACCTTTTCTTCAGCTTCCCCTAATGTTAGCATCTTACATAACCACTGTACGTTTATCAAAACTAAACAATTAACACTGGTGCAGTACTTTTAACTAAATAAACTACAGAGCATTCATATTTTACCAGTATTTTCACTAATGGTCTCTTTTGTTCCAGGATATGACATTGCATTTAACCATGTCTTTCTTTTAATGTGTGGCAGTTTCTTCGTCTGTCCTTAATTGTTCCAAACCGTAGTAGTTTTTAAGAGTACTGATTGGATATTTTGTGGAACGCCTTTTAATTTGGGCGTGTCTGATGTTCTTTCATGGTTAGATTGGGGTTATGTCTTTTCAGAAATAAGACCTTATCAGGGGACCTGATGACTTATGGCTAGTCATGACTTACCATTGGTGATGATAGCCTTGATCATTTGGTTAAGATGATGTGTCTTCCAGGTTTCTCCACTAAAATGTCACTAGTTTTCCCTTTCTGTCCTTCTTTAGAAGAGTCTAAGACTGGCCACATTCAGATGAAGGTGGGGAAGGGCGTTTCTCTTGCAGGAGGGAAGAGTATCGACCGGTTTTGGAATTTTTCTGTAATGATGATTTGTTTCTTCTGTCCCATTTCTTTTATCCAATCATTTATCACCATGGACTCATAGATAATTATCTTATTCTTTTGGTTCCAATGCAATATATTTTTTTATTTTGTTACTTAAATTGTTCTGGGGTTGGCCATTGGGAGCTCTTTGTCTTTTGGACTTGCCCACTCCCCCCACCCCCACCCAGCACTTCCTTACTTTTGGGCATTACAAGATGTCCCAGGCTCATCTGACATTTTCTCTCCATCAGCACTAGGATCAGGTCATTTCTCCAGGGAGCCTGGCTCCTTTTGTGGGAGAATGACTGGGTTACACTCGATGCTACCGGCTGTCACTACTTTGAGACCCTCTCAGTGGACAGAGCTAGGAGATAGATGTTTGTGTACTGACCCATGTACGCACACAAACATACAGTGGGGTCTTGACTTACGAGTTTAATTCGTTCGGAGACGGAGCTCGTTAAGGAGCTCGTTAACTCAAATTACTCTATCAAATCGGCGGAGAGACAGCTGGTATCTCAAAAACTCGTTAGTCGGGACACTCGTAAGTCAAGGCCCCACTGTATACACATTTATCTACTTGTATGTATGTATGTGTACTTATATAGGAACATGAGTTTGTACTGACTTCTCTGCCTCTAACATCGTATCTTCTCAGGGTTCATTCAGCTTCCTCCCCACCCGCCGGTTTATCTGTAGCTTCTCCTCTGACAGTGAAGAATCTGGCTCATGTTATTTATCATTTATTTACCGATTTGACCAACCCTGGTTTACACATAAAGTAGATTTAAAGTTGATAATCCACACCCTTGTAAGAAACAAATTTACCACTTAGAGTGCACTGTTTTTATGTAGTCCTTTTTGTCTTAGTTTTACAGTACCCATTCAGAATACCATTTCCAGTTGCTTTGGTCAACTTTCCCATCTCTCTAGCGAGGTTCTGTCACATGCATTTGTAACCTAACTAACATTTATTTTCATAGCCTCCATTAAATCCTTGATCATTTGGTTAAGATGATGTGTCTTCCAGGGATTACATCCTGGGATTTCCTGAACATCCCAGGGTTTCCCCCCTCTAAATTTGCACTAACTAGAGTTAATTCTTGAAGGTGTACTGTTTTATGGGTTTCTGCAAATGCAGACTCTTGTATCCATCACCCCAATACCATATATAACAGTTCCATTGTTCTAAAATGAATTCCTCACCCTCCCTCAACCCCTGGTAACCACTGATTTATTTTCTATCCCTACAGTTTTGCCTTTCCCATAATATCGTAAAAATGGAATAAAACATGTAGCCTTGACTTCTTTCATTTAAAATGTATTTTTAAGATTCACCCATGTTACATTCATTGCTTTTTATTGATAAGGAGGCATTGTATGGGTGTATGACGATTTGTTTATTCATTCACCTGAAGGACATCTTGGTTGTTTCCAGTTTTGGGTGTAAATAAATAAGAATGGAATTGCTGGGTCATATGGCAATTACTGGTACATGCTTAACTTTAAAATAGACTGCTAAACTGTTTTTGCAGAGTGACAATACTATTTTGCATTCCCACTGGCAGTGTCTGAGAGTTCCTGTTGAATATTTGGTATGATCAGTTGGTTTTTAGCCGTTCTAATAGGTGTGTAATGGTATTGCATCATAGCTTAATTTGTATTTACCTAATGACTAATGATGTTGAACATTTTTTCATGTTTGTCATCTGTGTATCTTTTTTCTTTTTTTAAAAATAAACTGATATTTCGAGAGAGAGAGGAAGGTAAAGGGAGAGAAACATCAATGAAATCGATCCGCTGCCTCCCGCACGCCCACTGCAGGACAGAGCCCACCACCTGGCCATGTGCCCTGACTGGCAATCAAGCCAGTGACTTCTCTGTGCATGGAACCACGCTCAACCAACTGCGCCACACCTGCCAGGGCTGTATATCTTTGGTGATTTCTTTTCCTTGTAGATTTTTTGCCCTCTTAAAAAAATTGGGTCATTGCCCTGGCTGGTGTGGCTCAGTGGCAGAGCGTCAGCCCACGTACTGAAGAGTCGAGAGTTGATTCCGGTCAAGAGCACGTACCTGTGTTGTAGGTTCATTCCCTGGCCCCTGCAATGGAAAAAAATCAATGGGAAAAATATCCTCAGGTGAGGATTAACAACAACAAAAATTGGGTTATCTTTTTATTTTGAGTGCTGTGTGTGTGTTTTTAATGTGTGGCATTTTGTTTTGTTTTGTTTTGTTTTAGAGAGAGAAGAAGGGAAGGGACAGAGATAGAGAGATAGAAACATCAATGAGAGAGAAACACATTGATCAGCTGCCTCCTGCAGGCCCCCTACTAGGGTTTGAGCCTGCAACCCAGCATGTGCCCTGACTGGTAATCTAGTTGGATGCTTAACCACTGAGCCACACCGGCCAGGCTGTTGTTGAGTTTTAAGAGGTGAGTTTTCTCTTATTGAGCTGGGTAGGACTTCTCTTACAATGCTCAAAGGAGTGATGAGAGAGTACAGACTTGCCTTGTTCCCAAATTTAAGGGCAAAGCATTCAGTCCCTCCCCATTAATTATGATGTTGGCTGAAGGGTTACTTGGAGATATCATTTATCAGGTTAGGAAAGTTTCCTTCTATTCCTGGTTTGCTGAGGGTTTTTTGTGTGTGTGTTTTTTTATCCATGAATGATGAATTTTGTCAGGAATTTTATGAATATAATAAGATGATACGATTTTTCTTATTTTATTGTCAATATGATGAATTGCATTGATTGGTTTTTAAATACTGAACTAGCCATGAGATGAACCTCATTTGATCATGATGTATTAGCCTTTTTATATCTCGCTGGATTTTAGTGGGTCATTAGGGAAGATCAAATTAAAACCACAATGGGCGATCCATTATAGTCCATTAAAATGGCTATAACAAAAAAGACAGATGACAACAATTGTTGGGGAGGATGTGGAGAAATTGGACCCCTCATATATATTGCTGGGGGGTATGTAATAAATATGGTGTGGCCACTTTGGAAAACAGTTTGGCAATTCCTCAGAATGCTAAATATAGACTTACCTTAAGTAACCCAGAAATTCCACTGCTCGGTATATACCCAAGAGAAATGAAAACATATGTCCACACATAAACTTGTGCACAAATGTGTAGCAGCATTATTCATAATAGCCGAAAAGTTGAAACAACCCAGATGTTCATCAGCTGATGAATGGATAAACAACTGTGGCATATCCATACAGTGGAATAGCATTCAGCAATGAAAAGGAATAAAGAACTGACATGCTCATGGGTAAACCAAAAACAAACGTTATACTAAGGGAAAGAAGCTACTCATTGAATGAGTCATAGTCCCTGTGTGATTCCATCTGTGTGAAATGACCAGCATAGGCAAAGCCACGGAGTCAGATTATCGGTTGCCTCGCACATGGCTTTTCTTCTGCTATGTCTTCAGTGTGCGAGTTTGCGCTCCTCTAGGTAAGAGGTTGGGTGGGTTTGAGACTTGTTGCAGCAGAGGCTGCAAGTCCTATGAATAGTACTGGTTCGTTTCCCTGCTTGGCTGTAGGTCTCCCTTTCTCTTGCTCCCCAGAGAGTCTCTCCCAGCTCCCTCCGGCTTCCACTTTTCACTGCACACTTGCTAGCATTTGCGTTAATGGTGGGAAAGGGCATTTTCTGATGCTCTGAGTAACATCAGTCTTACACAGGCCTTGGAACCCGGGGCTCGAGAGTGTGGCCTCCTTGCCTTTTCTAGAAGTGAAGCTGGACTTAGCACGTATTCCTGCCCTCTCCAGGGGTAGAGAGCGCTTTTATTTTCCTGTTCCCTTTCCCCGCTGCAACGGGGTTTCCACCACTGCCTCCAGGCTATACTTCTCTGCCTTTCTCCTGCAATTTAATTCTTTGATTTCCTAGCAGAAATAGGGAACATGAAATCGGGCAGCGTTTCGTTGGTGGCTGTCGGTTTCCTCCCACCAGTGCCCTCAGGCTGTGAATTTTGTTGACTTCCACTGAAAAGTAAGGCTTTTTCCCCTCAGAGGGGCTATCAGCCTACACGGAGTTTCAGCAGTAGCTCCTGTTGATCTTCTCTAGCCAGCCCCGCAGGGGAACTTTCTCAAGGTTCTTCCCAGTCTTCCTGATGAGCCTGCAGGGTTCCTGGGTGGGGGGGACCTAAAAAGGGTTTGAACCTTCCAATGTCTGCAGCTCCCAGGGCTTCCCGCTTCCTCACTAGCTCACATGCGGCCTTGACCAATTCATTAAAAATGCTTAGTGTTCTTGCCTAACTTTGTCCTGGGTAGCGAATGCTCAGGTCCAGTTTCTCCCCACAGTTGCCTGTCCCCAACGTTCAGCTTTCAGGGTAGCTGTTTGCTCATGACCTCAGTTCTCCAGCAGGTTCAAGAAGAGTTGTTAGTCGTCTGTTTGTCCAGCTTTTTTCTTGTTGTAAGGGTAGGAGCGATGTTATTTTTGTGTTTGTTTTTGTTGTTGTTGTTTTGTTTGTTTGTTTGTTTTCCCCCCAACTATCATTATTAGCTGAAACTGGAAGTCCTGTGGTTTCTTTTGACGAACATGGGTCCCTAATTCTGGTGAAGCCAAATGTGCCTTTTTTCTTGGTTTGTACTTTTCATGTTTTGTTGATTGACAATTGCTTATGAATGAATTCTTTTCACAGACACACATATTAAGGCAAAATAAACTCTGCTATAGACATTTCTTGTAAGGTTAGAATATTTGACCCTTGCATTGAGGCTTGGAGTTTCTTTGTGAGTGAATTTTAACTACCAATTTAATTTCTTTGTGAATATAGGACAAGTTATTATTTCTATTTCTTCTTGAGTCACTCTGATAAGTTGTATTTTTCTTAGGAATTTGTCCATCTCATCTGCTTCAAATTTATCAGCATTTGCTCATAATGGCCAATACTATAAATAACTGTTATTATAGTTCATATTTTGTATTTATGCCTTCTGGGTTATTTTCCTTTTGATCAACGTCACCAAAGTCTTTACTATTTTATTAGTTAATTAAAATATCTATTTTTGGCTTTGTTGATATTTGCTATTATTGTCTCTTAGTTTCTATTTCATTGATTTCTGCTTTTCCCTTTATTATTTCATTCCTACTATTTTTCTTTGGGTTTATTTTGCAGCTTTCCATGATCAAGTTGAAGAGTCTATAAAGGACCAGACCTGAGCCGGTCCTAAAACAGATATGTGTAAATTACAAGGTGGCCACACCCTCAGCCCACCTGTTCCTGCCATACTGCCACCTTCCCTCACCTCATACCTGAAAGTCTCAAAGAAAGGTAGTTCCCCGTGATCAGTTGTCTGAGAAAGGGAAAGTTTTGTTGATGTATGTAATATGCTAGGACCTGGCAAGAGTGGACAGCTGTGGGATAAAGGCCCAATTGAGGGGAGACCCTAAAGAATAGTGTAAAAAGTTCTTCCAATGGGCAGGACTTTGAATAGTATATTTCATGATTTTTTTTTTTAATTGAAGGTAAGCTACACTGAGGTGAGGATCTGACCAAATTTATAGGTAATAACTAATGATTTTTTGATAGGTGTTTAGGAACTTAGGATAGTGAATGGAGGATCGGTGCAAGGAGTTTTACGGAAGCGTCATAGAGGTGGACTTCTTGGGATAGAACTGGAGGATTTTTTTCTCACTCTCGATAATCAGGTGGACAAGATGCCCATTGTGCCCCTCAGTAAGTTTCTCTCTGCCTCCACCTAATCATGATTGCTCTGGGGGCTCATGAACAAGTGGCCGTGGTGTAGGGAGGCAGCTAAAGCAGACACATCTCGATCTGAGTATGTTTTCCCAGATGCCATGTTCTGTCAGCAACACGAGGCATGGACGTATAGAGTGCCTTAGTCACCATCATGGTATTCCACAGAGCACACGGCGTCACCCAGGAATTCATTCAGGGCAAAATAGGAGCCTTAACCTTACAAGGTGTATTCATCTTACTATGAATCCTACATGTGGTGACATAATGTAGCAGTGGGGAATGTGGACGGAGCCCAGGGACCCTCTGTGGTGCCTCCCAGTATGTTAACACACAGGCATAACAAGAAATGGGGAAGCTCTCACTGATGGCATCCCTGAAGACTGAGCTCTCTCGTTGGTATCTAGCACTAATGGTGTCAGGGGTGCAAACTGAAGCCAGCCATGCTCAGTGCTGGTGGAAGTGGTGTCTTCACCAGCCAAGTTCAGGAGAAGAGTTCTGGGTGCAGTTTATGACTTAAGCCTCATGCTTCAGCCATCTCAAGTGATTTTGTTAACTAACTCATTATCTTTTTAATAAATTCATTTTCTGCTTAAAGCAGAGTTGACTTCTAAGAACCCTGGTTTTTATAGTGGAATAAGTGGGGTTGGGGGAGCAGATTAGAAGGTTCAATTGTGTTTGAGTCCTAATCCCCAATACCTGGTACCTGGGAATGTGACCTTATTTGGAAATAGCCTTTGCAGATGTAGTCAAGGTGGGCCTTAAATCCAATGACTGCCACTGGTATACTTTTCCTCCCATTTCCCCACACAGCCTTCTCCTTGTTATCCTTTGAGTCTTAGCATAACAGTCACCTCTGAGCTCCTTTCCTTAGCGCTCTCTCTAAACAGCTCCGCCGTGTTCTCTGTATCATTCCCTTGTTCATGCCACAAGAATCCGAGATTCCGAAGTTCTGTCTACTTGTTTAATCGCTGCCTTACTCACTGGGATGGAAGCTTCCTGAGGCTATGGATTATGTTTTATTCATCGTTGCATCCCAGGGCCCAACAGAGAACCCGTCATCGAAGGGCTCCCTCAATAAATAATTTGCTAAACAAACAAGTAGAGGACCTTCATTCCCCGATCCCCTGACAAGGTTAAGCTACCACGCTAAGCAGTCCACGCACACTGCACTCTCCCTCCTTCGCGGTCTCACTGTTACTCTTCAGGAGTCATTTGTCACGTTAGCTTGATTGTCAGTTTCTCCCTCCAGATTGCACAGCCCTGAGAACAGGCATGTCTCTCTCCTGCTTAGAACAGGGCTGTTCAACAAGCAGGAGTCTGTTGGGTCTCCTCAGGGTCATGAGCCTGGGAGCTGGGGAAGGAGGCCCAGTGACCCCGTGGCCTGGGTCTGTGGGGGGCGGATTGAAAACTTCAAGGGCCCGTGCATGGGGCCGAAGGGGAGCAGGGAGTCCACGGTGGCTCCACATGCACCGGGACTAGCTGGCCCGCCTTTCATTCGGCAGTTTCCCGTGACTTTGCTTCACTCTCTGTCTCCCCGTGAGAGGCTTCTTGAACCTCAGAAAAATCTGGGCATGTCAAGGGCCAGGCCTTCAGGGAGGCGGATGGCAGAGACAGAGCAAGGCCCCTCGGTCCTGGGGAAGCTGGGGAAAAGGGCAGAGAACACTGCCAGCTAACACCCTAACTCGTTCTGTGTTGTCTTTGTGAACAGGCACCGCGACGACAGCCACATCTACAGCCACAGGCAAGCCAAGCGCGGTTCCAACTACAGTCACACAAAGCGCAACTGTAGCACCGGGAGGAGATCAGGGCACATCACCCAGTGGCTCAGGGGTGGCTCCAGCCCCAGCCACGCAAAGCACAACAACAGCATCCAGTGGCGGAGATACGAAAGCAGACTCAGGCGGCACTACCACTCCTGCGGGTGGCCCAAAGCAAAGTTCAGGCCAGACCACACCTGTCCCAACGGCTGCCCCAACGACGAAGCCCAGGACAGAACCCACAAGCATCCCGAATGAAATGAAAACTACAACTCAAGCTGGGGCCCCAAGTAGTGTTACTACGAACATCATGACCATGAAGAAAGGACTTCAGGCGACCACTCAACCTGCACATGTGGTTAACACCCCAGGTCCCACTTCTGCTGGCCCTTCCTTGACCACCTCAAGCACTCGACCACCGACCCCGGGCCCTGGGGCTCAGAGTCCCCCAGGGAGCTCTCCTGAGGGGCCAAACAAAATGACGATGGCTTCCGGTAGCCCAGGCACCACACCGACGGGGGTTGCAGGCACACCTCAGGGGACACCTACCCCACCAGGTAAGTAATGCCTTTTATTTTCAAGCAAGAAGAAACTTTTATTTTTCATTTTTTTAATATTCAGCCGAGGATATTTTTTATTGGTTTTTAGAGAGAGAGGAAGGGGAGGGAGGGAGGCAGAGAAAGAGAGAGAGAGAGAGAAGGCCATCAATGAGAGAGAGAGAGAGAAAGAGAGAGAGAGAGAGAAACATAGATCAGTTGTCTCCTGTATGCACCCCAGTTGGGGATCAAACCTGCAACCTTTTGGTGTATAGAATGATGCTCCAACCTACTGAGCCATCCAGGCAGAGCAAGAGACTTAAATACTCAGAACCTATGCAGTTGCTCAGCTGGAAGACGGAGATCCATGCTCAGGGTTAAACATTGTTTTTTGTTTTTTTTTTCAATATATTTTATTGATTTTTCACAGAGAGGAAGGGAGAGAGATAGTTAGAAACATCGATGAGAGAGAAACATCGATCAGCTGCCTCCTGCACATCTCCTACTGGGGATGTGTCCGCAACCCAGGTACATGCCCTTGACCGGAATCGAACCTGGGACCTTTCAGTCCGCAGGCCCACGCTCTATCCACTGAGCCAAACCGGTTCCGGCTAAACATTGTTAAAGACATGCCACCTTCACTCAGCCCGATGTGTTCTGAGCGTCGATGCTGTGCCCTGCCCGGCTGAGCACAGACACAAGCCAACTGTCTGCTCGTGGGCGAGACTCATGGGTGGCAGTGGCGAGGTATTAGAAGTCCTCCAGAGCAGCCTTTCTCCAGTGTGTTTGACGGCAGTCTATAAGGAATACATGTTGGTTTTACACCGCGATGCAGGGCACACACATGTAAAATGCATGTAACGCACACATAACTGATACAAGTTTTTACTAATCAGGGCTTATCCTTACCAGATGTGTCACACCCTGATATTTCCTAGTTCATTCCATTTCCTCTTTCTTTCTCAGTGCTGGTCTTAACCCAGTAAATTGATTTCGGAACTCACTGATGGGTCATGAGCCTCCAGGTCATGACTTCTGAGTGCAAGCCTCAGGATCTGCATTTTCAAGCTTCCCCCAGGTAGCCAGGCGCTTACCGAGGTGCTTACTGCCACGCCAGGAGAGGGTGGTCGAATCCTGCTGTAAGAGCAAGGGCTCTGCATCCGGTGCGGCTGGATTCAAATCCTGGCTCGGCCACTTGTTAGCATAGGACATTAGGCAAACCTCCGAGCTGGTAGTCATGGTACCTGCCTCCTAGGGTTGTTGTGAGGATCCACTAAGAAAGTACCTTTGAGGCACTTAGGACAGTCCCTCCAGGAAGTCAGCGCCTCGGTGCGTGTTAGCTGTTGCTGCTGATGTCACTGTCATTGTTGTTACTCCTTTCCTCCAGTTCTCACGCGGGCTCCTCCAGTCCAGCCCACCCTGCCCCAGGTTGCAGGAATTGCCCTCTGCCTTCTTCCTCCTGGTTTGCTCACTCCCGCTTGCAGCCCAGGTGGGCTGGGGGTGGGGTGGAGGTGGGGGGAGAAGACCAAAGGACCCGAGGAAACTAAGAACAAGAAAGGCTGGCCTTTTCTCTTAACGCTACCACTCATCTTTTCTCACGACCTTTGTTTTCCCAATTACAGCTCCATTGGCTACCTCACAAGGAAAACAACCAGTCTCCAGCAATGTGCCAGCCATCACGGGGACCCTTTCCTCCGTCGCTGGGCCCTCTACTGGGGCCTCTACGTCTGAGCCCCTGCAGCAGGCAGCAGCTTCATCAGGACCCGCGGCCACGCCTCCTGGGGGACCCACAGGCTCCAGCACTCCGCTGGCTCCCACTGCCCCCCAAGACTCCAGCATCCGTTCTTCCCCCTCAGCGCCTGGGAATGACAGGGTAAGTCCGGCAGGGATGGGCCGCAGAGAGCCCAGACCCGGGTGGGGAGAAGGGGCTCTCTCCTCTTCCCTTCAGCCCCGGCCCCGGGCTAAGGCAGCAGGAGCAGCCATCCAATGGCCCTGCTCCCTCCTGGCTTTGCTAGGCGCTGGCTTAGACGGGCGGGCGGGACACACCCAGCTCTGACACTCTGGCCCAGCCACGCTCCCTCTCCTCTCCCGGTGCCAGGAACTCCTTGGTCTCACCCACCCAGGGGGAGGGGGGAGGAGTCAAAGACGAGGTCCTGTCTGCCTCAGCCTGTACCTTAATCCAGTGGCTTCTTACAGGTAAAATGTGAGCCTCCGGAAAGGCTGAATGAGAAGATGCTCATCCTGAACCTCACAAAAACCAGCCTCTGTGTGAGTGCCTCGCTAACCCGCACCCCCCCCCCCCCATTCTCACCCCCAAGTGCAGCTCAGCAGCAGCAGGGTTAAGGGAGGTGGGAACGAAGTTCCTTCAGAAAAGGGGCTGAGACGCGTTCGCTTTCCTGGCCTTGTTTTGTCCTATTAGGAAGTAGCCCCATCCCGTCTTATAGAGGGAGGAAATGGGGTTCAGGTGCCGTAACCCCCCGGGCTGCGGCAGGGCCAGGAGCACCAGGCGTCCTGTCCTGGGCTTTCACTGCGCAACTGTTCACATGCTCTGAGCATCGGGAAACCCCGGTCCCAGTTCTTGTTTGCCTCTAGCTCGGGTAACGGTCAGTCTATCTCTGTGGGCTTCGAGGCCTCGAGTCAAAATGAGAAGTTTGGTCTGCTAACTCACCCTGTTCTTCCCTATCGCCTGGTTTTCTGTTTCCTGGTCCATGGCCTCATGAAAACCAGAGAGAATCTTCCTTTAACCTGAGGAGGCAGAGCTCCTGAGCATCAGAGAGCCATTGCCAAGTCGTTCTCCCACGCGGAGTGGTGCGTGCGTGCACTGGAGGGGGTGGCATGAAGGCCAGAGTGTAGCCTTGTGTGCCCTCAGGCCACCGGTCTCTCCAAGGGTTTTACTCAGCAACGACCAGTAAGTGGCCGAGCCCTGCGAGTGCAGGTGATGGGTGGCTCACTGCTGCCCTCTCCTGGTCAGCGCGTGTTTTTGCGAACACCCCTGGGAACTAGAACAGAACACGGTTGCTAAAGAACAGAGAACTTGGGTTCGCGGCACTTTAATGCCGCCTGTACTTTCTGCAGTTGTTTCCTTTTGGGCGCCCACTTTGCTGGCGTTTTCCAAGCGAACGTTACAAAAGCATACATTCAGACGAGAGTTTGAAAAGGGGAGCAGTGTTCCCCTGAGGTTGGGCGTACGGGACCAGGCAGGAGTCTCCTTGTTGGCAGGCTGTCACTGGGTGTGAGGAGCACTTTCCCCCGTTGCTGTGAAAGGCAGGTGGAAAGCCTGGGTCCTTACCTGGCGTCAGGCTGGGGAATTAGTAAGCCTAGGAAATTCCAGTCGAAACCCAGCAGTTGGTTTGGGGGTTCCTGAGGTCAGCCAAACCAAGAGTCCTTTCTTCATCTCGGTCCCTTATTCCAAAACCAGGTCAGAGAAACGCCAGCTCGGTGCCTCTAGATGGCGTGACAGGACTGGCCAAAAGCTGCCACACTTTGCTTCTTCACCCCGCTGCCCTAAGGCGTGTCAGCCGGGCTCTGTCTCCCTAGGAATATAGAAAGCCCCCTTCCGAGATGTCCCCTTCTGCATCTTCAAGATACTCCCCGGTTCCCTGTTCAGTGACGGCCCCGCCTTTCATGCTGTCAGCCTGCTGATGGCTTCAGTGGGTCTTATTCCAGGGAATAGGCACATGTTTCAATTCTGGGGTAGATAACCCTGAACCTCATGAGAGCTATGGCTTCCTCTGCTGAGGTCTGTGAACTGGGCGTCAAGGCTGGAGAGAAGCTCAGAGAGAACTGGTCTTTCCCACGGGGGCAGGAGGAGTGGCTGTACCTCCTCTAGCCCCTTCTCGGGAGAGAGATGATGAGGGGCATTAGGGTGAAAGGCCTTGTTCCACATGGACAAGATAAACAGGGTGGGGGACTGGTGGCGGAGAGGTGCACGGGGCGTGGAGGGCAGGGTCTGTCCTGCAGAACAGCACAGATCTCTTAACTCCTGGCCGGCCCAGTTGAAGCTGGAGAGGGAAACAGGTTTGTGCTTCCGAAGGGCAGCCCCACACCTGGGCTGCTGTAGGCTCCCTGAGGACTCACCTGTGGTCTCCCACTCCAGGCGGGGCACCCCGGCAGCTCTCTGGATGACAAGCTGATTACACTTCTGTGCCGAGCAGCAAAGGCCAACTTCAACCCAAGTCAAGATCAGTGCCATATACGCGTGGTGCCTGCTCTAGAAATCCAGGCCGTGGCCATCAAAGAAATCACTATCCAGAGTGAGTTGGGGGCAAAGGGGGGCTGAGCCCTTTGCGGGTGGGGATGGGGCAGGAGGGGTGACAGCTCAGGAGCCCTGGAGATGGGTCAGCGCGGTGCTCCCTCCGTTCCCTAAGGATCGTCAAGCAGGCCCCCTCCCGGGCCGCCCCAGAGGCCCCCTCCCAGGCCGCTCAGGGGGTGGGGATACAGCATGTCCTCCTGGTGGGGCCCCGTCTGTCCCTCACCAGATCACTGAGCCAGACCACTGAGGCGGCATCTCTCCCTCCCCACAGCCAAACTCCTGCCCAAGGACCTCTATGAGCCGCTGAAAGAAAAATGGGATGACCTGAAGGAGGTAAGTGGCTCCTCCCATGTGCTGGGACCGAGGGCTCAGGAGCCGGTCCCTCAGAAGTCCCCAGTTACTTTGCTCCACAGCATCTCTCTCATTGTAGAGGCACCTCTAGTTTGCCAGCATCTAGAACAGTGATGGCGAACCTTTTGAGCTCGGCGTGTCAGCATTTTGAAAAACCCTAACTTAACTCTGGTGCTGTGTCACGTGTAGAAATTTTTTGATATTTGCAACCAGAGTAAAACAAAGACTTATATTTTTGATATTTATTTTATATATTTAAATGCCACTTAACAAAGAAAAATCAACCCAAAAAAGTGAGTTCGCGTGTCACCTCTGACACGCCTGTCATAGGTTCGCCATCACTGACCTAGAAGACAGGAGGACGAGAGAGGGGACAGCAGGGCGGTGTCTTAGGCCCCACCCTGAGCAGAAGGCCTCCTGAATGAGTGGCAATTCAGAGAGAGGAGGCCCGGGACCTGTTCTCTGCCACACACCTTCCTCTCTCCTGGCCAGGTGGGAGTCAGTGACTTGCAGCTGGGGGGCCAAGGACCCCCGGAAGAGACGGAGGACCGCTTCAGCATGCCCCTCATCATCACCATCGTCTGCATGGCCTCCTTCCTGCTCCTCGTGGCAGCCCTGTACGGCTGCTGCCACCAGCGCCTCTCTCAGAGGAAGGACCAGGTGAGCACCCCCGCCCCTCGCCCCACCGTTCCCGGAGCAGAGGTCAGTGAGTGGGCCGGGGACCCTGGCAGACACCAGCCCCTCCAGGAAATGGGCACTTTCCTGGACAGTTGAAGCAGCAGCATGGTGGGAGGGAGAACGTGGGCTTTGGAGTCGAAAAGGCTTGGTTTAGCCCCGGCTCTGTCGCTCTTGTCTGTGTGACCTCGAGCGAGTCATGTAGTCTCAGCAGCAGGTTCCCCATCTGCACAGCGGGGAGGAGACCCACCGTGCGGAGCCGCTCTGAGGGGTCACTGAAGTCGGGGGGCGTAGCACGCCTTTCGAGCCAGTTCTTCCACTCGCCTCCCTGGGATTCCCATCATTCCGCTTCCACCCGGACTCCGTTCTCAGCCCTGGCTGCGCACTGGGCGAGCTTTAAAACGATCCCCAAGCCCAGCTTCCCACACGGCATTTGAAACAGAATCTCTGGATCAGGTGACGCCACTGTGCGCGCAGGGTGAATCTCAGGGCAGGTGGAGTAAGCCCTGGCTCCAGGCGGCCGCTGTCTGCGGCAGAGGGGGCTGTACGCTCTGCTGGGCCCACTGTGCTCCGCCCGGAGAGGTCCTCAGCCCCCGTCTGAATAAAGGGAGTTCCTCCCAGCGCGGTGCGGTGCGGTGAGGCAGGCGCCTGGAGAGTAAGGTTTGTGGGGAGGGGACGGAGGAGAGACTTGGGGGACTTTGGAGAGCGAAGCCCATTTCCACTCACACAAGTCACCGGGCGAAGGTGAGGTGAGCTGGGAACTTGAGGAAGCCCTTGTCCCGCTAGCCCTGAGGCAGGCCAGTCGTCAGAGTGGCCTCCAAGAGCACTTACTGCTCACACTAGCCAAATGGGGGTTCCTGGATTATAGCGGTACCAGCATTTTGAAAAACCCTAACTTAACTGCGTTACGTTAAGGGTAATAGCCCCCACAGATTACCTTTCTTCTTCACTCCTCTTCCCCACTCTAGCAACGACTCACAGAGGAGCTGCAGACGGTGGAGAATGGTTACCATGACAACCCAACACTGGAAGTGATGGAGACCTCATCAGAGATGCAGGAGAAAAAGGTGGTCAACCTGAATGGGGAGCTGGGGGACAGCTGGATCGTCCCCCTGGACAACCTGATCAAGGATGACCTGGACGAGGAGGAGGACACACACCTCTAATCAGGCCTGCTGGCGCCGCCGACAGGGCACAGAGCTCCAGACTGAACCACCTCAAGTGCCAACTGGACAGGGGAGGAGAGTCCTCCCGGCGTGAGGGAAAGACTGGGGGTAGGGGGCGAGCAGACTCAGAGGGACCCGCCCTCCAGTCCCCACAGGGCCTTAATATTTCCCTTTTCAAGCTGAACAAATCACATTCTGTCTAGATTCCTCTTGTAAAATAACCCACTAGTGCCTGAGCTCAGTGCTGCTGGAAGATGAGGAAGAGAAATAAAAGAAAGAGCCATATGAGGGACCTTAGGGATCATCTGGTAGAATCCCTTCGTTTCGCAGACGAGATGACCGAGGCCTACGGCGGGTAAGGTCCAGGTCACACAGCCACTTGGTGACAGAGTCAGGATGAAAACAGACTCCGTCAGCCCAGTGCTCATCCCCACCTTGCCACATGCTGGGATCACCGCCGCCCTCCCTCCGGAGCTGCCCTGGGCAGGGGTGAGGCTTCAGTCTACGGATGGGGCAGAAGGGAGAGCGGGGCCAGGTCCTGTCTCAGTGGGATCTGATTACTTGAAAGTCTGGGTCCCCAGTGCAGCGTCCTACCCCAGCCTCCTCTGTCAGTGTTCCCATCCCCGTTGCTCCCCCCCCTCCCTTCACTCTGCCTTGGTGCCCTGGGACTCACAAGTCATTCATGACCTTGAACCCCTTGCTCTGAATTCTGGTTTCTTAGCCTTTGCTTAGCAGGTTGGGACGTAACCCACCCAGGACTCCCAGTGTGAACGAGGTCTGCTAAGGGGTCTGTCTACAGTGAGCAGCAGGGGAAGCCCTTCCTCCCGGGGTGGCTCCACTGTGTGCCTTTGGCCTTCCGTGTCCACCGGGAACTTCCATCTACAGCAGCGACTGAAGGCAAAGTGTTCCTAGTTTGTTGTTTATTGCTCATCAGATGGGGTGAGACCCAAGCTAGGGACCCCCTTCCCCGAGATCCAGTGTGAATGAGCAGCTTCAGGAAGGACCTCCCGGGTCCCCAGCCAGCGGAGAGGTGTCCTCAAGAGACAGTCGGGTGAAACAGCCAGGAGGATGGGCTTACTCTCTCTGTCATAGGAAACTCAGGGACTTTGCAAGTTGCTGAGCGTTTTGTTATTTTGATGTGTCCATCGGTTTGATTTTCAGGCCAGCCCTCTACTGCCCAAGGCCAAAGCTCAATTTATAGGGAGACTCTCAGGCAGGTAATCTCACCGATTGGGAGCCTCCTGAGCCCCAGGGAATGTGCGGTGTGCGTTTTAAGGGAGCACGGGGCAGCCTGGGGGACCGGGCGTCTGTCTCTTCCCAGTGGCCTTGCTATTCTGCCTAGGAACCGTGTCCTAGGGGGCTGCCCAGCTGTCCTGAGTTTCTGGCGGCATCTCAGGGAAACTAAATATTTCTCAGTGGAGGGATGTTGGGGGAGCTCAGCAGTTAGGGCCATGGAGACGGCGCCTGAGGACTGGGCAGAGTGAGGCTTAATCTGACTTTCCGAGAAGAGAGAATCCTGTGTGGAGTTTGGAACATTGCCCAAGGTTTCTTGTTCCTGGGCCTCAATTCCCTGGAACCAGCCAGGAAGATGGGCAGCACTGCTCAGGAGAATGAGAAAAAGCCAGGACTCCAGAACCTAGAGGCAGGCCCTGCCATGGCTCTGATGAAGTCGGCTCTCTGCTTTGGGCTAGGTTCTTTGTTTTAAAGGGTTAGAGCTGAGGGGGAAGCTCTATGTCCTGCCCTGGCTGCCCGATTCCTTCGTCATAGCCTTTTGCCCTTTGGGCTTGGGGTTCAAGTTGGGGCCCCAATGGCTTTCCCAAGAGCTAGAGAGATTCGAGGCCAACAAGGATCCCACATCATCTGCCCTGATCCTCTAGTGTGTGGAGTTGGCAGGAGGGAGAACGATGCCCGTTTGGGGAAAAGAGGAGATCTTGCTATGCTGGGAAGATACGTTTGCTTCCTTTCTGCCCTGTGTTTGGTTCTTCCTACCCAGTGGGTCTGTCGGGGCCACTGTGGGAGGGGCCAGGATTCTCCTCCTTTGCCGATTCTGGGTCGTGTTTCCCCGGCTCGGCCTTCAGAGACAGCAAATATGTCTGAAAATTGGCCCAAGCCGCTCCCCCAGGCCTGGGTAGGGGGTGGGGAGCGATGACGCTTAGCAAAGCTTGGTCCGGAGGAATGACTGGCTCTGCTCTAGAAGCTGAGAAGCTTTGGGCTGGTCCAGAGGCTCCTTGGTTTGGTGCAGCCAAAGTGTGTTCTCTAGCCTTTGGGGCAACTTCCGAGTCCAGTCCCTGGCCTTGGCTTGCTCTTGCCACTAGACATCTATGTCAAGGCCGCACGGCCATGCCCCCGTAAAGGCCTTCCCGTCTCCTTCCTGGGTTCGAACTGCTGTGGGGAAGCCAGGTCCTGGGCTGAGGGGAGGAGCCCGCCGGGAGCACAGCTGACTGTAAGCAGGTGGTACCCACAGAGGGGTTATACACTCTTTCCTGCTGTTACACACTGGCTCCCCCGAGCCGCGTGAAAGGCCAGAAGCCGCGAATCTGACGATTGGACAAACCCCGTGGGAAGTGTGCTGCCACGAAAGCGAGAGAAGCGGCAAAGCTTTGGAAGGACGAACAGAATGTTCTGGAATCGCAAGAGAGAATACGGGTTTAATCTAGACAGATTCCTTTCCCCCCTCTTGCTGTAAAACCTAGCAGAAAGTTTTTTTAAACTACTTCTGAGCTTTATCCTTTTGGACAATATGCTGGAGAAACTTTGAAAAACGAGTTCAAGCTGATACATCTATAGGTATTTCGGTAATGTATATAAAACGGCCACGTTAACTCTCACCCAGCACGGCTTTAAGTGAGTATTCTCTGGAAAAACATTTGTAAGAGAGCTGGCTTTTTTCTCTGAACAGGAATGTAAACGTCTGTTTTACTAGAAATGATGTCTCTTGAATGAGAATGAAATAGAAGACAGGCTGATGACACAGTGTTTGTCTGGCATTGGGCATTTTCACTTGAAACTCGATCCTCACACTCCCCACAGAGTCCAGCCTGTACAGTGAGGGCTACCCTGGCTGGAAAGTGACACACCAGTCACAGGAAGGGGGCTGTAGAGACCTTGTGCAATCTTCTTGTTTTTATCTTAAACAAGAAAACCTGGAGCCCAGAAAGATAAAGTGATGTGGCCCAAGTCACATAGTTAGTGACAGAAACAGGATTAAAACCTGTGTTGGAAGCCTGCCCAGTGCTTTGTGCCCCAGAGAGAACCCCTAAATTCAGGACTGCTAATCGAGCACAGGCCACCCCCCCCCCCCCCCCACCGCCAACCCAAGGACAGAATTCCCTTCTCCATCCTGCCCTGCAGGAAGGCAGCAATAGGAACCTTACTGGTCTTCTACACTTTCTCCTAGTTAGTCAGGTCTAAGACTTAAATGAACAATTCTTTTGTCAAGAAAACAGCTTTGAATGAGCTGTTACATATGCATCTGCTACTAGCGGACCAAGGATCAAAGGGAACAAGATGAGGAAAGGCAGATTCACACAGGCCTGGTGCAACCCCAACACTGAGAGAGAAGAGGGGGTCGCTATTGGATGTGGGTCTTTCTGTAGGTAGTGGATGTTAAACCGTTTGCCCAGGAGGCCGTCTTGGTGGACAGGGGTCTGAAGTACACTGGAATTTACTGAGAAACTTCTTTGTAAAGGCTATACTTAATTATTGCCATTTTCTTACAAAAATATATTTTTGAAAACTGTATACTGTCCATTAAAGTGCTTTTGTGTAAGCTGGTTTGGTCCCAGTGTTGTGCTCTGACTGGCTCGCGTTCTTCACTTGCGCACCTGCTGCGAGTGCAGAGACCCGGCTGGGCATCTGGGCCCGGAGAGAGGAGGGGAGCTGACAGGGAGGAAGGGGAGCGCGGGGTCCTGGAGGTGACGGGGTCTCCGGATTACCGCCGGCTGCTCTAATCTCAGCACGAAGGGCCTCTGCCCCTCACAACACTGCTTTATCACTTTCACCTCTTCCCTCTGCTTCTGCGTCAGACACAGTTGTGAACCACCCAGCACCACACCCTGATCAGGTATGAAAACACCGATGGAGACAAAAATATTTAAAAAAATAAACAGAAGTTCTGCCCTGGTCCCGTTCCTGCCCACAAAAGGATCTATTGCAGTGGTTCTCAACCTTCCTAAGGCCGCGACCCTTTAATACAGTTCCTCATGTTGTGATGACCCCCAATTTCATTGTTACAAATTGAACATAATTAAAGCATAGTGATTAATCACAAAGACAATATGTAATTATATATGTGTTTTCCGATGGTCTTAGGCGACCCCTGTGAAAGGGTTGTTCGACCCCCAAAGGGGTCATGACCCACAGGTTGAGAACCGCTGATCTATTGTCACAAGAAGCCTCTGCCCGCCCTTCATCACTCGAAGATGCTCAAAGATGCCTCGATTCTCTTCCTGTAGGTGGTGTGACCTGCCTGTGTGTCCGCGCGGCCGGGAGGGACTGTCAGTCCCAGCTTCCAGAGGGGAACGCGGATCTGGTCCACGTTCACACTTGCTATACAATCGCTCCCATTTGCCTAACATCTTACAGTTTACAATACTTTTACATCTCTTATTTAGGAACTATCACCACTACCAATAGGGAAATTAGGTGCAGAGATTACGGATTCTCTCTGAGGTTTCACAGGCAGGTGTTTAAATGGCAGCGCGAGGCCTTGGATCTACAACTTTTCTCTGTCCTACATTCCTTTTTCAATACCACATGAATGCTTGAGCCCCAACAACAGAGTACATTTCTAGAACGCAACCGCTGCTACAATATGATTTTATGTGGGGGTTCTGAAAGGCAGTGAACACCCTTACGGGTGGACCAGAGTTGGGCCAGGGGTATTGTGAGGTTAACTTCAAGAGTGTGCCAGGGATACAGAAGGAATACAAGTACCAGGACCTTGCCAGGCCCCTGGGCCATGCTGGAGGCACACTGTTCTAAGAAGAGAGTGACTCATAGCTTATTGCTGGCTGCAATTTAGACCTAAGACTCCATTCTCTTCCTGAATAGGTCCTTCACCCTCCTCTCTACCCTGCCAACCCAGAGCCACTCTGTTGTCATTTCTTATTTGTTATGCCTCTTTGTTACAGTCTCCCCCATCCTTTCTTCTGGACCCCAAGGGGAAGAGTGAAGAATAGGACTGGCTATTACAGTTAACACTAATATGAATACTGACATCGCTTGTGTTTTTCAAGGATCTTGGCATGTTACAGATTAAAGAGTCAATGGGATCCTGGCAAACAAGATCTGCTGCCAACATTTACTTAAGAGATGAGAAAGTGAGGCAGAGAAGTTGAGACTATGCCCGATCTGGAAATAAACCTCGGTTGCTGACTCCTGCCCTGGCTACCCATTCCCGCGGCCGACGGTCAGCGGGCAGCTGTACATTCGATGCAGTAGACATCGCCAGTGTCCTAATCTCCCCTCTTGGGGTTTGCCAACCATCAGAATTTAGCAGCACAGCAGGAGACAGGCCACCTCTACCTACAGCTTGTCTCTTCCCTGGAAGAGTATTTCTAGATGGAACTGATGGCTTTGCTTTTCCCAAGTGAAAGCTGAGGGAGGAAGTCCCTGGGAATATGAGAAGCTTCAGAGTAACGACGATGGGCTAGTCCAAGCACCATGCTCTCCTGCCACCTTCCCTAAGCCACAGAAAGCCGTCTCCTCTTCCTTTTTGCGGGAAGCCACCCATTGTCTTCACTGTCAGAGAAGTGTAAACAAGGATCCCGATCCCGGAAGGCTGGTGAACCTTGAGCCCCTGGCAAGGGCCAGAGCTATGCACCGATTGTCTAGTCCAGACAATGGGGGCTCAGCTATTTCCTGACCAAATATCTCAGAGTAAATCCTTCTAATATTTACTGACCTTTAAGATAGTCTGTCTGTTACCGCAATTACCTGCCTGACAAGAGCTAGATGTGTATCCAAAATTGAATAAAAGGTTGGCGAGGCCTGGGCACCAGTGGAAGTCTTTTCTCTTGCAATGGGCTTTCCGCCTGGCCCCCAATATTTCCAAATTATTTCTTGTCTCTTTCATTTGCGTGCGGCCCCTTCTCCAGATCCCAAACCCTGAACCACGCGGGACGTGGGTCCACATACCTTTTCTCCTTCCAAGATACGTAAAAGGAAAGGAGAATGTGCCTGCTGTGTGGTGCTGAAGAAAAGCAGGAATGTAACCAACTATATTGAAGGCTATGCCAGGACTATCGTGGGCTTCAGGATAGCCATCAGCCTTTCACAGGACACCCTCCAAATTGGAAGGGTTAGTGGTAAAAAAAATACTGCCTTCATCTACAGAAAAAAAATTAAAATGCCTATGAACTCTGTGGCTGTAGGGCACGCACTGGCATTTCCCTAGTAGAGGCCCGATCAGCTCCGCAGGTAACGAAGCTCCTGAGGTTGCACTTCCAATCCAGGTAGGTCTCCACCCTCAAGGTGGGAGCAGCTGGTATCACATGGAATTCAACAGAGCCCTCTTTGCTTATTGCTGACTTCCCACCAGAAGACAAATGTATTGAGAGGAGACTGTATCCCACATTTCCATCCTTTTGAGTTAATTCCTTGCCTGATCACTTCATGTTTCCTGTTTTGAAAACAAATATCACCTACGACCCATGCTCAAAGCACACTCAAGAAATGAAAGTGAGCCTTAGCTGGTTTGGCTCAGTGGATAGAGCGTTGGCCTGCGGACTGAAGGGTCCCAGGTTCGATTCCGGTCAAGGGCATGTACCTTGGTTGCGGGCACATCCCCAGTAGGGGGTGTGCGGGAGGCAGCTGACCGATGTTTCTCTCTCATCGATGTTTCTAACTCTCTATCCCTCTCCCTTCTTCTCTGTAAAAAAATCAATAAAATGTATTTTTTTAAAAATGAAAGTGATAAAGCAAGATGGATTTGATGTGTAAATTGAGAAAATAAATTATTTTGAGTAAAATCAGTTGACCAACTAATTCACTGCAAAATGTAGGACGACTAAGCCAAGAAAATGTAAAACAGATCAGATGTAAAGGGCCAAGTGCAGGTTTCCTTGTTCTTGAGATCCACTTCTTCGGCATAATTCCGAGTTTATTTTTTTCAAGGCTCAACCACTTTCACTGTGGACAGGGATCCAGAATTTTTCCAAACTTTGCAACACCTTCAGCTCTGTGGTTCTCTTTTGTTACTACTATCTTTTCTATCATTAATCTTCTATTTCAAGTCAGTTTTTTCTTCCAGTTCCTAACCTATACATGTGTTTCCCTTAAAGAAATATATAAAACATAAAATTGAACTGTTCATTAACAGATTAAAAAACCTCACTTTATGAATTTACAGTTCTTAAAAATGAAAACCTCCCCAGAAACTTCGTGCCAAAGGCCCTTCTACACTGTGTATCATTTTCCTCTTTGGAAGCCCGGATAAAACCTTTTTGAGGGGAAAAAATGTAACTGCAAAGTACATAAACATTTTACAAGTTGACTTCAAAAGTAGTCTTAGCAAACAAGAGACAACCTGTAGTGTCCATATATAACTTTTTATTAAGAAAATGAACAAAATACATTCTTTCTCCATATGTACATTACATACAACAATTCTACAATTGCAATTATTCAGCAGATCACTATTCACAAAGCAGTGTTGAAAACATTCATCAAACCTGGGATCAGAAGGTCACTGGACCAAAGAACGAAGCCTACAATGTCCACACAGACTGAGCGACAGGATCATGATGGGGACGGGAGACTGAGAACACTCCACCCGGCGCCGCAATGACGGGGAACAAAGATGATGCTAGAAGAGACCTGGTGCCCCAAAGCACTTCTGTTTAACAGCCACTGCTAGCTCAGCCTGCTGTTCCTGAGCTCCCTCAGATTCCCATTTCTGGTTTAGGAACCTCAGGATAGAGCTCTACGCCCCATGTGCCACCGAAGAGGGTGAACACAAGAGTCGGGCCCTGACAGGCAGCAGTTATCGCCTTCACAGGCCAAGAAAAGGAGTCTCAAATGAAATACAAAACTTCCGAATCTTAGCTGTGAGCAAAGAAATACACGTTCTGAAGAGACGCTTGCTTATGCATGATTAAGGGCACGCTTGTTTCAAGGACTCCTTATTTACGTTTATGTTCATTCTGCCTGTTTTCCTTTTGCTTTGCGTTTCTCTGCGTTTCCTTTGGCTTTTGGAAAGTACATCCTTTTTGGGTGTGGATTTAACCATGGTCATATTTAAAAATACATGGAAACAGAAAGCTCTCGTGGGTATGAAGATGCCCCAATGTGCATAATGGTGCACAAAGAGCTGAAGAATTGGAATGAGTCTTAGAAGTTTCCAATGATCTGAACAAGGCATTTCTCTACAGCTTCTGGGTAACACTTATACCCATCATTTAGGCTTAAAAGATACATATCAACAAAATCACTTCCAGACTGTCTAGAAAAAGACAATGTTTAAAGGAATAGAAGAGTAGGCACAAATGCTCGCATCCCAGTGCTCCACACATGTGGTAAGACAATGAGAATGACTGTGTCAATTTTTTAAAAATAATTTTTCAGTCCTCTAACATGTTGGGTTATGGAAGTCAGGAAAAAGAAAATGAGTTAAGTCCCATCGGCTAATATATAGTGGTTTTCCTTCTTTACAATTATGTCCTAAGTTTCGATAATAAACACGTATATAATCACAAACATCAACAAATGTTATCATTTAAAAGTCTCATAAAAGATATTTAACAATTTCCAGCTTTCAGATGAGCAGGTTGCGGTGACACCGTGTTGCCGATGTGGGAGACGCTGCGACAGAGGGAAGGAGCTACCTATCACAGCGTTACTAAGCAGGCCCAGAAAGAGCAGCTCTGTTGGCCGTGGAAGGAGTTGTACCTTCCTTCTCAATCTAACTTCCAGTCCAACTTTGGCTTTGAGGATCCATAAATGGAAGGATCTTAATTTCTGGCCAGTGAGTACTTCTAATTTATAAAAGTAGTTAAAGAGTTGACTTAAAAACATCTTTAACACATGCCATTTTGAAAGATGGGATAATGTTTGTTACCAAGATGAAGACCAAGACAGGAAAAGGAGGGCCTCATCATAGCTTTCCTGTACTTTTCTTCTGAGGCTGTAGACACAACAGCACATAGATTTTGAAGTGGTAGCAGGGAAGAAATCTCTTTAAAAGAAAAATATACACAGCTGACCCTTGAACAAAATGGGGGTGGGGTGGGGTTTAGGGACCCTCAACGCCTGCACTGTCGATATCCATTTCGAAAATCCACATATAACTTTTGACTCCCCCAAAACTTAATTACTAACAGCCTACTGTTGACCAGAAGCCTTACCAATAAACACGCAGCCGATTAACTAACACATATTTTGTATGTTATATGTATCAGACACTGTATTCTTACAATCAAATAAGCTGAAGAAAATGTTATTAAGAAAATCATAAGGAAGAGAAAATATATTTACAGTATTTATTGAAAAGAATCCACATATGAGTAGACCCGCGCAGTTCAAACGTGTGTTGTTCAAGGGCCAACTATTTAATATCCATATATATATGTATATCCATATATATATATACCTATATATGTCCATATATATATATAACAGAATCTGCTCATAGAAAAACACACTATATTGCAATTTCTAAATTGAAAATAAAGGAAATTAATACTATATTATCTAATTTATACATTTCAAAAGACATTTTGCACAAGTCAAAAAAGCAAGCTGGCTTACAGAATAACACAATCACAGCACCTCTTGGCCAGGCTAAATGTAATGTTTAAGAAAGAAAGTCCACTTTTATTTCTCCAATAAAAAGAAATGGGTGGTATACAATTGAGGGAGAACACAGTTTACAACTGGCTAGTCACCAAAACAGTATTTCTGGGAAAGGACAAAAAAAAAAAAAAAAAAGGAGACCAACACATGACTTAAATATATATATATCTTCCCCATAGACTATTCATACTTAAACTTTTAGACTTTCATATCCTACTATTAAACTTGGGGTTGGATAGACAACTACTTTAGTATATCTTATAATGTTGTATTCAGTGTTTTTACACGTATAGCTATTGTGTATGTGTAAAGTTAAACTAAGCCTTCAAAAGATGAAAGTAGCCTAGGACTTCTAAAGTAAGCAATTAAAATAGTGTAAAGCCCCCTTTTCCCCTTTGTCCCAAGAAAGTAAAGACAGTAATTCCCGGCAGCATGCTGGAACAGGCATCCGCAAACATCTGATAGCACGGCCCTGATGGCATTAAGATCCTCTCCTCTTGTTTTGTTGCAAAATAATCATAAGACTCTGCCAGCAACAATAGCATTAGCCTTATTCTAGATACCTTCTCTAATTTAATTAACACTTTACTGATGTGGAGGCAACTTAAAGAATAAATCAGTTATTTAATACTTCTAATGCCAAGCCCAGAATTCATGTATGTATTTCTTGGCCAAGTAGAATAAACAGAGACCTTTGGGATTATGTAGAATTAATTTATTTTAAAACATGGAAACTAAATTGATGTCAGTTCAATTTTGTATGGGTTATAAGTTAAGCATGAAAGGACAATATTTTTCCTAAAGGGTTTGAAAAAAACACTAACCAAATGACACTAAACTGAACAAAGGCTTTCTTGAGGTTGGTTAACAAAGGAGAAAAATAAAGCTCAAAATTGTCTACTTGAGCAACTCTTTAATCATGCACACAGGCCTGTTTAGTAGATCGTCAATGTTTCCCTTCCTGCCAATTAACTTGGCATTCATTAAGCCCTGGATGAAACTGAAGAGTGGTGATCTCCTCAGGCCGGTGTACACGGGGCAGACAGCGCAGATACCCAAACTACCTAACCGCTGAATGCTAGCATCCCAGATGGTCAGAGCTGTTTCAACAAGAGCTTCAACTCCATGCAAAGCAAGTCCCAGGGGAGCCCCAAACTGCCTGTTAAAATGTTTTGGTGCTGGACCCTTATCTAGGAACTAGCTGTACATAATAAACTGCTCACCTAGTTTAAGATCTAGGGCCCATTACATTGTGTTTTTAAAAATATATTTTTATTGATTTCAGAGAGGAAGGGAGAGGGAGAGAGAGATAGAAATATCAATGATGAGAATCATTGATCAGCTGCCTCCTGCACCCCCCCACCAGGGATCGACCCCACAACCTTGGGCATGTGCCCTGACTGGGAATCGAACCATGACCTCCTGGTTCATGGCCAACTCTCAACTGCTGAGCGACGCTGGCCGGATTACATTGGTTTTTTTGTTTCAAGATCACTAACAGCTATTTGGGAGAAGATGAAAAAAAGAAACTAACCAAGAAATGCTGCTTTCCAACGACTATTCAGAATAACTGAGCTTTGATCCCTTTTGATAAGTCTTCTTTCCAACACTGCATTAATAAAATTAATCTAGGGCTAGAAAGGAAGAGCTTTCTTCTTCATTTAGATTTGTGAACCTTCAAATCCATAAGGAAAAAAAGAAGTTCCACCTGGCTGGTGTAGCCCAGTGGTTGAGCAGCATCCCATGAACCAGGAGGTCATGGTTGGATTCCTGGCTAGAGCACATGCCCGGATTGTGGGCTCAATCCCTAGTAGGGGGCATGCAGGAGGCAGCCTATTGATGATTTTGATGTTTCTATCTCTCCCTCATCCTTCCTCTCTGAAATGAATATATTTGTTTAAAAGTTCCCTTTTTCTTTTCTAACATATCCTCATTCTCTTCTCTAGCTCTGTTCCTAAGACTCAAGTGAAAATGCCACAGACAGGCAAAATAGAACACTGCACACATAAGTTTCATAGTTCATTCAGATGGTGTGAACAACAGACAAAAAGACAAATTGTTTCACAATTATAAATGATATCTTACAAATGGTCTAATTCCCTACTAAACATTTCTCCTCATTTTTGTTGTTGACCCTATAGCTCTTGGATAACATCCACATAACATCCTGTTTTAAATCCAGCCACCCAGTGTTTGAGGACCTGAAAGTGTATTTGCAAACTTTATTTCCAAACAATGACTGTAATGTGAAAGAGAAACTAGAACTACCCTTTGTAGTTCAGGTCTATAACGTGAGGGATGCTTTCCCACAGGACACCTCTCTCTGCACCACTAGGACATCTGTATCACTATAATCTCTCATGACTCCTTAAGGGCATAGAATCTATTGTCAGAGGACTTTATCATTGGCTATGACTAGGAATAAGATTTAGTCATTTGGAATTTGAACTAAATTCACATTGTTGAGGGGAAGAGACATGTCTAAGCCTGCATTACTTTTATTTAAGAAAAAATGAATACCAATCATTTCATGGCAATCAAAGCTATTACCAATGCTCAATTATATTGAAATTAAAAGTCAATTCTTAACACAAATTCCAATTTCAGCAGAAAATCAGTGCTACTCGGAGGAGTTGGGAGTAGGGGAAAAAGGCTAAAAAGTATAAAGAAAGGAAAGCCAATAGGCAAATGGAAATGCTGGTGATGTGAATTCCATAAGCTCTGCTATGAAACTTATACCTTATCAATAACTTTATGAGTAAACTTCCTAGTGACAGGAAAAGAAGCCAACACTGGCTCCTCCATTAAAGCTGCCATAACCATATTACTATCGCCCATATGAAAATGAAAAGCATTTTTATAGCAATATTTGAACATTAATTCTTTAATAATGTGCAAGTGTTAATTTCACTATTCTGTTGTCATAAACAAGGATAAATGATGTCTCAGAATGATTATGACATTTTTTTCACAAGCAGCACAACACCTGTAAGCAATGCCATATAAAACCTAGAAAGTCTAGGGCTAAAAGAGCCAAGAATAGTCAGAAAAATAATGACAACACAACTCAGAGTATTTAGTGGGTAGAAGGAAATCAAGGTTAAAATTATGTATAAATAAAATCTCTAAGATAGTACTTTTTGAGAAAAATGAAAAGCACTTGATGAAGAAATCCATAAATTGCAATGAGTCCTTCCTGCCAAAACAAATAATGACAACATCATTCAGCTGATCTAGTAGTCTAATTATTTCAACAAACTTGGAAACTTCTCCCTTCAACTGACATACCTGCAGACTAGAAGTTTAAGATAGCCAAGTCATTTCAGCATGAATACAAAGCACAGGGAGATACAGCCCAGAGTTAAAAAAAAAAAAAAATCACAAAAGAAGGATGTTATTTGACTAATTAGGACTTTAAGAATTTTTAAGCCCTGGCTTTGCTCACTGGATAGAGTGTCGGCCTGCAGACCGAAGGGTCTCAGGTTCTAGTCAGGGGCACGTACCTCGGTTGCAGCCAGAGCTCGTGCAGGAGGCAACCAGTCAATGTGTTTATCTCACATCGATAGTTCTCCCTCTTTCCCTCTCTTTTCCACTCGCTCTAAAAATCAATGGAAAAATATCCTCGGGTGAGGATTAAAAAAAGAAAATAATCTTTGAGTGAAAGAGCCCCAAAAATCTAATCCTCAAGCATTGCCATGTGCAGACCCTTTATGATACTTCTCCTATAAACCTCTTCTGAGGAAGCCTGCACATCCCAGATCAAGGCTATTTTAAGAATTTAAAACTTGGCGAAAACGCAGGTCAGAATCTACAAAAGGATGACATTGCAGATGAACATCAGTTTCTAAGAAAAGAAGGGTTATGAAGGGTGCATTTTTTTATGTCTAGGTGACTGTTTGCAGTACACATTGTAAGGACACCCCAGCCCCCAGATAATTCACTTGAATCCGTAATTCTCAACTGCTTTGCAACATCCAACCAGCTAAAGAATTAACACATTTACTCAGGAAATAATCAATGACCCACAATTACTCAATGAATTTCATATGGTGGTGGGAATAATTACAGGGTAACTTCTCATGTAATTCTCATGAAACAGTATAATTCAGAGAATAAATCAGGAACATACTCCTTTCTAAGTGATTTTTCATCCATTAAGCATCATTCTCCATTCCTCACTAAATGATTAAGTGCCTCAAACTAGCTTTTGTTTGCATGTTAGATTTTAAAACTGTTTTATTACATAAAACTGATCATGTTTCTGTAAATAGCATTTATAAGGCAGATGTGAAAAGACCCCCTGGAGGATAAGCTGGCAACCACTTATATTCAACATACATATTTCACCCAAGAATAGTTTTACAATCTTAAGTAACTGAGCTCTGAACCTAACAAGCTGGTCTATGATAAACCAAAGAGTTAACTTTCTAATGTTCTCTATCACTTTTTACTTATTAGACATGCATAGGCCAATTTTAATGTAAATGAAAACCATGTTTAAAAAGATGCTCTTGCTGCCTGGCTGGCGTGGCTCAGTGGTTGAGTGTCGACCTATGAACAGGAGGTCACAGTTCAATTCCCGGTCAGGGCACATGCCCGGGTTGCAGGCTCGATCCCCAGTAGGGGGCGTGCAGGAGGCAGCAAATTGATGTTTCTCTCATCATCGATGTTTCTTTCTCTCCTTCTCCCTTCCTCTTTGAAATCAATAAAAATATATTAAAAAAAGATCTTGCTAAAGGTTAATACTGTCAGCTTTAGCACAAAGTTAGACATTCAAATCTAAATTTCTTTGCTTGAATAAGAGATTGATACATTTGAATTAATCAAGCTGGCCACATGAGGTCTCTGTCATTCCACAAAATGCAGATGAATTTTAGAAGTGCCTTGCAAGTCAGAGAATTTCTCATGAAGTATAAGCACTAAAAATGATGAAGATCTAGTTTACTTCTAGTTTAAATAAACTATTTCTGGTTTATTATTCTGGAATAATACATTTGGCTGGAAGAAAAGAGAAATGGGAACGAAGCTGAAGCTAGGGATAATAAAACTGAACAAACTGTAGTCCACTAACTAGCATAAACCAGGTGTTTCAATCTGAGGTTTACTAAACTAGAAAGATTTAAAAAATAGTAAAACAGCTACTTGGCTAGCTAAACAATGTATCTAAATACCAAATTAGATTATTTAAATTAAATATACTGCTGGAATTCTTGGAAATAAATGTAGTTACTCATTACATCTATAAGTAAATTTCAAAACAGTGATGTGAAACGTGAGCAATGTGTCACTCTCGGGCATGGATATAATGAAGCCCTACGTTCTCCTACAATCGTTACCAGCAGTGTAAAGCCCCATGACACAAACTCTGATTTACCTTGTCAATAATCTCAACAGTTTCTCACTTAAGCAACATCAAAGTGTTTGCTATCATTCAACCCCATTTAAACATGTTTGGGGGAAAAAAAAATCAGAAATAAAGAGGAAAAGTCCCACACCTAAATAAAGTAAAAGATAAAATTAAAATAAGCGTATGTAACAAAACAAAACTACTGGTACTATCAGGGAAAAACAAGAACAAAAAAGTCACTGAGTTCCCTCCAAATATGGAATCTAAATGAATGAAAAAAATGACAAAGCAATATAAAAATAAATCGTGGAGGGCAGCAGAACTTCATTTGGTAATGTTTTTAAAGTGCCAGAATTCACAGAGAGCAAAATTCAAGGTTTTAAATTTAGAAACTCTTATCAAGTTCAAGTTCTTCCCTATCAACTCTTTGATTTGTACTTGTTTACACAAAATGAGATTCAATTGGCTACCATATTAGTGATATTAATATTTTATATTCTAGACCAGCCGTGGGCAAACTACGGCCCGCGGGCCGGATCCGGCCCGTTTGAAATGAATAAAACTAAAAAAAAAAAAAAAAGACTGTACCCTTTTATGTAATGATGTTTACTTTGAATTTATATTAGTTCACACAAACACTCCATCCATGCTTTTGTTCCGGCCCTCCGGTCCAGTTTAAGAACCCATTGTGGCCTTCGAGTCAAAAAGTTTGCCCACCCCTGTTCTAGACTGTCACTCAGAAAAATCATTTTATGAAACTGTACAAGTATATAAGTAAATTCTATGTGCTCATCTGTAAAGTCAATTGGTTATTCTGCAGCTACACAAATTTTGGTACTTACTAAATTATATATTTTTCACAAGGTAAGGTACAGATCTAATTGTTTAATAAATCACTATATTGATTGCTTTGGGAAGCTTGGAAAGCTAAGAAGCCCAAGATTCAAGCCTAGAACTAGGAAAAATAGATTTCTGTCCATCCCCAAAAGAAGTAAAATCATGCAATACAGAGTGAAGATGGATCTCCAAGTCTCATTCCTATATATGAGACTTTTCAAAAGTGCAACTCAATTTCTTCTCTTTCTTTGGTGAGACCTAATCTTGCTACTCAAGTACATACTGAATTCCATAAAGTCATTCACTTTTAAGAGCCATTGGACTGATGAACATTCATTATACTTAGTCTGCTTTAAGCATGGTGGGTATCAGTTGCACACGGCACACTTTTTTTTTTTTTTTTTAATATAACTTGTTTTTAACACAGCATACTTTTGAGCAAATGAAATAAGCACTGGTCAGGTGTCGGTTTCCTATATTGCATTCCATAGCACCTCATGGAACAATAAATATCTCCATCCCCCACAAAAAATAGACAAACCTATCTGCCTTTTTCTTTTTTAGTTTAATGAAAAAGTATTTGCACCATTTTTCTTTTCCTTCATTTAAAAAAGCCTAGTCTATGTGCTTAGTGAAATGCCTGTCAGTTGTATTCCACTGGACAACTACACGCCATCATTCTTTAAAATATCAGTATGCAGAAGCAGATGTGCGGAGCCAATGTGTCTGGATCAACAAAGCAGAGCTCTGGACACCCATCCTCCCAAATGAAAACGCTACGGACTGATAGCACAGGAAGTAATGGAAGCCCTGGGTCTGTGCAGCTCTATCAGAGAGGAAAGCCATTTTCTTCCAAAACTGCCACAAAGATATCAATGAACATATTAATCACTTCTAGAATCCTCCTGCTGGTAACTTTTATAATGGCTCTTAAAGGTTCTGAACGATACTCTTCTGTTTAAGTTTCTGTGACTCAAAGCTTATAATATCCACCATAGAAACACTACAGACCAATCTCAGATAAGTGCCTGGACCAATCTTGGGTTTCATTTTTCAGTTCTATGAAGAGGAACATATATTTGAGCCCTCTGTTTCTCCTATTGCTTAATGGAATACAAGACTCTAGTCAACAGAGACATATACACATCACTTTAACATACATCAGTTGCCCTACAGAACTATATACTGTTAAGAATGAAGAGGTAAACAAGTGACACCACCTACAAGCAGCTGTGTGATGCAAGGCAAAGTGAAATGGGAAGGGAGGAGAAAGAAGAAGGTCACACAACCCAACAACACAATCCCAATTCTTATAGCACTGGGTCTGTTAATAGTGCTTACTTGCCCTAATTTTATAAAAATGAAATAAAAATCAGGAAAGGGTAAACTACCTGATTATTATTTTTTATACTCGTTAATTTTTAAAAGTTAAAGTAAAAAATATATATATATTTAAATGGAAAGTATACCAATTTCACTTTATTATTAACTTAACTGAGGAATGGGATGAGGAGAATGGGGCTGAGGTCAGGTATGAAGAAAGAGGGTTAGAACTTGTGATGGTAAAGATCCCTTCGGGATTCTGGTGCAGTCCTCAGTCACTGCGGCCTGTCGGTCAGTAGAGTTGAAATCCAGAATACTGAAAGCAGATTCCTGGTCTCCATTTCTGTCCAGTGACTCTTCAGTTACAGTGTGATGAGGTCCACCAGGTTGCCTTTAGGAGGAGTCATGCTGTCAGGAAAGAAATTTACTAAGGTGTCAAAGAGCTGAGTTCTTTGAGCATAGGTATGATCCACATCTGAAAAGCCTGTGAAGGAGAGATACAAAGAAATTCATCCATTGTGTTTAAAACTCAACACGTAAGAGAAAAGCCGGTTGAGAAAAGCAGCAATGTATAATGGAAAAACCAAAACCAAAACCGGCTTTAAAACTAGAGCTATGGGTCCTGACCCCCGTTCTGACTGGCTGGTAGCATTTTCAATGACTGATGTGAAAAGAACCTAGCCAAATAACCAGCACTTTAGTAACTATAGTGATTTAGTAACAATAGTGATTTCTCTTCCTTTTCCTGCAAGCATTTTCCTCTTCTAGTCCACTGAGGATTATTTCACTCCTTTTCTGACTTTTATTTATTTGTATTAGTATGTATTCATGGATCCTTTCCTTGTTCAATGTTATATTCATTGGTATCATTTTAATACTCATGTGGTCCCAGATTTGTCCAGTGAGAACTCTTTCAAGCTCCTGTCTTCTGAACTATCCCTGTTAATTTCTAGCACTTCCTTACTTTCTGGTAGATATCCAAGCTTATCTTTACACAGCTCTGGAATTAGCTATTTTTCCATGGAGCTCTAATTCCTTTTAGTGGTGAAGGATATTTAGAAACCAGATCAGTTGTACTAATTACCAAGGGTCTTATTGTTTCCAGGCCTGTACATATATGTACACACATTATGGTATATACATAGCGTATTTTTTCTTTAACAGAATCATGAGTTCGTGTTTTTTATTGCTAATTCCAATTTTTTAAGAACCTCCACAGGATTCTTCCTTTCCTTATCCCATTCTATATTTAAATCTCCTTTCTCCCACTAAGAAAACCAACTCCCAGCAACATCATCATATTTACTCATTTGCTCAACCTAATACACAAAACAAGTGTTCCAGAATTACTATACCCATACTACTATCAGCAAAAACTCAAACGATTCTTTGCTTTTGTCTTTAGAGTATACCTGCAAGTGTATAGTCTTAACACTGTACTAAAAAGATTTAATTTCCTCCCCCTTGCCCCTACTGCATGGTAATGTTACTAATTTGATAGACGGGTTTGTTTGTTTCTCTTTGAATTCAACATTAGGGTTTTTCCCTTGTTTTCTTTATTTGTGAAAATGTTGTGGTATTGATTCTGTGACGGTACTCTAATGAAGTAATACCATTTTCATGAGATCAAATGATTTAGGAGGGAAGAAACACTAAGTTCCTACTGTGTGCTAGGTGTTTCTGTATGACTGCATTGCATTGTCATAAAAAACAACGAAGCAGTTATCATAAACTCCACTTTCAAATAGGAAAACTTAGAGAAATTGAGTAATTTAATAAGGTTCCACAGCTGGTAAGGGAAGAGAATGGAATGTGAATCCATGTCTATCTGACTCCAAAGCCCATTTACTTTTATTGACTAACTAGAGGCCCAATGCACGAAAATTTGTGCAAAAGTAGGCCTTCCTTTCCCTGGCTGCCAGCACCGGCTTCCCTCTGGCACCCAGTACCCGGGCTGCTTTCCTCCTCCAGCTGCCCACAGGCACCCGGGACCCGGGCTGGCTTCCCTCGGCCCCAGCTTTGTCAGGAAGGATGTCCAGAATGACGTCTGGTCTAATTAGCATATTACCCTTTTATTATTATAGATTGAGTGCTTAAGTTGTAGGCAATGTGCTAAGTTCATTTAATCCTCCGAGAACATCTTTTACTTTTTCACCCTTTACCAATGAGGAAATTGAAATTATACTTCCTTAGATGAATGGTTAAATTATGGTAGACCTTTATTATGGAATACTATGTGTCACTAATAAGAATATAATAGAGCTACTGTAGTTTCATGCAAACATCTCCAAGTTACATCATTAAATTTTAAATTTACAATGCAAAATACATGTTTTTATATCTACACTAATAAAAGAGAAAAATGGTAATTGGCGTATGACGCTACCCTTTTCATTGGCTAATCAGGGCTATATGCAAATTAACTGCCAACTAAGATTGGCAGTTAACTGTCAACTAAGATTGGCAGTTAACTGCCAACAAGATGGTGGCTAATTTGCATATGTAGGCACAATGCAGGGAGGCGAAAGGGAAAGCAGGAAGAAGCCCCCTGCCACTGACAGTGATCGGAAACCCAGGGGGGAGCTAAGAGCTGGGGGGCAGGGCAAAGGCGGCCCCAGGGCCGCCTTTGCCCTGCCCCCCAGCCATGATCGGAGAATCAGGTGCCTTTTCCGCCCTGGCCAGTGATAGCAGGAAGTAGGGGTGGAGCCAGCGATGGGAGCTGGGCACGGTCGAAGCTGGCAGTCCCGGGAGCTAGGGGTCCCTTGCCTGGGCCTAAAGCAGAGCCCACGATCGCGGTGCCCCCCACTGCCACTGCGGGTCCCCGCTGCCCGGGCTGGACGCCTCAGCCAGAGGCGTTAGGCCTGGGCAGGGGCAGAGCCTGCAACCGCGGGGAGCTGGGAGTCCCCTGCCCAGGCCTGACACCTCTGCCGGAGGCCTCAGGCCTGGTCAAGGGGCCGATCCGGTGATTGGTGATCGGAGGGGGATGAGGGTCAACTCCTCTGGCCGAGGCATCAGGCCTGGGCCAGAGGCATCAGGCCTGGGTGGGGGGCGGAGCCGGGGATTGGGGGGATATGATGGTCCCCTTGCCCAGGCCTGAAGCCTGGGTCAGAGGCGTCAGGCTTGGGCGGAGGGTGGAGCAAGCGATCAGAGGGAGATGGGGGTCCCCTGCCCAGGCATGATTCCTGGGCCAGAGGCCTCAGGCCTGGGCGGGGGCCAGAGCCAGTGATCGGGGGGAGATGGGGGTCCCCTGTCCAAGCCTGACACCTCTGACGGAGGCATCAGGCCTGGGCAAGGGGCCAATCAGGCGATCGGAGGGTGATGGGGGTCTACGCCTCTGGCTGAGGCATCAGGCCTGGGCAAGGGGCAGAGCCAGCAATCAGAGGGGTCTGGGGGTCCCCTGCCCAGGCCTGATGCCTGGGCCAGAGGCATCAGGCCTGGGGTGGGGGCAGAACCAGTGATGGGGGAAATGAGGCCTGGGCAAGGGGCCGATCCTGCTATTGGAGGGTGATGGGGGTCAACGCCTGAGGGCTCCCAGTATGTGAGAGGGGGCAGGCCGGGCTGAGGGACACCCCCCCCACACACCCAGTGCACGAATTTCGTGCACCAGGCCCCTAGTTATACAATAAAACCAGAACACCAAAACTATGCACCTACGTGTGTACATGAATATATACAGTCAATTGTCATTACTCAGATTCATATTTGTGTGCCTGCCTACAATCCCACAATCAATACTGGTGGCACTTCACAGAGATGCTCAGAGCAGTGAAAATTTGAGTCACCACATGCACACATTCTCAGCTGAGGTCAAACTGGGTGATGCTCTGTCTTCTTGTTTCAGCTCTCATGATATAAACAGTCTACTGGTGCCATGTTTTTTGCATTTTGTGCTTTTTTTGGGGTGACATCACTGCTTACAATGGCCCCCAAGTGTAGTACTGAAGTGGTGTCTTGTGTTCCTAAAAGCAAGAAGACCATGATGTGCCTTATGGGAAAAATTTGTCTGTTAAATAAATAAGCTTTGTTTAACAATGAGTTATTAATGCTGTTGGCTATGAATTCAATGTTAATGAATCAACAATATAAACATATAAATGCGGTATCTTTCAACAGAAACACACATAAAGCAAGGTTATGTATTGCTAGGTTAACAAAAATTTTGTGAGCAGAGCCTTCCACAAACCTGTGTATGGCCCATAGGAGGAATGGTTCAGTATTCACTAATTCAGTGTTCCTGGGGACTTTATAGAATGTAACTTCTGCAAATAAAGAGAATCAACTGTATCTTGATGTCTGTGTATATGGTTGTGTGTGTTTGTGTAAAGATCTGTCCAGTATGAGTGGTTACACTTGAGGAGTGGGGACAAAGATTGAGGAAAGTTGTTCAAGGAGAATCTTAAGCTTTTATCTGTATTCAATTTTTTTAAAAAATATATCAAAGAGGGGCGGGACACTAAGAAACTCATCAACGGTGACATGACTATTTAAATATCAGAGACAGGACAAAAAAAGGTTGTATTGATTCTAAATCTCACGTCTCATCCCAATCACTTTTTCTCACCACAGAATGAAATGAGGAACTAATCATTCAGAAGAGTGAAAACTGGTGCCCTAACCGGTTTGGCTCAGTGGATAGAGCGTCGGCCTGCGACTGAAAGGTCCCAGGTTCGATTCCGGTCAAGGGCATGTACCTTGGTTGCAGGCACATCCCCAGTCAGGAGTGTGCAGGAGGCAGCTGATTGATGTTTCTCTCTCATCGATGTTTCTGACTCTCTATCCCTCTCCTTTCCTCTCTGTGAAAAATCAATAAAATATATTTAAAAAAAAAAAAAAAGAAAACTGGTAAAGCTCAATGAAAGGTGGTATAGTTAGTGGTTTAGGGTATGAGCATGAACCGGAACCACTAAGGTTTGAATCCTGGTTTTTCCACTCATTAGCACTATTCCTGGACAAGTTACTTTTTGCCTCTCTGTGTCCTAGTTTCTTTGAATATAAAAAGGGATCATAAGAGTAGCTACTTCATAAGGTTGCTATGGAAATCAAATTAATTTTGTCATGTAAAGTGCTTAGAATAGTATGTGGCCCCATAGTAAATGCTCAGTAAATACTAGCTATCACTCTATCACTATTACCATGACTGAAGACAATGCCTGCTCTAAAAAGAAAGTGACCTATTAGGAATAATTTTTAAGCTAACATTCTACACAGAATAGGTAGTTTTTCCTATTTATGGTGAAGAAGTAGTAGTAGCAAAAATTCTCATTTTTTTCTGGGTACAAGTTTCTTTATTTACACTTCCTAGTTCCAATAATAAATGTATTATTATATAAAAAGCACCTGTAAACATGTGAGCTACAGACAAGAGGTTGAAGCAAGTATCTTGCTGAAATCTAAATTTGGTGGGCTAAAAGGACATAGCAAATTCTGTGAAATTGATAAGGCACCTATTGACAAATGTCAGCGCCAAAAAGCACTAACTACTTACTGTATAAAATGTTTTAAATATTTATCTGAATTCATACTTGCACATCATATTTGGACTGTAAAACTTATAGAGGTATGAAGACCAAAAAGGCAATATGTTCTATAGACCAGATTTCTCCTACCTGTCACATACATTGTTGAAAATACACTTAACTGATCCAAAGCATACTTTCTGGAAAGAAGACATTACTCTTAAAATTAGCAAAATGTCTGAGTTAAAGCTTAAAAGTGCCCACAGCCACCAGAAGCTCTAAACTAAAGATCCCTAGAGGTTATTCTTCCCTAAAGTAATTTTTCAAAACTAAGATAAGGAAGATACTTACTTATAAATCATTATCTTTTTAATTCTTTAAATTTTATATAACATTAACAAATATCTTTTATTTAATTCTAAGAAATTAAGATAAACTAGATTAATTCTGAAGGGAGCCAGAAAGTTAGGCTGAAGCAAATTTCTTCTTAGAAGATTTAGAAAATGAAATATTTGGCTTATTTATCATTAAAGATACACACACACACACACACACACACACACACACACACACGAGGCCTGGTGCATGAAATTCATGCACTCGGGGGGGGGGGCGGGGTCCCTCAGCTGGGCCTGAGCCCTCTTGTAGTCTGGGAGCCCTTGGGGAATGTCCCACTGATGGCCTAAGCTGTCAGTTGGACATCCTTGGCGCTGCTGTGGAGGTGGGAGAGGCTCCCACCACTGCCACTGCACTTGCAGCGCTCCCCGTGGGTGCGTAATGACCACCAGGGGTCAGCTTCTGCGTTGAGCATCTGTCCCCCTGGTGGTCAGTGTGCATCATAGCAACCAGTTATTCCCTGGTTCGGTCGATTTGCATATTACCCTTTTATTATATAGAGAATATATATACACACACATTTGTACATGAAATAACCCATTTGACTTCAATTCTATGTGGAGTAAAGGTAAAACAATTGGACAGCAAATGAATGAGAACAAAAACCAGGAACTCTAAGTAGGAATGAAACCTATAAAAGGTACTTTTGTTCATCAATTTTTATGCAAAGTAGTTTTCGTTTTTAATATATCAGATTTCTTATTAAAATCAGCATGCCATGTGAATTTGCTCCTCATCCAAATTCACCAATGATACAAAGATTATACATATATTTTTAAATTTTTTAAAAAATGTATTTTTATTGATATCAGAGAGGAAGGGAGAGAGATAAAAACATCAATGATGAGAGAGAATCATTGATCAGCTTTCTCCTGCATGTCCCCTACTGGGGATCGAGCCCACAACCTGGGCATGTGCCCTGACTGGGAATCGAACTGTTGGACCTTCAACCACACCGCCTGGGCCAAAGATTATATTTTTAAGGGAGTTAATAACAGTACCCTAAATTGAGCACTTACTAAGTGTTTTATTTTGCTGTTTTCTATAATTATTTCACTTCTCTCAACAACATGAGGTAAGTACTCTCATTACCTCCATTTTATAGATGAATAAATTAATGATTAAGAAAGTGACTTGTTCAAGGTCACTTTTAAAATTAGCAAGTGACAGAGCTGATATCTAAACCTAGATTCTAACTCTCAACCACTATACTATGTTCTCATCTCTTAACTACTAAATATACTGCCTCCCTTTAGACAAAGTAGGAAACAAAACTCCACAGGAATTTTCTTTTTGTATTTTTTCTATTGTGTTTCTATTGTTCTCAGAGCATTTGAGGTTTGTTTGAAATCCAAGTAAAACAAACTGTTTCTGACAAAATATATTAGCTGGCAGTGAACAGGACAGAGACAGAAGAAAGGAGTTAAGCTAAAGGTAAAATATTTGCTGACAACAGCCTAACATATTTAAATAACTGCCAAGAAATTCTTGTTCTATAAGTCAGCCAGAGACATTTTAGTGCTGCCCATCGATAAAGTAAAAATAACAGCTCTGGACTGTACTATCTACATATAACAAGGCAAATATTCATTCAAACTGAATATCTATGTGCCAGGCTCCCAACTCATTTAGCTCTAAATCTGTTTCAAATGGTAAAATTCATAAGGGCATGAATTTCTAAAATAATGGTTATACCTAAATTTTCCATCACAAGGTTGAGATTTCTTAACATCCTGAAAACATCTTTTTTAAAAGCCTTTATGTATCCCACCCACTGTATGGAATAGTTGCAAACAACTATCAACATTTTTAGAAGAACCTACTGGAGTCATACTTTACAGCAGCAGTCTCCCCAGTCTTGCCCTGTGGAACCCAACGTATTCGGGAACCAGACCTCCATACTGCAGTTGCCTTGATCAGTAGAGAAGCCTTGATTACCCACTGTGGAAAAAGAAAGGGCAACACCCCAAGGAACACGGCTATTTTTTCCCATCCCAGTGAAAAATACCAGAATTACATATGGTCTTTATTTTTTTCCTTTGAGGTATGGTTCACCTTTAAGAGACAAAAGGACAAACAATAAAGAAATTAAACTGATATCCCAAAGTGTTATTTTATTCTAGAGATAAAGAATTTATATTACATATACTAGAAAACTTCACTACTGTTGCTCAACTCTAAGGCACACAATAATAGCAGTGGCACCGATGAGATTAACATGCATTTACTGTGTGACTACATCTTATAATGACAAGAGAAAAGCTGGAAATTCCCATATTTCAAAAGGCTACTACCTTGCTGAAAAGTTAAGCTATAAAAATGACTTACAAAAAGATCTTTGAAAATTCACCTGACTTAAAACTCTGGGTTCTGGAACTGCTACAAATTCCCCACTTTACTACAGTCTACTTTACTTTAATAATTTATTAATATTAAGTGAGAGTACTCTTAAATGAAGATGGATGTTTAAGATTCATCAGTTTGATTTCTTTAAGAAATACTGAGTTTTGTCCTGGCAGGTAACTAAGCTGGTTTGAGCATAGTCCCAACACACTAAGGTTGCAGGTTCGATCCCTAGTCAGGGCAAATGCAAGAATCAACCAATGAATGTATAAATAAGTGGAACAACAAATCGCTGTTTCTCTCTTTCCTTTTCTGTCCCTCTAAAATCAATTTTTTAAAAAAGAAACATCTGAGTTTCAAGTAGAATTTGTCTTGAACAATCAAGATGCCAGCATACAAAAATTCCAATTTTCAGAAAAAGGATAATTTATTTTCTCTGCTCCCAAAAGATTCATTTCATTTTCTATCCTATCACCATACTCCATCACCATTCTGTTGACACCACACAACACCACAAAGAACAAACTGAGAGGAAAAATCATTCAACCAACAAGTGTTATCTCACAGTAAGTACATCAATAATACAATCTGCATTCCAAAACAATGCTATAACAAATTAATTTATCTTGATCATGCTCCTATTGTCATCTGTTTATATAATAAGGAAGCAATTGGTGGAAAAGGAAAAGCAAACTGTTTTATGAACTGGTGACTGACAACTCTGTAGTAAGTTATCAGAAATCTGCATTCTACCTCGAAGCCTGCTCCGCCGCTTAGATGAACATTAGACCCCTGATGTTTCATTTAAAAAAAACCCAACTCCAACCTCCCAAATGCTAGGGCACCTGGCTGAATAAACTACATGGGAACACTTACCTAGAGCTGTAAAATCTGAACCAGATTTGAATAGAGCTGAAGCAAGGAGCTGAAACTATAAAAGAAAAATAGAAGCAAATTAGCTAAGCACATTAGAGAAAAATAACTTCTCTAATTATGACTATTCATTAGCCACCGTATGCCTCTGCATTTAAGTCTATTTACCAAAGAGTGGCAAGAAGAACACCATATTTAGGTAAAAGAATATACTGACTTTTCTACTGGATTGCTCATTATTTTCCAAAATACTGAACCAAGTTCTGGAATTATTTTATTTGAAAATTTTATTAAAATATGTATTTATTAGCAAATAACTGGTCAACTGAAATAAAACAGAAAATTACTTTCTCCAATGTGAGATAGTCTATCACATATGGATAGACTGGTGTCTTGAACAGATATTAATTCTTAGTACATACACATTCTCATTTCAAAAATAAACACATGCTACTGTAAAACACTCTGCTGTGCAAATCGAACTCTGAGGAAAAAAAGTATGCTTATTATGCATAGGCCATTCCTAAATTATAAGTTAGACTGGTATTCCATGCCCATGTACAATTACATTGTTATGAATTACAGCTGTAATACAAGTAAATAATCTATAATAATAAAAGCATAATATGCTAATTAGACTGGACATCCTTCCAGACTAAAAGCGGACTAAAAGTGGCCAAAGGGAAGCCCGGGTCCTGGGTGCTAGAGGGAAGCTGGTGCCGGCAGCCGGGAGAAGGAAGGCCCACCCTTGCACGAATTTCGTGCATCAGGCCTCTAGTATAATAATAAATAAGAATAAATTGATTCACATACAACTGTAAACCTACTTTTGCCCACCCTATATATAGTTCTTAATATATGCTGGGTCTCAATCCTCTGTCAGAAATATCTACTGCAAACATTTAGTCTGTGGCTTACCCAGTTTTTAATAATGTCTTTGAGATTTTAATTTTGTTGAAGTCCAATTTATCAAGTTTTTTCTTTTATGATTTAGTGGCTTTATGTCATGTCCAAGAAATCTTTGATCTATCCCAAGGTTGTGAAGATAGTCTAATTTCTTCTTGAAGTGTGTGTGTGTGTGTGTGTGTATGCACACACACATACACACACATATATAGTTGTTTTTTTTTATTAATTTCAGAGAGGAAGAGAGAGGGAGAGAGATAGAAACATCAGTGATGAGAGAGAATCACCGACTGGCTGCCTACTGTACGCCCCTACTGGGCATCTAGCTCACAACCCAGGCATGTGCCCTTGATCGGAACTGAACCCGGGACCCTTCAGTCCACAGGTTGATGCTCTATGACTGAGCCAAACCGGTGAGGGCTCTTCTTGAAGTTTTTATTGTTTTGAGTTTTATATTTAGATCTGTAATCCATCTTAATTTAAATTTTTATATAAAATATGAGCTAGCGGTTGAGATATCAGCACATCTGTTAAAAAGACTTTCCTTTCCCCAATGTAATTGGCACCCTGGTCAAAAAAATAAAAATAAAAATCAATGGATTCCATTGATGTGGGTCTATTTCTGTACTCGATTCTGTTCTACTGATCTATCTGTCTATCATAATACAGAGTTCTGAAATCAAGTAGTATGAGATCTCCAACTTTTTGTTTTTTCAACATTGTTTTGGCTAGTGCAGGACCTTTTTGAATTTCCAAATGAATTTTAGAATTAGTTTGTTGGTTTTAACAACAATGACAAAACCCAAGCTTGCTGGCTTGTTTATAGGGTCCACATTAAATTAAAAACCAGTATGGGGAGAATGAGCATCTTAACCATTTTTAGTCTTTCAATCCATAAATGTGATAGGTCTCTCCATTTTAGGTCTTATTTAACTTCTTACAACAGACTTATAACTACATATTTAATTATTTTTGATATTAATACAAACAGGTTTTTACATTTCCTCTTCTAATTGTTCATTGCTAAGAAATATAAGAATAATTCCTTTTCCCCCTATACGCCTTGCATTCTGTAACCTAGCTAAATTCAGTTATTGTTTTGCAGACTGCATGGGCTTTTCTATGTACACAAAATGTCATCTACAAGTGCAAACAATTTCACTTATTCCTTTCCAATCTACATGCTGTTTATTTCTTTTTCTTACATGGCAAATAGAGGGTGTCTGTTGACATGTTTTCCATAGATGCCCTTTATGAGACTTAGAAAGCTTCTTTTTATTCCTAGTTTGCTAAGAATTTTTATCATGAATGGGTTTTTAATCTTGTCAAGTGCTCCTTTCTTCATTTATTGAGATGATCTATGGTTTTCTTCCTTTATTCTGTCAATGTGGTGAATGATTGATTTTCAAATGTGAAGCTAACCTGTGTCCTAGGATAAGCCCCTACTTGGTCATTGCGCATTAAACTTTTTATATATTGATGGATTCAGATAGCTAAAATTTTATTAAGAGTTTTGCATCTGCCCTAACCAGTTTGGCTCAGTGGATAGAGCGTCGGCCTGTGGACTCAAGGGTCCCAGGTTTGATTCCGGTCAAGGGCATGTACCTTGGTTGCGGGCACATCCCCAGTGGGGAGTGTGCAAGAGGCAGCTGATCGATGTTTCTCTCTCATCGATGTTTCTAACTCTCTATTTCTCTCCCTTCCTCTCTGTAAAATATCAGTAAAATAAATATTTTTTTAAAAGTATTTAAAAAAAAAAGAATTTTGCGTCTGTATTCATGAGACGTATTGGTCTGTGATTTTCTTTGCTTGTAATATCTTTGTTTGTTTTTTAATCCTCACTCAACGGATACTTTTTCCATTGATTTTTTAGAGAGTGGAAGAGAAGGAAGGAGAAAGAGAAAGTAAGAGACAGAAAGAGGGAAACATCCATGTGAGAGAGATGCTCTAGCCACTGAACCATACTGGCCAGGGCTCTTTGTTGTGTTTTTATATCAGAGTTAAGCTGCTTCATAAAAGAATTTAGAAAGTATACTGTCTTCCTCTGGTTTCTGAGAGTCTATGTGTAGAAGTGGTGTTTTCTTGCAATTTAAATTGTTGATAAAATTGAATGAGACAGCCATTGAGGTGCAGAGTTTTCACTATTAGTCAGTTTTCAATTACAAATTCAATCTCTAATTAACATGAAGTTCCTTAAGATTTTCTAATTCTTCTTGTATCTGCTTTGTTAAATTGTGTTTTTTAAGGAATTTGTCCATTTCATCAATTAGCAACTTGTTGACAAAGTTATTAATAATGTTTCCTTATTACCTTTTAATGTGTGTAGGGTCTATAATGATTTCCTCTTTTCATTTGTGATGTTGATAATTTATGTTTTCACTTTTTTTCCGTCTTCCCAGGGGCTTACCTATTTTATTCACCTTTTCAAAGAGCCAACCTTTCACTTTTAAAATCTTTTCTATTATTTGTTTCTATTTTACTAATTTCCTATCTTCTACTTATTTTGAGGGTTAATTCCCTTTTCTAACATCTAAGGTTTATTGGCTCTACATACAGAAGGATAGGAGGGGCGGGGGAAACCCTGTTGTTTAAATAATGTTATTAAATTATGGGTCTAGGATTTTAACAGGTACCAAGTGATATACAATCTGAGTAAATGCAGACCTCTCCTCCAAATTCAGACTTGAATATCTAACTACCACTTCAACATCTCAAGTTGGCTGTTTCATAGACATCTCAAACTGAACATACCCAACATTAAATTCCTGATCCCGGTCAGGAGTCCCCACCCACCACCAGATCCACCCAGTGCATTTTCATTTGGTTGATAACTTCATTCACTCAGGTAAAAAACTTTGGAGTCATTTATTCCAAATCCTATGTCCAATCCATCATAAAATTCTGTTAATTCTATCTTTAAATATATTGAGAATCCGATCTACTTCATTTCTCACTAATTCTACGACTACTACTTGGGTCTGAGCTACAATAATCACTTGCTTAGATTTCTACAAACTCTTGCTTAGATTTCTACAATCTCCCCCACGAGTCTCTCTGCCTGAATCCTCATTCTCCTTCCTTCATCTATCCTCAATACAATAGAGTGATGTAAAATATAGAGCAGATTATATCACTCCTCTGCATAGTACTCTGAACTAGCTTTTTATTCATTCAGAGTAAAAGCCAAAGTTCCAGCAATGGCTTACTAAATCATTCACAATCTCCAATTCCTGTTTTTACCTCTCTGACCTCATCTCTGACCACTTACCCATCTCACCTCTACTACAGCCACAACGGCCTCCTTGCTGTTCTCCTAAACAAAGTCAGAATGCACTTAGCCTTGGTTCTTTGTTCTAGCCCTCCCTTAGCCAAATTATTGTCTTAGATCACTTCCTCATATCCTTCAAGTCTTTGTGAAAATCTCCTTTCTAAATGAGGTCTGTTATAATCATCCTATTTAATACAGCAACTGCCCATTTCTCACCCCTTTGCATTCTGATCTTCCTTTACCTTTTTATTCCTCTTGTACCTAGAAGAATGCCTGGCATACTGAAGGGACTCAACACACATCTGTTAAATTAATGACACCAGTACTCTGGAAGTTCAGCAGAAATTTTCTTAATAAATAATGTGTAATACTAGCTAAAACTTGCTTTTCTTGTTTTTGTTTTTTTCCCCTCTATTATAGAATCCTCTGAATGATGGAATTAATTTAGGCATCCTTTTCTTGGGTCTTTCCTTGGGGGAGGGGAATGTCATTTTCATAATCTTTACTAGAAGCTCATCACTAATTTAGAACCATGTTCTGGAGACTGGACAAAAGCAATGAACCATTTGGTATATAACCACTATTTCTCCAATAACAAGATGATCACCATCATGATGATAAACACCCCCCCAAAAGAAAATTCTAAAAACCACTTTTAGTTGCTGTATAACAACTTAATATAGTGAAAATTTTATAAAGTGTACATAGAGAACAAAAATAAACTACTACATACAGCAAGTATTGGATAGCATTAAGGCCTTTCTTGATAAGTGGAATGATTTCTTAAAAGGAAAATGAAGACTATAGCTTACTAAAAATATTGTAAGTGTATATACTAGAACCATCATCAAGAGATTTCTTCTCCAAAACAAAATCCATTCACACATTAAAAAAAAATAATAATAATCGCCCTAGCCGGTTTGGCTCAGTGGATAGAACGTCAGCCCGTGGACAGAGGAATATCTTAGGGTGAGGGTATTGTTTTGAAAAAGTTTCTGAAGTGATTCGGATGCTGAAAAACACATGCACAACATCATTTTAACTAACTTCTACTAGGGCTAAACAACTCTTAATAGATAAAACTTTTAAAAAATAGAGTGGAAGTCTGTGGCATACAAAATCATAATTTGAGACTATTAAAGAAAGGAGACAAAGAGAAATCCACTACCAAAATTTTAAAAATTGCTCTGTTTGAATCTGGGATAACTCCCTGTCCTGGTTTTCCCAACAGCTTAGCATTAAGAACAAACTGTCCGTTTTCTTTGGCCTACTTGCAGCTGAAATTATTTACTTGGCAATATTTTGGTTTGGTTTTTTAAAAATTAGAGGAAAATTAATGTTTCCAGGTTCTAGCCATTTTAGACTATGGAGAAAACAGTATCATGAATTGACTGAAGATTCAAGGAAAAACAACTAGCTATCTTAAAAAGTTTGAGGACCCCTAAAGCAGGGGTCCTCAAACTTTTTAAACAGGGGGCCAGTTCACTCTCCCTCAGACTGTTGGAGGGCCGGACTACAGTTTAAAAAAAAAAACTATGAACAAATTCCTATGCACACTGCACATATCTTATTTTGAAGTAAAAAACAAAAAGGGAACAAATACAATATTTGTATTTGCATGTGGCCCGAGGGCCGTAGTTTGAGGACCCCTGCCCTAAAGTATGTCCTGATGATTCTCCATCTAATGAAGGTTTGTAACCAATACTGAGTAAGAGAAATAGAAATTATTTTCACAGTAGGCAACTATGAAAGAGTATTTCTTTGTTTTGTTGCCAAGGACAGACAGGCTCTACTGCTTCAAAGTACAATGAACCTAGTGCCTGAAAGTGATTCGATATTAAATCTGAAACCTGTGCTGAATAGAGAAAAGCACTGCTTGATGTTGCTATTACAAAGCCAAAGCAAAGCAACAGCTAACAGAGAAATAGTTTAAGGAATAGAACTACATATAATTAGCACCAATTCTGTGAGTGGAAGATAAAATGGATTATGGTTCAGATGTTGCTAGATGAACTCTGAATAAGGACAGTCATCAAAAGGAAAATATGACAAAAAGAATCTCAGAAGCTAGTAGTAAAACAGGCTATAAAACCATGAAACTTGTTGCAGGTATATTCACACAAATAATAATATTAGATCTTTTGCTTCCATCCATGTTAGATTACAACAACAAAAACAACCTGAAAAGTAATGATCTGCTATTAATTTCTCAAAATTAGGGACCACTGACAAGTGAAGTTAGTAGCTATAGTCAAGCTATCCTGATACAACATTTGCCTAACTATCAAGGCAGCAAGGATTCTACTCCCATCAACCTCTTTTCACCTTCTCCCTACAGAAAAGGGGAGTTTTCTTTCTTCTTTCGGAGTATCAACAGAAAAGTTTATAATGAACCATTATGTAATCCCTGAGTAAAAGAAGCATGGGACTATGGGCGTAAAATTTCTATTTTCTTCCCAATGCATAAAACTAATATCTAAATTAAAACTTTGTACCTGATAATCCTATTCTAAATGGATCAAGGGTTTTGTGTGTGACTTGAATGTTATATCACATAAAAATAAGCCTATTTAATTATTTCATCTGCTCTGTCATTTTTAATATTAGAACCATCATATTTTTCTTTAAACATCTAAGAGCAAAATCAGCAAATATAAGTTGGAAAAACTTTTTTTTTTTAACTCAATTTCTGAAGTTTATTAACATCTTTACCTCTTTTGTCTCTTCTGGGTCTGAATGATCCACAGTTATATAAAGATCGTTTTGTAAATATTTCAGAGCACTAAGAGGATCCATTTGGGCCTTTTCTTCAAATCTAGAAAATGTAAAAAAAAAGAATAACAACAGTCTGGAGTTATAAGAAAACATGAGAAATGTCTTTCAGAGCTAGGGCACTGTATAGGAGGAGTTATTTGGATATCTAAAAACCCTGCATTTGGGAATCCAGAAATGAGAAGACTGTCCCATAGATACTATAAGCTAAGATAAAATCAACGATAAAACAGTAAATATGTCAAATATTTTACATAAACTGGGGGGGGGGGGAGGGAGCCAAGTATGTTTCATAAAAAACAAATAGAGATAAAATAAAAATATTTTATTAGATTTCTGTAATATCCTTCTCCCCCCTACCCCCAATGGAGGTGCTTAACAGATACTTTAGAAATAGAAAAGAGTATAGTTTCTTTTAATGAAATATCATTCACACTGATTAGATAATTTTAATGAAATTAATTCCATGCCTTAGTCAGTAATAAGAATACCAACAAACTGCAGCAACTTCTCAGGCCTTTGTCATGTGCTAGACACTGTATCAAGCATCTATCACCTTGTTTATCCTCACAATAATCTCTCTCTCTATATAAAAGCCTAAGCAACCAGCCAACCAGCTGACCAGCTGGTAGCTATGATGCGCACTGACCACCAGGGGGCAGATGCTCAATGCAGGAGCTGCCGAGCAACAGCAACTTGGCAGAGTGCCCTCTCGCACTCCGGGACCCATTAGGGGGTTGTTGGACTGCTGGTTTCGGCCCAATCCTCACAGGCCAGGCCAAGGGACCTCACCCACTGGAGGGACCCCGCTTACTCTGCAGATAGATGCCCTTTGAGCCCCGGCGCTGCCCCAGGTGCAGCCGGCCGGGGAGGGACCTTGGGAGGTTGGCTCCATGGCGTGTCTGGCCCATTTCACCTAGTCCCGCCCCGCCGACCACCTTCTAATTTATTTCCTTTCAATATGCATGAATCCATGCACCGGGCCTCTAGTAACTCTATGATGACAATAAGTATTATCATCATTTAAAAACAAAACAAAACAAAACAAAAAAACAGATGAGAAACTGAGACCTGAGAATGAATTTGGCCAAGATAAGATCTAGTAAGTGGCAGAAGCAGAATCTAACACAGGACTATCTGATTCCAAGCCTGAAAAGGCAAGAATGAGATCTTTCTTTCTTTTTTAAAAAATATATTTTATTGATTTTTCACAGAGAGGAAGAGAGAGGGATAGAGAGTCAGAAACATCAATGAGAGAGAAACATCGATCAGCTGCCTCCTGCACACCTCCTACTGGGGATGTGGCCACAACCAAGGTACATGCCCTTGACCGGAATCAAACCTGGGACCTTTCAGTCTGCAGGCCAACGCTCTATCCACTGAGCCAAACCGATCAGGGCGAGGTCTCTCTTTCTTAAAAAAAAATATATTTTATTGATTTTTTACAGAGAGGAAGGGAGAGGGATAGAGAGTTAGAAACATCGATGGGAGAGAAACATCGATCAGCTGCCTCCTGCACACCTCCCACTGGGGATGTGCCCGCAACCAAGATACACGCTCTTGGCTGGAATCGAACCTGGGACCTTTCAGTTTGCAGGCCAACGCTCTATCCACTGAGCCAAACTGGTTAGGGCATGATCTCTTAAAAAAAAAGTCTGTTTGGGACTATCTATTTAAATAAGATAATGTCCTTTTATTATAGCATAACTATATATGGATTTATTTATAATAAATTTGTATGCTTTTAAATGTTCAGAGAGAAAGAAAAGAAGACATTTAATTTCATTTGGAAATTGAAAATAATGAGCCATTCACAATGATGTTCAGGCTGATGGCCTCAATAATTTCCTATCTTTAGAGCTAACCTTAGAGATAGGGTTACCTGTATTTCAGGCAGGGCAAAGGCTATCAAAATATTACAGTTCTCTTGTACCAGACAGTACCATGACTGTCAGCCGGCCTTACGAACCTCAGAGGAGACTTCCTTAGGCAGAGATCATGTTACTGTGCCATCTTGTCCACAAGTTAGACCAGAATTTTGGCACCTGAGCCAAAAGCAATCACTTCAAGCTTAATGAGCAGTTTAAAAGTGGCCTGGCAGAATTATTCCCAATAGGGATACTCTCATAGGGAACTCTCTCTAAGAAGATATTCTCTCTCAGAGAATCAGAATGTGAGATACACAGGATACTTTATAAAAGGCAGGCAAAACACAGAAGGTAGTTAACAGCAGACATGAGATAATAGATTCCTTCCCTCCCTACCTATCTACCTACTTATCAACTGAAGCCAAAGAGGTGAGTAGATAGTTATCTATCATCCATCCATCCATCCATCCATCCATCCATCCATCCATCCATCCATCCATCCATCCATCCATCCATCCATCCATTTATTGAAGCCAGGAGGTTGAGGGGAAGCAGAGTCAGGAGTAATCAGTAGAACAAGAGAAGAAGGGAGAAAGATGCAGAAAGAGAGAGGCTCAGTTACAAGAAACACTACTCTACGTAGCTCCTAGCTACTAGATTTGGTCCAGTGTCCTAAACAATTCTCTCCATATGTCTCAGTGTTCAAATGCTGAGAAACTGCCTTAATTCTCATAATAAATTCTCTTTCATTGAGGTCTCCTAAGCATGTCTCTCTCCTTTGCAACCTGAAATAACCTAACCAAAACACACCTACCATCCTATTAAATCCAATTTTCCTGGAAGTTATGTTTTCTCTCTTCCTTTTCTAAGCTTTTTTTTGGCTTGCAAAAATTTATCACTGGGCTTGTGTTTGCAGTCTAGAATTATATTTCAGCCAACAATTCTGCCCTGTAAAAGGAACAGGAATTAACCCTATTAAATTTCTTTTCTTTTGCCCCCTTCTATGCCCCAATTCATGAACAATTTTATATTAAAAGCAGCACTTTATTTACTATATTACATGGTACATTAAGAACCAGGAGACACTTACTTGGCATACAATATACTTCTCTCCCTCCAAATTTATATTGTATTGAAATAGAAGAAATAGTTGTTTCCCATAAGAACAACAAAAATAAATAAGCCAGCACAGCAGCACAGGGTAAGCTTTTATATAATGAAAGACCTGGTATCTAATTTATAATATAAGATTTGAATTAAAAAGGTAATTTTCATGTTCAACTCAGAAATCAACTTCTATCTATTCTGTCCACAATGTAATAATGTCCCTCAAACTCCAAGTCATTTTAAGAGGTGGTAGAAAAAAGAGTCTATTTTTTTCAAATGTCTAAGATGGGCCTTTTATTGTCAGTTCAATTTAGTAGACAAGATTCTTACGATGCTCTAGTTCCGTGGTCAGCAAACTGTGGCTCGCGAGCCACATGCGGCTCTTTGGCCCCTTGAGTGTGGCTCTTCCTAAGCCTTAGGAGTACCCTAATTAAGTTAATAACAATGTACCTACCTATATAGTTTAAGTTTAAAAAATTTGACTCTCAAAAGAAATTTCAGTCGTTGTACTGTTGATATTGGCTCTGTTGACCAATGAGTTTGCCGACCACTGCTCTAGCAGTTATCCTTAACTATTCTTTTTCCCATACCCATATCAAATCCATCGAGAAATTCAGTTGTTGCAACCTTCAAAGTTTACTCGGAATCTTACTGTACTTTCTGGATCTCTTTTATGGAGTATCCCTTTCTCTGCCTTCCCTCAAACAGTGGTGGTTCTCAGATAATGCCCTACATCCCTCTACTTTTCTCACTCTTCCTGAGCAAGCTCCTTTTCCTTACTGATGACTCACTAATGTAATACAACCCATGCCTTTCCCCCAAATGCTAACAGATGATGTCCCGAACCTAAAGTGCATCAAACTGAACTACATAACTTGTTGTTTCTGAAGAATTCCCCCAAGTAAAAATAGCCACAACCTTTTACCCAGTTCTTCTGGAAGAAAATCCAGAATTCTTTTAAATAAAAGCTAAGTCTGAATGTGTCACTCCTCAACATAAAAATCTTTCAATGCTACCCTTTCACTCAGAGTAAAAGCCAAAGGACCTTCACAATTTGACCCCTTTTTTTTTTTATCTCTTACCTTGTCTTCTACCATAATCACTTCACTTATTCCACTTCTACCACACTGTTCTCCTCAATTTATTTCTCAAATAATCCAGGCATATTTTTAACCTAAGAGCCTTGTCTATTACCTATCTGGAACACTTTCCCTCTCAAATATCTATATGATCCATTCTCTCATGTTCTTTAGGTCTCTACTCAAATGTCTTCTTTACAGTGAGGTCTATCCTAATACTCTTATTTAAAAAATCACATCCCCAGCTCCCTCACCTATACAAAAATAGTTCTTAACCTGATTGAGTTTTTCTCATTAAGACTTACTATCTAACATATAAATTCCTTATTAAGCTTACTGTTAGCCTCCCTTCATTAAGAAGGAAACTCGAGGATAGGAAGTTTTGTATTCGTCACTGACATATCCACAGAACTTAAGACAATATCTAGCACAGTGAAGGTGCTCAATAAATATTTCTTATATGAATAGTTTTATTGATGTTTATAAAAACCCTTAGATCAGTGGTTCTCAACCTGTGGGTTGCGACCCCTTTGGGCGTCGAACGACCCTTTCACAGGGGTCGCCTAAGACCATTGGAAAACACATATATAATTACATATTGTCTTTGTGATTAATCACTATGCTTTAATTATGTTCAATTTGTAACAATGAAATTGGGGGCCACCACAACATGAGGAACTGTATTAAAGGGTCGCGGCATTAGGAAGGTGGAGAACCACTGCCTTAGATGGTTGCTTTGTCCTTTTTACACATGAGCAAAGTAATCTCCAGAAAGATTAAGTCAGAAGGCTTGAATATCAATCCAAGGTTCAGGTATAATACTTTTCAAATATAACTATTAGCTACAGAACTAGGGGCAAAGAGTAGTCAAGATCAGAAAAGAAGAGTACTATGGTCCATATTATTATGCTATTATTACTCTACTGAAAATAATATATATAAATGTGTAATCTATATAAAAGGGTCTTTAAACATTCTTATATTCCCCTTCAAGAGCTTTTCTGAAGTTCTGAAATAAGCTAGCACACTTTCCCATAGTAGAAAATTTCCAATGTTGATTATTTGCCCAACCACACAAACTTACTGCCTTTCAATTTCATTTTATTTCATGATTTATTCTCATACAACATTTGTAAGACTCTTTCATCATATATTTAAGAGTCTAAATGATTTGTTACTGATTATTCTTTTATTGTTCATCCACTTTCACTCCATACTCTACACCTTTACTAGAATTACGTCACTAGCAATGATGACTGTACTTAAAACTTAAAGCATGCCCTAATACATAATATTTCAGATTCCCAAATTGTCATTTCACCTGCCCACTGATATATTTCTAAAGGAGAAAAACAACTTCCAAAGATAAAAAAGAGTAACACTTCTGAGGATGACTGGGCTGTGGGAAGGAGGGCAAACGATAATTTCCCAATTCTACCACTATCCTACAGAATTTTTAGATAGAGGTGCATATAGAAATATGTAATATTAACAATATTATTTAACTACAGTAATATTAACTGTAGCAAATAAATTGAGAGTAAATATTCTATAAAAGGAGATTAGTTAAGTGAATTACACATAAAGTAGAATGCTATGCAGCCATTACAATTATGATTTGTACTTGTATTTATTAACATGGTAGTGTTTATAACACATCATTCACTGAAAGAAATCAGATTCAAAACAATAGTGTGTACATATAATTAGAAGGATATACACCAAAATATTACTCCTGAATGGAGGGATGATAAGTGATTCAATTCTTTTGGTAGGGAGAGAAGACTTATTTTCTTCTTTATTATTACCCATGCAATACTTTTACAATTAAAAGCCAGAGGGAAGTATTTATGAGTTCCAATTCTTTATATGAAGCATTAAACAATTTCCTTTAATCTCTAATGGACTTTTGGTCAGGAAACTTTTTAAAAAGCTCACTCTAACATTCCAATGACCAGTTGTTATATTTCAGGTAGAGAAAGAGCTCTATAACTTCCCCATATTCTTATAAAAACAAAGTTTAATATTAAGTATCTTAAATACATTAAGTAAAGTACTAAAGAATAAAATTTAGCAATGTAAACATTAGCAAAGGTACCTCAAACTTAAATCTTGTTAATAAAACAGAATTTATTCTTGCCATCCAGACAATGTGAAGAATCAGACCCTTTCTCCTGTAGATTCTATAGAAAACATACTAATTATTCACAGTAATGCCAAAGAAACAGAACTAGCTTCTGTTATTAATTTATCTCTCAAGTATAACTTGTGAAAAGCAACAATAAGTAAACATGATATGATAAAGGAATAGTCTAATTTATATCTACACAGACTTTCATGTATTTATATTTTATATAAAACATATAAGCATACGTGTGTATACATACTAGTATATTAATATATGCCTCTGTGCGTGTGTGTGGAGGTGGTGGTGGTGGTGGTGGTGGTGGTGGTGGTGGTGGTGGAGGTGATGGTGATGAAATAGAGAATTCTGGAATCAGAATACTCAGGATCAAATCCTATCTGTCACTTACGGTTGAGTGACCTTAGATGAGTTATATAACCCATTTCTTCTTTTATAAAAAAGTGATAGTAATAGTTCTTCCTCCATTGGCTTATTGTGAGAATAACATACAAGATCTAGCACACAAAAATTGTTCAATAAATGGTAGCTATTATCATCATTAAAGGTTAACTTCTCCTTCCAAACTATAAATATTTATCATCTAACACTATCAGTAACCAAAAGGACAGATAAACAGGACTCAAGAGACATATATGAAAATGTTTAATTACATGATTTTATAATTAATTAGCAAAGGTAATGACATAAAATTAATTCTATTTAAAGTTGTATTCTGAAACATCAAATTATAAAGATATTATTAATCAATTATATCATCACATTCACAGTTAAAGTTATCAACAGGTCAGGCATATGTCAATAATCTAGAACTGATATAATTTGTAGTGGTTAGGCCTTAAGTTACTTGATAGTAAGTTAATCACCTTCACAGAAACTTTTTCCATTATTTTAACAGTTGCAAAATTTCCTTGTTCTATATTTTAAAAATTTAGCATCAGTATCTATTTTCACTTTGTGTCTTCCTTTGAAAGAAGAAACCAAAATTAGGAGAATAACAGGGCACCTACAAAGTCATGACCTTCACAGTGTTTACACTTTCATGTTACTAACTTTCCAAAGACAAAGGCACGTCTCCAGAGCTTAGGTAATACTAACAATAGCTGATAAAGTTAAGTAAAAGTTTTCCATGAATTATTTTTATACCTGTGTTTTCTTATGAGGTACTTGCAATGCCTCAGTAAGTAATCTTTTGAAGGCCTACACAACTTCAGTGACCAGAAGTCATCTAATCTCATTTTTGGGGAGCAAGATTTTCCTGGATTCCCACCAAATAAGTAATGAACCTGTAATAAACAAAATAAACCAGACTTTTAAAAGCACATGCATACTTAAGAAACTATGTTAAGTCATAGTAAAACTTCTTCATTTTGCTAGTACTGTGTTACAGGTACCTTTCTTAGCCTTACTGATATTAAAAAAAAAAAATCAAAATATTATTGCTTCTCTTTATTTTTCTCAAGTTTCCACTTTACTTTTTAAATTACTGTGACTACTTCCTAAATTACATTTTATATTAAAATAAGTTCTATTACCACAATTACACTGACAATGGAAACATGAAACAAAAGCAATGATAGTGTAAAAATGAATAAAGAAAACCTCAACTAAAACTGAAGTTGGGATAGACTATAGAGGTCAATTAGCTATCACTGGAAGTCAAATACCCCCATATTGGAAGACATCAATTACATACCCCAACAGGAAGAGAGGCCCTGCCATTCCCAAATAGAAAGCACAACTGCTTTACCACCTCAGCAGGAGGAAGGAAGATTTTTTTTTTGTCCAGCAAGAAGCCCAGCCAATTGAAACTCCATACCTCACCCAATGAGAAGCCAGCGTTACCTGAACTCTTTACTTTCCTCCATGAACTTTCATTTCTCTCTTATTGATGACTTACTTGCCTCACCCTCTTTTCTATAAAAGACTTGCATCTTAAGAAGTTTTTTAAAATTGATTTTAGAGACAGGAAGCGTGGGGGGGAGGGGGGAGGGGGGAGGGGGGAGGGGGGGAGGGGGGAGGGGGGAGGGGGAGGGGGAGGGGGAGGGGGAGGGGGAGGGGGAGGGGGAGGGGGAGGGAGAGGGAAATATTGATTGGAAAAACATCAATCAGTTGCCTTCCAAACATGCCCTATGTCTGGACCAGGGATTGCGCCTGCCATTTTTTGGTGAGCTAGACAATGCTCCAACCAACTGAGCCACACTGACCAGGGCAAGAATTAATCCCTCAGAGAATTTCTCTGCTTGCTAGATAAGATGCTGCTGAATTCATTAATGACTTAATAAAACCCAATGTGATCTTTAAATTTGCTTAGTTATATTTTGTTTATTAACAACAGCAAGAAGCTAATCCAATGTGTAGTTTGAGGGCAAAGAATAATGGGGATTATCAAGTTCATCAAGTGTTGATGATAATAAATTATATCTTTAAAAAGGACAGATGACAACCTGGCCAGTGTGCTTCAGTTGGTTGGACATCATCCCAAGCATTAGAGATCGCTGGTTGGATTCAAGGTTATGGCATATGCCCTGGTTTCGGGCTTGATCCCCAGTAGGGGGTGTACAGGAGGCAGTCAATCAATGTTACTCTCTCCCTCTTCTCTCTCTAAAATTAATAAAAAACCAAATCTCCACCCTTAAAACCCTTAGGAGGGAGGATCCAATCTCTCCCTCCTGGGAGCATGCCTGCACCGCCCCTCCCCCCTTCCCTTCCAGGCTGTCACCTTTACCTCCCTCACTTCTAAGCTCCAAAGACCCTTCCTTTCCCTCTATAACTTGTTTCATAAGCCCATTTCTTCTACCAATTATTTCTTCTAACTCTGTGTTCTTATAAATAAATGTTCTCTTATAAAAAAAATAAAATAAAATAAAATTAATAAAAAACATATTTTAAAAAACTATTAAAGAAAAGATGTCAAATCACTGAAGGTCAACAGCAATTAGAAACTTTTTAAAATTTTAGCATTTTAATTTAGCTTTAGCCTTAAGGTCAAATATTAAATGGCACATATAATTTGTGAAATAACTTTTAAAATATTCCATTACTCAATTAGTACCAAAAAATAAATGTAAAAGGAATGCAATAATAATTTCACTATTATATTATGTAGTTTTAGTGATATTCTGTACTTACACAAAGTGTTAAAAGCATTTTCTGAAATTTTAAAAACATTTATATTTAAGCCCTGGCCAGTGTGTTCAGTGGTTAGTGTCTTGGGTTTGATTTCTAGTCAAGGGCACATACCTGGGTTGCAGGTTTAATCCCCAGCCCATTGGGGTGCATGCGGGAAGCAACCAATTGATGTCTCTCTCTCTCAGTGATGTTTCTTTCTCTCTCTCTCTCTCTCTCTCTCTCTCTCTCTCTCTCTCTCTCTCTCTCTCCCTTTCCCTCCTTCCTTCTTTACCCCTCCCTCCCTTCCTCTCTTTCTAAAAATCCATGGAAAAAATATCCTCAGGTGCGGATTCATCAAAAAAATAAATTTATATTCAATAGTGTAATAGAATTGCAATATTATTTCTATCCTAAGGATGGAAATTCATTTACCCTTTAATTTGGGAGACACTAAGAGAAAGGGCTTTTATCCATTCCCATGGTATCTTTAACATGAAGGTCCCAAATGATATAGTTTAAATATTCATCTGTGACCTAAATGGAAAGAATACAGGTCAGTCAGTGGCCGACTATATAGTCTGAGCCCAATCACTAAACTACATGTAAAGCTTAAGGGGGAAATAGTTAAAGAAACCATTCTGAACACTGACACTTAAACTTCAGAATGCCGTGTTATTTCACAAAACAGAGAGAAAAGATATGTCACTCATAGATAGGAAAAACAAAAAGATTTCTTACACAATGAAATCTAAAATCAGGAAGTCATATATACCTTTTCATATCATGAGACATGGAACCCACATGTGGAAAACTATACAATAGGCCATGCTATGTATCTGATCTATGAGTTAAGAAGCAGCCACTGACCATAATCAAAAGAGGAAAGTGCCAAGAGTCACCATCTATACAAAAATGTTTATTCTCTTAAGGAATTTTAGGGGAAAATAATATTGAACGCCTGCTACATACTATGTATTATAATTTTTTACTCAAATCTACTTAAAAAACAAAAAACATATATTTTTGGTGATTCTTTCAGATTGTAGGTCAAGGAAAATTTACAGGTCAATGTAGTTAGGATACCTTGTGTAACTCATCATATACAAGCTGATGGGCAAATCTTGGACAGGGTTCTTCTTCTTGAAGACTTTTACTTGGATTATCCTTTGCAGCTTGATCATTTTTATAGACACAAGACCTGCAAGACATTGCTTTTAAGGCATGCTATCCTATAATATTAGCAGTACACATAATCCTATATAATAAAAGGCTAATATGCAAATCGACCGAAGGGTGGAACAACTGGTCACTATGACGTGCACTGACCACCAGGGGAGAGACGCTCAATGCAGGTGGTCAATGTGCTCCCACAGGGAGCACCGCTCAGCCAGAAGCCCTGAGCCAGGCTCACGGCTGGAGAGCACAGTGGCTGTGGCGGCAGCCTCTCCCACCTCTGTGGCAGCACTAAGGATTTCTGACTGCCAGGTTAGGCCCGCTCCCCAGCTTAGGGCCTAAGCCATCAGTTGGTCATCCCTCAAGGGCTCCTGGACTGCGAGAGAGCACAGGCCAGGCTGGGGGACCCCCCTCCCCCAAGTGCATGAATTTCGTGCACCGGGTCTCTAGTGTTAATACAGTTGTAGACAGCAAATTAATTGCATGTCTAATTACCAACAAAACAATTATAAATTTGTTTACATCAAATCTTAAAGTTTTGGTCATTCCCATAAAATAATCTGATTTATTAGAACTGAGTTCTTAAGTTCTTTTAATGTCCATCGAAACCTCATTTAAGAACAACCTACCTCATGATATGAAACACAAATAGCATTTATGAAGGTTCAAAACAAAGGCTGAAAGAGCTAAAAACCCGTTTACTATTCACAATAAAACTATAGTACACTTTCATTTTTACTGTAAATAAATGTCATATTTAGAAAGTAATACATTCTTTAGTTGTTGAGCACTACCCTCATTACTGAATGGAAGAAGTTCTCTTAAGTGCTCCTGTTTTGACATCACAAATTAACACAAGTCCTCCAGTTCCCTCTTCTTTTGAATATACAACCCCAAGAAATATTAAATTGGAATTGCAGTACAGACAAGAGCTCCTTACCAACTATTCCTCACTATGTCATAAATCCAGAATGAATTTCTGACATTCTCTTCCCTCTTTTCCTTGTCCTTGCTGAGTCCAGATAAGACATGTATTTCATTCAGTTCTGGATCAATGGTTGCTCTCTGTGTGAATCCTGTCATTGGAACTATAAAATGAAAGAAATCAATAAGATGACCATGTTCACATAGACAGTGTTTCCTTAGATAACAGATTAGTGCTATTCTGTTAAAGATTAATACATCCTTACCCTACTCTGTAGGGTAAGGCCACAACTTATTTTTTAACACACTACATAACTTTTATATTAAACAATAAACAGCCCTGGCCAGTGGCTCAATTCATTGGAGCATAGTTTGGACCAAAAGGTTGCGTTTTGATTCCAGGTCAGGGCACATATCCAGGACGGGGGTTCTATCCCATGGGGCATAGTTGGAGAAGGTACCAGAGGTAACCAATGGATATTTCTCTCTCACATTGATGTTTCTCTACCTTCCTCTCTCTTAAAAAAAAAAAAATCGAGTAAAGAAAAAAAGGTAAAATAAATAGATATAAACAAACAAACAATGGTTTATTGCTTTCTCTCCACTCCAGAATATAGGCTCTCCAAGGGCCAAGATTATTTGGTTCACGATTTTGTTCCTAATGGCTGGCGTACAAGTTATCAACTATTTGTTGACAGAATAAATAAATGATAACTACCAGAATGGAGCTAAAAAGAGGTAGAAGGAGGTATGCAATGTAATCATTTTGATTGAGAAAAAGAGCAATACTTTAACTGATTTATTATCTGGGTCAGCTCTAATTTAATAATAGAGATAAAATACTCAAATCTTGATTTGGAAAAACAAAATTTGACAAAAACTGAAACAGATTTGTTTAATATGGTCAGAAGCATTTAAAATATTTGTCATGATGTAATATGAAATGACATAATTTCCAAGAAAAAAAATGTTGGTGTATAATATGCCCCAAATATATTTTCCTGAGTAGATCAAACTCCCCAGAGTTAAGGTTTTATTTTTTAGGCTGGGGAGGGTTGCGGGGCAGGAGGGAGGGGGGTAAGAGATCAACCAAAGGACTTGTATGCATGCATATAAGCATAACCAATGGACATAAGACACTGGGGGATAGGGGAGGCTAGGGGACTGTCAAGGGCGGGGGGGGGGGGGGGAGGGAAGGACACATATGTAATACCCTTTGTAATACTTTAAGCAATAAAAAAAAAAAAAGAAAGAAATCCATTAAATGAATGATGGTCATTCTGTATTACCCAGAAATTTGTCAAACATTGATATGGCAAATGTAAATTGTTCTAATCACTGTTATTTGGAAATATTAGTTGAAATATAATTTTATATTAAACATAATTGCCATGTATCTAAAACAATGTATCGTTTCAACACTACATTTCTTTCTTTTTTTGTTTTGTTAATTCTCACCAAAGGACATTTTTCCATTGATTCTCAGAGAGTGAAAGGGGAGGGCAGGGAGAAAGAGAGAAATAAAGAGAGGAAGAGAGAAACATCAATGTGAGAGAGACATATATATTGGTTGCCACCCTCATACCCCCCAAGAGGGGCCCAGGATCGAACCTGCAACCCAGGTATATGCCCTTGACCGGAATAAAACCCATGACCCTCTGGTGCCCAGGCTGACGGTCTAACTACTGAGCCACGCCAGCCAGGGCAACACTACATTTCTTATAGATAAACAATTATCGTATGCTCAGAAAGCTAAACAAACATCAAACTAAAGAAAAATATCTCAATCAATTCAGAATAGTATGCGATGCTAGCCATACTGTATTTGTTTTTTCCTAGTTTACCTTAAATTTATGTGTCCTCTTACATTACTATTCAATAAATTTGAGATATTTTAGAGACTATCCAAATGTATTCCACAGTAAGTATATTTAAAGATTATACACACAAAACACAATAATTTGTATGCATCCACACACAAGTACATTTATGTAGACTTATATTCATTCAAACAGAGACCTAATCTTAACAAAAACCTCGACCCTCGTGCCATACTCCTTAGTGGTTATGTAAAGTCTGATATTTTCTTAATAAGGCTTGGTAAACTTTCAAAAGTGCCAAAATTTTGACCTCTATTCCAAAATAACCTTGGAAAGAAAGATAAAACTGTAAAGAAATGAAATCACTTTATAAAAATATACATATTTTTATTGATTTCAGAGAGGACGGGAGAGGGGGAGAGAGAGAGAGAGAGAGAGAGAGAGAGAGAGAGAGAGAGAGAGAGAGAGAGAGAAAGAGAGAAACATCAATGATGAGAGAGAATCACTGACTGGCTGCCTCTTGCACCTCCTCCCTACTGGGGATGAGTCGCAACCCGGGCATGTGCCCTCACTGAGAATCAAACTGCGACCTCCTGATTCAACCACTAAGACACACCGGCCTGGTGAAAATGAAATAACTTTTTATTAGTGGTGGAAGTGGAGGACATAACTGTCTAAATTTATTGCACTTAACTTTCTTTGTCCCATTTTGTCTTAATACTGAGCCTTAAAATTAAGAAATCAATAATATGGATTGGCAAACTATGGCTTGATCTGATCAGGGTCAAATGAAGCCTCATCAATTCATTTACATTGTGTCTTTGACTATTTTCACCCTATAATGTAGCAAGGCTGAGTAGCTGCAACAGAACACTTACGGCTGGCAAAACTCAAAATATAGGTTGGGTGTCCCCAAAAATGTATCTATACTTTAACAGCTGATAACTCAATTTTCACTCCTTTTAGGTTTAACTGATCTGAAATAATGGGTAAAGCCAGACTAAGCTCTGAACAAAGAAAATTTATCCTAATAATCCACTTGACTTTTCTTTTATGGGGATACATAAAAGAAAAAGTTTATAGTACAAAACTGCAAGAGTCAACGAATTGGGGGCACACAAATACCGAAGAAAATGATTCTTGATGTTTGTGATTCCATTGCTTTGTGTTATTAGCAGTGCCTGGACCAGAACGGTCATCATTTTGAAAACAGGTATAGACAAAAAAATTTACTCATTTCTATATATTCTTTTAAAATTTGAAAATGAACTGTATGTTGGTAAGTACTGACTTTATAATCATTCAAAGTGTGTACACATTTTTGGGGGGACACCCCGTACTTACTTCTGGTTCATTATGGAAATAGTTTGTTGACCCTTGTTCTATAATCTTTTAAAATGTAAATATCAGAGATTATGAGTTAGAAACTAATGCAACAGACTGCTTACCTTAAATAAGGACCCACTGAGGAAATGGAAATTTTTGAGTGGAATGGAAATCAGTGGAGAAAGATATTTTGAATTCCATAAGTGGGGGTGGAGTCATCAATGAGAGGGGATTAAAATAGTATTGGGCTGGGGAAGAAATGTAAGAACGTAGAAGAATGTGCGACCAAATTGTACATGCTTCCTTTCCCACATGGTCACATTTTGCCTAAAAGCACCTTAGTATCAGAAGAGAAAAATGACAAGGGTCGTTTAAGCAGTGGGCAGGTTTACAATACTCAGGGAGGTAAGACTACCATGTTTATAGAGATATATTTCACTATAAAATTCACCCATTTAAAGTGTACAGCTTGGTGTTTTTTAGTATATCCACTGGAAAACCATCATCACAATCTAATTTTAGAACATTTTAATTACTCCAAAAGGAAACCCTATATCCCTTAACAGTCACTCCCCATTCTCCCTTCCCAACTCCTCATGGAGTAGGCTGCATCATTTGACATGTCCAACAATTTAAAAAGGTTCTAATTTCTCCACATCGTCAACATTTGCTATTGTCCATCTTTTTTACATCTTAGTGGATATAAAGTGGTATTTTATTGTAGTTTTGATTTGCATTTGAATAATGATGTTAGAGATCGCTTCATGTGGTTATCAGCCATTTGTACTAGTATATCTTCTTTGGAGAAATGTCTATTTAAATCCATTGCCTATTTTAAAAGTGTGTTATTTGTCTCTTTATTATCGAACTAGAGGCCTGGTGCACAGATTCGTGCACAGTGGTGTCCCTCGGCATGGCCTGCAGGGATTGGGCCGAAGCCAGCAGTCCAACACTGCCTGCCGCTCCCGCTCATCCTGGCCTCAGCCTGGCTGTGCCTGCAGTTCTAATCGATCGGGAGAGGCTCGTGCCGCTGCAGCGAAGCTCGCCAGCCACTCGCCTGCCGTGAGCCCTGGTCTGGCACCCGTTGGTCAGCTGAGTGGCGTTCCCGCTGTGGGAGTGCACTGACCACCAGGGGGCAGCTCCTGCATTGAGTGTCTGTCTGCCCCCATGGTGGTCAGTACATGTCATAGTGACCAGTTGACCAGTCGCTTAGGCTTTTACATATATATATATATATATATATATATATATATATATATATATATATATATATATATATATATATATACTAGAAGCCTGGTGCATGAAATTCATGCACTGGGGGAGGCCCCTCAGCCTGGCCTGTGCCCTCTTACAGTCCAGGACCCCTAACTCCTTACTGCCTGCCTGCTCACTGCTCCTTACTGCTCAGCCTGCTGTTCCTTAGTGCTGCTGCGGAGGCAGGCTTCTGGCTGAGCGGCGCTCCCCATGTGGGAGCACACTGACCACCAGGGGCAGCTCCTGCATTGAGCGTCTGCCCCCTAGTGGTCAGTGCACATCATAGCAACTGTTCATTCTGGTCGTTCCGCCATAACGATCGTTTAGTCTTTTATTATATAGATAGATTTTAAGAGTTCTTTTTTTTTTTTTTTTAAATTAAATCTTTATTGTTCAGATTATTACATTTGTTCCTTTTTTTCCCCCCCATAACTCCCCTCCTCCCAGTTCCCGCCCCACCCTCCGCCCTCACTCCCCACCCACTGTCCTCATCCATAGGTGCACGATTTTTGTCCAGTCTCTTCCCACATCTCCCACACCCCTTTCCCCCCCAAGAATAGTCAGTCCATTCCCTTTCTATGTCCCTGATTCTATTATAATCAACAGTTCATTCTGTTCATCAGATTATTTATTCACTTGATTCTTAGATTCACTTGTTGATAGATGCATATTTGTTGTTCATAATTTGTATCTTTACCTTTTTCTTCCTCTTCCTCTTCTTAAAGGATACCTTTCAGCATTTCATATAATCCTGGTTTGGTGGTGATGAACTCCTTTAGCTTTTCCTTATCTGTGAAGCTCTTTATCTGACCTTCAATTCTGAATGATAGCTTTGCTGGATAAAGTAATCTTGGTTGTAGGTTCTTGGTATTCATCACTTTGAATATTTCTTGCCACTCCCTTCTGGCCTGCAAAGTTTCTGTTGAGAAATCAGCTGACAGTCGTATGGGTATTCCCTTGTAGGTAACTGAGTTTCTTTCTCTTGCTGTTTTTAAGATTCTCTCTTTATCTTTTGCTCTTGGCATTTTAATGATGATGTGTCTTGGTGTGGTCCTCTTTGGATTCCTCTTGTTTGGGGTTCTCCGCGCTTCTTGGACCTGTAAGTCCATTTCTTTCACCAGGTGGGGGAAGTTTTCTGTCATTATTTCTTCAAATAGGTTTTCAATATCTTGCTCTCTCTCATCTTCTGGCACCCCTATAATTCTGATGTTGGTACGCTTGAAGCTGTCCCAGAGGCTCCTTACACTATCCTCGCATTTTTGGATTCTTTTTTCATTTTGCTTTTCCGGTTGGATGTTTTTTGCTTCCTCGCATTTCAAATCATTGACTTGATTCTTGCACTCCTCTGGTCTGCTGTCGGGCGTCTGTAGAATATTCGTTATTTCAGTCCGTGTATGCTTAATTTCTAGTTGGTTCCCCAATATAAGATCGAGGGTCTTATTAGTTTTCGTGTAGAGATCATTAAGTTTATCGGCAGCTTCTAAACAGTTCTTGAGAGACCTTAAAAGTGTGGTTCTGAACTCTATTTCTTCCATTGACAATTTTGTCCTGTTTCTTTGTCTCCGCATTTTGTTATGCTTCCTTGGTGCACCCCCTAGTGGCCTTTGTTCGCAGTCTTATAGATAAATCTTGATTGTTGTAGCTAATTCCAGGGAGGGTTTGACCTCCAGGCCAAGTGGCTATGAGAACCAGCTGTGTCAGTAGTGAGAGAACTTCTGTCCTCTAGGGAGGTGCTAATCTAGCCTTTGCCTGAGGCTATCCGGCAAATGCCTCTGTGCAGGGCTTGGGCGGGGCGGGTCGCACAGGATCAACAGGGTGGGCCGGAGAGAGCAGTTATGGCGGCTCTCAGTCCTGTCCCCAGGGGCTCTGCCTCTCTGAGTCCCAGCACCCGCTGCAAAGCTCGGAGAGAAAGCTGCACTCGCTCTGACCGAAGCCAGACAGACCCGCTTCTGCCGTTTGAGTCTGGGTCCCTAAAGACTTGCCTGGATCTGGTGCTCAGAGTCTGCGACTCCCTCCCGATTGAAAACGCCAACCACGCCCTCCGCCACCAGCCGGCTCCGCGCACTCCGCACCTCAGAATTTGACTTCAGCACTGCGCCTCCTCTGAGTGTCCGTGTGCGTTTCTCTTTCCTCCTAGTTGTAGGACTTCCACTCAGCCAGCGTTCCTGTGGTTCTGGGTGATGTCCCTTCCGTTTTTTGGTTACACTTTTGAAGTAGTTGTTCAAAGCAGCAAACTCCGGCGTTAACCTATGCCGCCATCTTGGTTCTCCCTCGATTTTAAGAGTTCTTTACATACTCTGGATGCAAGTTCCATATCAGATTTATAATTAGCAGACCCTCCCTCCCCCCATTCTAGGGGTTGTCTTTTACACTTTCTTATAAGTACCACGCGCTAACCGATTGCGCTACTGGAGCCTTTACACTTTCTTGATGGTATTCTTTGCAGCACAAAAGTTTCTCATTTTTATAAAGTCCAATATATCTCTTCTACTTTTGTCATTGTGCTGTAGTATTGATTATGTGCTAGCCAGTTAGATGACATAATAACTCATCATAATATGTATGCTAAGACCTAAACCAAGACACTGTTTTTCAAAGCAAAAAATGAAAAATTGCAAATGAGGACATTAAACCACTGGGTTCAATACTGGTTTCAAATTATCAAATTATTTCACATCAATAAATCTTTAGTCTTTACAAATTCTTTGAGGAGCTATTTCAATAAAACAAACCAAAAAACGGAATCCAAGAAAAAGAATGACATGGGATATATATAAGAAACAGTGGTAGTGATATATGACACAGGAAAAGAAAGCACAAAAGAAAATATAGATCCATTAGATCTTGAGCCTTGTATAAAACATTTTGGAATGAAAAAAGTTTTAATAATACAGAGTATTTTCTTCCTTGTAAGTCCAATCACAATACCAGAATTTATATGGTGCCCAATTTCCCCTCCCCTCACTGTTTTTATCGCTTAGAATTTTGGTCCTAGTGTTATTCTTCAGGCAACAAATTTTCTCAAGATAATTTCATCACCACTTACCACTTATTTCTAACTAGAGGCCCAGTGCACAAAATTCTGCACGGGGGGTTGGGGGGGGGAGAGAAGGGGTGTTCCTCAGCTGGCCTGCACCCTCTCGCAATCCGGGACCCCTTGGGTAGGGTCCCTAGGCCTGGCCTGCGATCAGGGCCTATCGGGGCTTTCCTTTCCCCGACTGCCGGCAGCCCCGCCACCCCAGCTTGCCATCTGTGTGGTGCTGCCTCCCCTTCCCCTGCCACCGGTCGCCTCCCTCTGCAGGCGACAGGTGTGGGGTGTGATCACTTGGCTGGCCTGGGCCTCCCTCTGCGGGGCAATTGCTGGCTGGCCCCACACACCCGCCACAGTGTCGCTGCTGGTGGCCTGAGCCTCCCTCTGTGGGGAGATCAATCGCTGGGCTCCACGATCGATTGCCCAGCAGAGGAAGGCCTTGCCCACCCAGTCAGGGCGCTTTCGATCAACAGCCACACGAAGAGTGGCCTGGGTCTCCCTCTTTGTGGTATTGTGGAGCCCCCACCCTGATTGATCACCCCACCGGCCGGTGGCCTGGGCCTCCCTCTTTGGGGTGATTGATCACAGAACCCCCCATTGATCGCCCTACAGAGGGTGGCCTGGGCCTCCCTCTGTGAGGTGATCGTGGAATGATGGCGGGGCCTCCCGGCCAATCACATTGCACCTGCCTTGGCTGGCCTGGCGCCAGTGCATGTCATAGCATGGCTGTCTGGAAGGCCACCTGGACAGTCATTCTGCTGTTTGGTCATTCTGTCTATTTGCATATTACAGTTTTATTATTATAGATATCTCCTAGCTTTCTCACGGAGTCTTGCTTCCATATGGGTTTCCAATGTGGCAAATTTCCCGAGACAAATGCTCCTGAAAGTTTTTACTTTATCCTTACATTTGAAAGTTAGGAGGATATTCTTTCTTGGTTTGGAGTCATTTCCCTTGAGGACCTTTTAACTTAACTGTTTTCTGCCATTCACTTACTGCTGTTGAGCTGATAGCTTTCTTGTTCCTGTGCAAATCATCTACTCTTCCTTTCTGAATTCTTTAAAAATTTCCCCTTTGTCTTTGATATTCGTAATTTTCCTTTAATATGTCTAGGAATGTGTTTCCCCTTATTTTTCCTGTTTGGCACGTTACAATCCCTTTCACCAATCTGAGGAGTTTCATCTTTCCTGAATTCTAGAAAATTTATCTTCATTATTTCTTCAATTATTCCACCTTCTTAAATTTCTATTTTTCTCTCCTTTTGGAACTGCTGTTAAGATGCCGGTACCTGTGCAATTCTTCTCTGTACCCTTTGGCTTTTCTTTTATATTTCTATCTCTTTACCTTTTCTTTTCTGTTTCCTCCTAGAAGAATATTCATTCTAATCTTTCAACTAATTATTATTTCATATCCATCACATTTATAATATTTGTTGTATTCTTCATTTCAAATATATATTTCCTATCTAATATTTCTATTTGGTTCTGTTTTTATATTATACTAGAGGCCCGGTGCACAAAAATTTGTGCACTCGGGGGGAAGAGGGGGTCCCTCAGCCCGGCCTGTGCCCTCTCGCAGTCTGGGACCCCTCGGGAGATAACGACCTGCTGGCTTAGGCCTGCTCCCGGGTGGCAGAGGGCAGGCCCAATCCCTAGGTGCAGCCCCTGGTCGGGCTCAGAGCAGGGCCAATTGGGGGGTTGGGGCACCACCCCCTGTCACACTCAAGGCAGGGTCAATGGGGAGGTTGCGGCGCAACCCCCTGTCACGCACAGAGCAGGGCCAATCCGGGGGTTGGGGCACTGCCCCCTGTCACACACAGAGCAGGGCCCATCAGGGGGTTGGGGAGCTCCCTCCTGTCACGAACTGAGCAGGGCCCATCAGGGGGTTGAGGAGCTCCCCCCTGTCACTCACAGAGTAGGTCCGATAGGGGAGTTGGGGCACCACCCTCTGTCACACACAGAGCAGGGTGGATCAGTGGGTTGGGGCGCCGCCCTCTATCACCCACAGAGCAGGGCCGATCAGGGGGTTGGGGCGCCGCCACTGTCACACTCAGAGCAGGGCCGATGGGGAGGTTATGGCTCTACCCCATCACACACAGAGCAGGTCCTGGGGGGTGGGGAGGTGTTGGAGTGCCTCCCCCTGTCACACACAGAGCAGGGCCGATCAGGGTGTTTGGGCGCTGCCCCCTGTCATGCTGATCCCGGTGCTGGGAGGCATATTACCCTTTTACTATATAGGGTAGAGGCCTGGTGCATGGGTGGGGCCGGCTGGTTTGCCCTGAAAGGTGTCCTGGATCAGGGTGGGGGTCCCTACTGGGGTGCCTGGCCAGCCTGGGTGAGGGGATGATGGCTGTTTGCAGCTGGTCACACACCCTTCAGGGTGGGGGTCCCCACTGGGGTGCCTTGCCAGTCTGGGTGAGGGGCTGAGGGCTGTTTTCAGGCTGGGGGTGACTGAACTCCCAAACGCTCCTTTTTTCCTTTTTCTTTTGTTTTTTATTCTGGGCCAGCTTTACCTTGAGGCTTGGCTCCAGCTCTTAGGCCGTCGCTCCTGAAAGTAGGTTTCTGGCCTTTGCATACAATGTTGCGAATCTGCTGGCTGAAGTATTTGTTACAATGTTTCTTAAACTGCCGGCTCAGAGGCCTGCAGCCGCAGGCGGGGAACGTTGGAGTCCTCCATCACTGAGGCAAGCAAGCCTCATGTTAGTTTCAAGCTGCCTGGCTGCCGGCGCCATCTTGGCTGACAGTTAATTTGCATATCTTGCTGATTAGCCAATGAAAAGGGTAGCGGTCGTACGCCAATTACCATGTTTCTCTTTTATTAGTGTAGATGTTATTGATATTACAAATGGGATCTCATATCTTTAAATACATTGATCATGCTTGTTTTAAAATTCTTGGTTCATCTATCATAATACATCATATATATTGTCTTATTGATTTCTCAACTGTCTAGTTACATTGGTCTGTGAAGTAATGCTTTTCAGGGTACCAGCTATTTTTCTGTTAAAAATGTATTAGGAGGGACCAAAGGCCAGGCCTCAGCTAGTATCAGCAGCAGTGAGTTTAAGAAAAATGAAGGAAAAACCACAGGGTAGCAAAGCCTAGGCACCAAGAACAAATTTATCACTTCCATTTACTGTGATCTCCTCCCCTCTCTCCCACCTATTCCATACAAGGGTTTCACACCATTTCATACCTTTAAACTCTTGGGGGAAGTAAAAGGCAGTCTCCCTTGACTAGAAGGGCATGGGAAGGGAGAAATGAATTACTGAGAATGGATGGTTATGAGGCAGGATAGTAAGAAGCTAGAAAAATTCCTTGTCAAGCAGAATGGGGAAACTGAGACAGATACAGTGGGGCCTTGACTTACGAGTTTAATTCGATCTGAGACCAAGCTCGTTAAGGAGCTCGTTATCTCAAATTACTCTACCAACTCAATGCAAAAAATCAGCCGAGAGACAGCTGATATCTCAAAAAACTCGTTAGTCAGGACACCTGTTAAGTCAAGGCCCCACTGTACTTAAAAGACTAAGCAATTTATAGCCTGATAATAAATCACAAGGTCTTACCTTTCCTAACCAAGGACACTTAGGATCAAATGACTTATACATTCCAGATCAGTGCAGGGGCAGACCTGCCTTGGTCTGGTCCCACTTCAATGACATTTTTTAAAGGGGAAACGGACCAGATAATGACCCTATACCAGGGGTGGGCAAACTTTTCGACTCAAAGGCCACAATGGTTTCTTAAACTGGACCAGAGGGCCGGAAGAAAAGCATGGATGGAGTGTTTGTGTGAACTAATATAAATTCAAAGTAAACATCATTACATAAAAGGGTACGGTCTTTTTTTTTTTTTTTTTTTTTTAGTTTTATTCATTTCAAACAGGCCGGATCCGGCCCACGGGCCGTGGTTTGCCCACAGCTGCCCTATACCCTCTAGCAGTGGTTCTCAACCTTCCTAATGCTGCAACTCTTTAATACCGTTCCTCATGTTGTGGTGACCCCCAACCCTAAAATTATTTTCGTTGCTACTTCATAACTGTAATTTTGCTACTTTTATGAATCGTAATGTAAATATCTGATATGCTATATGTGTTTTTTGATGGTCACGACCCACAGGTTGAGAACCACTGCTCTACAGGCTCATTTTGAGGAATCTGCATTTTAAAGGACACACCTGGAGATGATGAATATTCTATTGAGATCCTCTCCTGAGTACTCCCCTAAGATTCCCACTTATAGGAAATAGATAAAAATACTTAAGACAAAGGACCCAGTACACACTCTCCCTGGAGCATGCTCACACCTTTACCTTTTTTTCCTCAGGCATGTATCTTTGCTTTCTTTTTCCAAAGCTCTAATGGTTCTCAGGAAACTTGCAACCAGGGGAGCAGTGGGCAGCGGCAGCTAGGCCAAGGCTAAGCCCCTGAACCTGTCTCCAAGGGCCCCCCTTTTGCTTTTGCCTCGGTAATTTGTTTCCTGCGTCGACGCAGCCCAACTGGCTCACTTCTTCTGCCGCTGTGACTTTCTTTCTAAAGGGTCAAGGCAGCCTTGCCTAGGCTCAACTCTTACGTTTCCAAAGGGCCAAGGCAGCTCCACCTGGTCTCACTCCTGTTGCTATGATCTTGCCTCTTCCATCTTAATCCCTTCCTTTGTTTCACTGTCCCCAGTTTTTTGTTTGTTTGTTTGTTAACCTCACCAGATATTTTTTCCATTGATTTTTAGAAAGAATGGAAGGAAGAGGAGGAAGGGGGTGGGGGTGAGAGAAAGAAGGGAGGGAGAAGGAGAGAGAGAGACATTAAAATGAGAGAGACACATTGTTTGGTTGCCTCCTGCACACGCCACAACTGGGACCAGGAATCGAACCCACAACCCAGGTACTTGCCCTTGACCAGGAATTGAACCTCGACACTTCTGTGCACAGACCACTGCTCTAACCACTGACCCACACCAGCTAGGGCACACTGTTCCATTTTAATAAACATACTCTCAAAATCACCTGAACTTACATTGTGAAATCTTTCCTGTACAAAGTCAAGAACCCACACATTCACCCAGGACCAGGTGACTCAGGTGGAGCTCATCCTATACACCAAAAAGGTTCTGAGTTCGATTCCCAGTCAGGGCACATTGCTAGGTCATGGGTTTGACTGCCAGTGGGGGTGTGTATGGGAGGCAACCTATCGATGTTTCCACATTGATGTTTGCTTTTCTCTCTCCCTCTCTCAAAAATAAAAAAAAATAAATTAAAAAAAAATGTCCTTATGTAAGGATTTTTTTTTTTAAAAAAAGAACCCACACATTCCAGACAGTGACAGGGCAAACCCACCTCAGCCCCAGTCCCTTTCCTGTGACAGTCAGTCCACATCTATTTTCATCAATTCTTAGCTCCCATAGGGTTTGTGCACTATCACAATGTTCTTTGGGTTCTGGGACTAGCGGGATGGGTTACTCCTGCTAGTTTCTACAGTGAAGGAACAAGAACTGACTCAAGTTAATTTAGGGGAGAGGAAGTCTTCTATCTCATTTAAAGAGTTTCTGAAGGCCAGTTGCCTCTCCTTATTTTTCCAGAGTTGATTTTAGGGAAGAGAATCAAGAGCCTGTGTTAGTTTGCTATTTTGGCAGAAATACTTTTTATTTTGTAGCTCTTTATGTTGTTGGAATTCTATTTAAAAAGTATTTTATTGATTTTTAGAGAAAGAGGAAGGGAGAGGGATATAGAGAGAGAAACATGGATGAGAGAGGAACATCATCTATTGACTGCCTCCTGCACACTCCCAAGTGCCATCAGTAGATGAGTGAATAAAAAAGCTGTGGTACATTTACACAATAGAATACTACACAGCTGTAAAAAAGAAGAAACTGTTACCCTTTCAACAGCATGGAAGGACCTGAAGAGTATTATGCTAAGTGAAATAATCCAGTCAGAGAGAGACAAATACCATATGATCTCACTTGTATGTGGAATCTAATGAACAAAATAAACTGATGACCAAAATAGAACCAGAGGCATGGAAGCATGCAACAGACTGACAGATATCAGAGGGGAAGGAGGAGGGAGGTGGCCTGGATAAAAGAAGGTGAAGAGAGTAGCCAAACAACATATATACAAGAAAGAAAAAAAAACAACAGGAAAAAATCCTATATAATAAAAGCCTAATATGCAAATTGACTGAAAGGCAGAACGACCGGTCGCTATGATGCACACTGACCACCGGGGGGCAGACAGTCAACACAGGAGTGCCCCCAGCCCACAGGCCCCAGGCCAGCCAAAGCAGGTGCCAAAGGAACTCCCCCGCCGACTGCCTTGCCGCGCAGAGGAAGGCGACCGACGGCAGCAGGGGACAGGGCTGGTGAGTGGGCGGTGCCAAATCAGCCAAGGCGGGTGCCAGCAGGGGTCCCCCAATTGCCCCACCCGTCACCCTGCAGAGGGAGGTGACTGGCAGTGGCAGCGGGGTGATCGGGGGGCAGTTCCAGCAGCGGGAAGTGGGGCCGGCAAGTGGGCAGTGCCAGGCCAGGTGCCAGTGGGGGCCCCCCCCCCGATCACTCCACAGATTGGCCCTGATCGCCGGCCAGGCCTAGGGACCCTACCCATGCACAAATTTCATGCACTGGGCCTCTAGTAAATATCCTATATAAAAAAAAGGCTAATATGCAAATGGACCGAACGGCAGAACGAATTGTTGCTATGATGCGCTGACCACCAGGGGGCAAACGCTCAATGGCAGGAGTTGCCCCTGGTGGTCAGTGAGCTCTCACAGGGGGAGCGCCGCTCGGCCAGAAGCTGCTAAGGGAGTGGGGCTAAGCCGTCAGTCGGACATCCCCTGAGGGCTCAGGGACTATTAAAGGGTGCAGGCTGGGCTGAAGGACCGCCCCCCCCCCCCGCCGCAGTGCATAAATCTTGTGCACCGGACCTCCAGTATAAAAATAAAAACTAGTTTAACAAAAATGGTATTATCAAAAACCAAAACACCTAAAGATTAAAAGAAGCTTTCATTCTAACATGTTATAAGTACTAATACATCTTCTGTATTAATTTTCTTTCTAAGATGAAAATAAGGCTATCTTTTCAAGTTAACAGTGTTTAATGGGTAGTAGCAGGGGTAGGGGGAATGGATAGGAGATTTGCAACAGGTAATATTTTAATAGCTTTCAGATTCAACTGCCAAAAAGCTTGACTAAATGCCAAGAAACTTAACTAGTCTTTATAAAATGATTCACAAGGAAAAATTATTATAGAAGTAATGCAATGTGCATAATTTAAAAAGTAGAATTCAGCCCGGTCGTTGTGACTCAGCAATTCAACTAAATCATGACGTTAGGTTAACATCCCTATAATTCTCTGGTCCTTCCTCTCATTTTTGGAATCTTGCAAGTACCACCACTAAGCATCACTTCCTTAGGGAGGATATTTTTCCCTAATGTCTTCCAGGAGACTTTCCTTACATATCATTGGCCAGAACTCAGTCACATGGGAGGCATGGAAAGGGAATCTGGCAAAGGAACAACGACTGCTTGAGACTAATCATGATTCATCCCCTGGGGCTGGGCAATTTGCCATTAAACAAATCATGGTTTGGTTAAGAAGGAAGGCCAATGGCAACCAACAGCGTCTGCCACCTTCTTATCTTCTAAATTAGGGATATTTTAAATGCTAAATGAGACCCAATTAAGCTCTATTAATAACTCTAGTTTAAAACTTCTATTATTTTACCTGAACCTGGGTTTCTACCACTCATCATTTACTTTTTGTAAAATCCCAACTAACTTTTGACACTGGGCAATATAGTATTTATTGATCTATCTCAGTTATATTAAGCTACAAAGAATTCAACTCACTGAATACATGAACCATAATTTATTAACTGATTACTGACTGGTGGACAATTACAGTTGTTTCCAGATTTTTTTACTCTCGCAAATAATACTGTAATAAATATCTCTGTATAAGTTATTTTTATGCATCTGTACAAGTATATGACAAGGAAAAATTCCTGGGGGAAATATGCTTACCCAAAGAGTATATGTATTTTATATTTTAATAAATACCAATATTCAGTGAGCAATCTTTTAATTAAATGTATTGGCTATTTAAATTATTTTTTATTCTTTGAACTATATATTCATGTCATTTGCCATGTTCTACTAGAAAAGTATTCCTTTTTATTGGTTTGTAAGAACTTTTTGCTTATAGTAGGATATTAACCTTTGTCTTAGTTGTTAGTTTATCATTCATTATTTGATATAAATATTTTTCCATATATTTTTTAATATGTAAAAAAAAAATCTTTTTTTAATAACTTCTGGGTTTTGTATCATATTTAGAAAGGTATTCTCCCAATCCTAAATTATTAAAAACAACCAGACTTATAATTTTATTTCTTAAGCATAAAATTTACAATAGCTAAGATTTGGAATCAGCCCAAGTCAAGTGCCCATCAGTAGATGAGCGGATAAAAAAGCTATGGTACATTTACACAATGGAATACTAAAAAAAAACTCTTACCCTTTGAGACAACATGGAGGAACCTGAAAAGTATTATGCTAAGTGAAATAAGCCAGTCAGAGGAAGACAAATATCACACGATCTCACTTTTATGTAAAATCTAATGAACAAAATAAACTGACAAACAAAATAGATCCAGAAACATGGAAGCATGCAGCTGACTGATAATGCTCAGGGTGGCAGGCGGGAAGAGATTAACCAAAGAATGAATATGCATATATGCACAACCCATGCACACAATCGTGCAGTGAAGGCTTGGGGAGGGGGTGGGAATGGCGTGGATGGTGTCAATTGGGGGAAAAAAGGGACATCTGTAATACTTTCAACAATAAAGATTAAAAAAATTTTTTTTAAATCTATCTAGCATTTTTGTGATACATACTAATAGACATCAGAGACCCAGATTTGATTTTATTTTTAACCAATTCTAAGTGGCATCTAAATGTCATTTATTGCATAATTCATTTTCCTTCTCTGAGTGGAAATACCACTTGATCATATTCTAAATTCTCATATGTATTTGGAGATATCTTTATACGGTCTGGTCTATTCCATTTCATTAATCTGTAAAAAGTTGTAGCTTTACAAATATAAATTGTTGTGTTAATAGTACTTTATTACCTTTCATTTTCAAAATTGTCTTCAGTGTTCTTGCATGTTTGATGTTTGTTTTGAGGTGAACCTTAATTAACGTTATCTATCAAATGACAAATTTTATATTAAAAATATGAATACTGTACTTTCATGATGAGCTTGTAACTAAGAAAAACACTCCTGGGGAGAATTAAAGGGGGAAATTATGGAAAGTTATTATTTCCAATAATGTTGAAAGAAAAATGTACATAATCCAGTTTTATCAGAATGGCATACCAAATATAAAAGATGCTAAATCAGGGGTGGGCAAACTTTTTGACTCAAGGGCCACAATGGGTTCTTAAACTGGACCGGAGGGCCGGAACAAAAGCATGGATGGAGTGTTTGTGTGAACTAATATAAATTCAAAGTAAACATCATTACATAAAAGGGTTCGGTCTTTTTTTTTTTTTTTAGTTTTATTCATTTCAAACGGGCCAGATCCGGCCCGCGGGCCGTAGTTTGCCCACGGCTGTGCTAAATCGAAAGCAATGAAACCAAGTTACGTTGAAAATAGGAACTACCATTTTCTAGCTTGGTTAACTATCTATATTAACGACAGCAAATCATTAGCCTCATAATCTTCTCTGTACTGATGAATTGGCCTTATTTATTTAATAAAAGTCTAAAAGGGTCAAAAACATTAAAACTTTATATGTTTAAAAACACAATGTCAATTAGCACAATGAAAGCATATTCCTAGGGCTGATATGACAGTCAGTAAGATTTTGCTTTTAAGGTTCATGAAAATATGTTTATAGATAAATAGGATCTTGCAGACATGACTAACATAGCACTTGTGTTAGTTTCACAGCCTGATTAACAGAAGGGTAGGAAATTTAACTGTCAAAATTTTGGAGTTCGATGAGGCCTTAAGATCAACTGTTTCATCCCCTCATTTTCAGATGAATAATCAGGTCCAGAGAAGTTATATAATTCTGCCAAAGTTGCAGAGGGATGAGTGGCAGACCCAGATGAAGAGACCAAGTTTTCTGATTTTCGGTTCACTATTCTTTCAATTATAACAATCTGCCACTATGGTTAGAAAAAAGAGTGGCAGATGTGGGAAAATAAAGTCAACCAAATTTAAGGAACAAAATAAGTAAACACAAAGCTATTATAGAATAGGAATTAGGTTGTAAAAGCTCTGCATCACCAAAGCTTGACTTAGCATCTGGCACATGATGAAGACTCAATATGTTTCTTACCTTGCATTTACTAGTAATACAGCCATGAGAAAGTAACCTATACATACAAGCCAAGCAACCGAAATGCTGGAACGACCAGAACAACAGGTAGCTATGGTGCGCACTGCCGCCGGCCAACTGGACTGATTGGGGGGTAGCTCCTCCTCCAGCCGCCCCCTCTTCCCAATCAGGGGCGGGACCAGCTGGCCAACCTCCCGTGTCCCCTCCCCCCACCGGCCCGGCCAGATTGGCCCCCATCGGGGCGAGCTGGCTGGACCTCACCCATGCATGAATTCATGCACCAGGCCTCTAATTCTATTATAATAGCAAACCATAGAGCTCTGTTGGTATGACAGACTATCTTCTAAACATAATTTTCAATTACTGTTAAATAGAGAGCTTACATATGGAGAGTCTGTTAAACCCCTTGTGTCCACAGATTTATTGCCAAAAGTTATTCAGAAATAAACCCAAATTTTATATGTGCTGAATTTTGATGTTAATTATGTATGTGTTAGACACAATGCTAATAAATCCCTTCTTTCTAAGCAGCTGCCAATCCACTCATTTAAATTATAATTTTCTCCTGAGGGGAGCATACAATTATTATACTCTGGTGAAAAAATAAGAGTTGAGGTTTCTTCAATCTTGAGATAATTCATTTAATTATAAAGAACAACAATGGCCCTGACTGGTTTGGCTCAGTGGATAGAGCGTCAGCCTGCGGACTGAAAGGTCCCAGGTTCGATTCCAGTCAAGGGCATGTACCTTACTTGAGGGCACATCCCCAGTAGGTAGTGTGCAGGAGGCAGCTGATCGATGTTTCTCTCATTGATGTTTCTAACTCTCTATCCCTCTCCCTTCCTCTCTGTAAAAAAATCAATAAAATATATTTTTAAAAAAACCAAACAATGTAAGATTTTATAGTATCTACAAAATAAAAAATTATAACAAGGAGCAACCATTTTAGAATTAGATATATCATCTCTAATTGGTGACCTCAAAAGTTTAAACAAATTTCTATGATTTCAAACAATCCAATTGAAACTCACATCATAAATGCAGTTTTAATCAAATAACTCACATTACTGAATCATATATAAACATATAATTATATGTTAAGTCCATCTCAAATTACAGTAATTAACTATAGTAAAAAAAAGCTTTAGAATAACAGTTAATAAATAGAATATTTAAATAAGCTACAGAACATCCATGTAATGGAATGAAATTAGTGTTTTTAAGAATATTAAATAATGTAGACATTTAAATAGTACCCTGCCTTATCTTTAAAAGGACTTTCCATGGCTTACAAAATAAGTAAGATAAAATTAAATTTAAATGAACTTTAAATAAGGTAAAAGTAATTCTATGGGAGTACAATACATTATACCAGTACTTTTCAACCAGTGTGGTGCAAGAATTTTTAAAACATGTAATACCTGACTATTTGGTCAGGGACACTGACCTCTTTTCCCTTAGATTGTAAAAAAAAAAAAAAAAAAAAAAGACAACAGCCAACACAACACTAGCTGTCTGGTGTGAATGAATCAAAAGTATAGCTTTTTTGGTAAGATCAGCAAAAAGTATAGTATATTTGTAGGTGTTCTGCAGAATTTTAGTAATTAGTTTGTGTGTGCCATGAGATGAAAAAGGTTGAAAATCGCTGCATTATACCATAGTTCTCTCATGTGAGGTTTTCCAAATGGTCTAACTAAATCCAATGAAAGATTTTTTTGACCTAGAGTACTAAAAAGACTAAATGCTCCTTAAGAAATCTTAAATAAAGTCTATGTACTTTAACTGAGCTTTTCATAGGTTTTAAAAAGCACAGTCTACTAGTAGATTATGCTGCCAGGTGAATACCTAGAATTGTGTTAACAACTAAGGTTAGAACTATATGCTTCAATTTCTAATCTGGGCTTGAGGAGTTAGAGAATTTCAGCAGACGATGGTCAATAGGCTAAAATATGAAAGAGGAGCAGAAGTTAACTTTTGGAGGTAGGAGGGAAGAGTGATTCAGGTAGGAAGAACAGAATGAGCAAAAAACCGAAGGGAAGAAAAAGTATTCTATCTATAAAGAATTAATATTCAGTGGTCATGAAACAAAGAACTGGTGGCAAGGTGTGGGTGGATAGCAAGAATGGGGTTGGAACTAAGCTGGAGCATATTATTAAGGAGGCTGTGAGTCAGGCTGAGTTTATACTTAATCCTGAGGACCAAAAGAAACAAAGATTTTAAGCAGGGAAGGAAAACTATCAGGTTTATATTTTTAAAAGAGATATTCTTACCTTATTAGCAGTAATCAAAATGTAAGGTTGTCAGTCTACTTTTTTCTCCCTATGAGCAACTATAAGCTCCATAAAAATAGAGCCCTTAATTACAGTTGTATCTCTAGTGCTTATCTAGCACCTAGTAGGTGACCAAAAACTATCTGTTGTATAAATGTTAAAGTGCATCTGGCCGGCATGGCTCAGTGGTTAAGCATTGACCTATGAACTAAGAGATCAGGGTTCGAATCCCGGTCAGGGCACATGCCCCGGTTGTGGGCTCAATCCCCAGGAGGGGGCGTGCAGGAAGCAGCTGATCAATGATTCTCTCTCATCGTTGATGTTTCTAACTCTCCCTTTTCATTCCTCTCTGAAATCAATAAAAATATTTTTTTAAAACGTTAAAGTGCATGGTTATGAACTTAACTGGTAACACAGAACAGCTATGTTCTTCTTACAGTGTGAAGACTGGGTTGGGGAGAGGGACAGGGGTCACAGGAAGAGGAAGGCTAGAAACAGAGGCCAAATAGGTGGTGATAGCCTAAACCAGTGAGTAGCAATGGGAATACAGATAAGATGGAGGTAAAACTGACATGACTTGATTACTGGATAGTACTGACCTTAGGTAGTACTGACATACTCCTGTGAAAACTGAGGTACCCAAATTAACACCAGTTTAAACTAGAGGGTCAACACATCTCTACCCTGCCATGAGCAGGGACACTATTTTCCTTGAAATGCAATTTTGGTCACTTACAGACATGCAAGCTAAGGCTGAGACATTAAGTAATTTACTCAAGGTTACTTTGACTAAGGACTGAGATAGGCTCTGAAGACAGTGGTTTTCAATCCTGGCCACATATCAAAAGCTCCTGGGGTGGGAGACGGAAACAGAGAGAGAAAGGGGGGAATGGGGAGGAAACTAAAAGAGAAGGGAAAAATGAGAAGGAAGAGAGGCAGAGGAGGAGAGAGGGACAGGAAGATGGGAATGAGGAAGAAAGGAAAGCATAGGAGGAGGAAAAGGAGAGAAGGGAGAAAGGAGGGATGGGATGGAGGAAAAGAGATGGGAAAAAATAAAAATAGAGAATTTCAGTTTCCTAATATGCCAACAGAACCATTAAGGTTCCACAATTCCAAGTATAACTGAAAAGTTTTAGTTGGGAAAATTTCCCAAGTACAGAAGTTCTAACTGATCAACTCTGCCATAAAAACTTCAGTTAAGGCATCCATCATACATACAGCCTTTGGACAACTCAATTTATCAGCATACTGACAAAATTAACCATTCTGTATGTAGACAAAAGAGTGACATTTTCAAAACCTAAATTAGATCAAGACTCTGTAATTAAGCCTTTCAATAACTTCCTATTTTTAGAAAAAAAATCTAAAGTTCTTGCATTTGTAAAAGGCCCTGAATCATCAGACTCAACTATTTCTTCAACGTCATTTCATACCAACTTTTCCCACTCTCAATCGGCACCAGCCCCAACTGTTTCTAGAACATGCTACGTTCTTGCCTGCTTTGGGACCTTTGTACTTGCTTTTCTCTCAGTTCTTAACATGGTTCTTCCTAATTCTCTACTTTTGGTTTTAAATCTTAAAGATTACTTCCTCAGAGATGATTTTCCAACCCACTCTACCTAAATGGGACTTCCCATGTTACTCATTATCATAACATTCAATTTTTTACTTCACAGTACGTAGAAGGCAACTGCATGTTTCTCTCCACTACAATGTGAGTTCTTTTTGAGAAGGGATCTTATAACATACAATCCATAAAACACACCTGGCATATAAAGGCACTGAATTATGTTGGGAAGAAGGAATGGAGAGGGTCAAACTTAGATGCTAACAAAGATTATTAAATTAATGAATTAATTTGTATGGTGGGATAATGTACCATAAATTAAAAATTAACGCATAGCAAAATAGGTGATTCTGATTTCACAAAAGTTGATTATAGTAGTAATTTAGAAAATGAATCTTCTTGTCTTTTCTACTAATGCCTCTAGTCCAGGATAATAAAATTATAATGATGGAAAAAAGTCAATTCAATGAAAATGTAAAAACAGAATAAAATTGTACTAAATTTTGTACAATAAATAAGTTTAAAAAGAGTAGAAGGAACTACATAAAAATGTTAACAGATTACATCTGGATGGTTTGATATATTTTCTTTTTTGCATCTTTCTATATTTTCCAAATTATCTACAATGAGAATGTTACTTTTATAATCAAAACAAAATTGAACTAAAAAACAAAACAATTATTATACTCTGATGGCTCTAAGTCTAGTCATAACTATGAATGAAGCATTACACTATTTTTTTAAATCTTCAAATGACAGTCATTAAAGCCTACTTATGACAGTGAAATTTCTTATTTATTCTTTTACTAATTCTCTACCACTATTACTCTGCCACTTTTTTCTTTTAATCCTGGGAAACAGCTTACTTAGAATCGGGGGGAGGAAGGGGGAGAAGGGACAAGGATGATTTTATTTGCACTCAAACTTCAAATCCTCGCTCTTTATAATTCAAAAAAATTTTTAATGGATTTTAGAGAGAGGAAGGGAGGAGGAGAGAAAAACATCAACCGGTTGGCTCCTGTATATACTCCAACCTGAGTTCAAACCTCTAACCTAGGTGTGTGCCCTGACCAGGTATCGAAGTGGTGACCTTTCAGTTCGATGCTCAACCAACTGAGCCACACCAGCCAGGGCAGATCTATCATGTTTTATTCTTGTGTGGCAGACACTTTTGATTGTCTGACCTAATAGCCATTTCCAAACCCTTTCCCCAGTGTACTACATAAATACAGGCTGGAAAAGCTAAAACTTGCTTTCCCAGACTCTCTTGAAGCCAGGTTTCACAGGGAGCTTTCTGGGCAAGTTTTGCTTTCTTTCCTTTTCTCCTATTTAAAATGAGGGCACTGTTTGAGGTGCATCAGTCAACTTACCACCATGAGACTATCACCATGTTAAGGATGGAAAACAGAACAATTTAAAAGAACCTGGGGGCCGTTAAGATATTGCTTGAGTCATTGCATCAGTCCAGATTATCTACCTTTAGACTTCTTATTCTGTGAGAAAAAAATTCCCTATATGTTTAGGCCATGGTTCCCTAGGTTTTCTATTACTTGAGGCAAACACATTCTATAAGGAAGATACTCAACTGACAGTTTAATAAGAGTGACAAAATAAAAAGTTAATTGAAAATGTTATGTGTATCATGGGCAACACTACAGGGGGACTAGGCTGTGAAAGTGGACCAGGCAGCGAGATTAGCCATTTTATTGGCGTGGACGATCCCCAAACAACAGTATCTGGAAATACTTTCTTTGAGGCCATACATTTCCTCCAGAAATGTGATTCCAGTCTTTTGTAAGAGACATATGTCTGGCATTCTGGGAACAGGGATGTGGTTAGAAGTTCTACTATTCAGTTAATAGGTTTAATTGTCCTATTTTCTGCTCTGTCCCCTTTGCCTCCACAGAGACTTTATCATTTCATTTCTCCCCAGAAAAAAGAGTGCTAGTAGGAAGTATGGGAGAAGGGTCCTGAGGGCAAACTACTTCATGTGTATTTTTTTTTTTACAATGATGCGATCTTTTGTTAAAAGAAAAAAAACCTTTTCATCCTAAATATGAACAACTATTACAACTTTAAAAATGTGTTTTTATAAATAATAGCTAAAAGGAAAAGCAAGCTATTCTAATTCCTTACCCTATTACTCAAATCAAGCATTTTAAACCCCTGGGCCTTAAACAAAAGTACCATTCTCCTGTGTATACTAATCACAGGCAAAGTGACTACTATGTAGGCAGTGATGGCGAACCTTTTGACCTCGGCGTGTCAGCATTTTGAAAAACCCTAACTTAGCTCTGGTGCCATGTCACATATAGAAATTTTTTGATACATATTTGCACCCATAGTAAAACAAAGACTTATATTTTTGATATTTATTTTATATATTTAAATGCCATTTAACAAAGAAAAATCAACCAAAAAAATGAGTTTGCGTATCACCTCTGACACGCGTGTCATAGGTTCGCCATCACTGATGTAGGGTAACTGTGCATCATCTAAAATAGGATACTTTTGAGAGTGAATGGGGCAGTTTCATAAAACTGGGACTATCTTAGGCAAACCAATCACCCTATTACGAGGAGAATAACTTCTTGGATGCTGAATTTGTAAACTTAAAAGCATTACCATTACATGTCCTCCTTCAGAACAAAGACAGACTCTACTATGCTAGTGCATAATATAAGTTACTATACTGAAAGTAGAAGATAGAAAGGATTAGCAAATATAGAATAATATAGTTTTTAGGATATCAATTCTTGCCAACCCCCATCTCCCCAATAAGCACACAAAAAATTCCCATAGAGATTCATATACTATCTTTCTGCTCCAAGGAAATAATGATGATTAATATATTTTAAACAGATAGAATTGGATAATTTAGCTGGAAGAGAGAGACAAAAACAAGTTTTCTGACCTTAGATTTACTTCAGTTAAAGAAATGGGGAAAGGGTGAGGAATGGATAGAAAGAAAAGAAAATGGGCTATAGTCGTCTACCTTATAAAGTATTTAAGACATGAGAGAAGAATCACTAAATGCCTTTACCCATTCCAGAGTCTTTCTTGGTGCCATCTGATATTATGTCTACATGATCAGAGTCCACATCATAACTAAAGAAATCATTCAAATAGGTCTTCGATCGCTGGCCACCAAATACATACAAGCAACGATTTTTCTGAAAAATAAGAAAAAAATGGCAAAGAACAGAGAAAGTAGTCACTTTCATGAAAAATTCAGAAGGACCTTTAAAAAATTTAAACCTCTATAAAAGTAATTTTATGACAGATCCCATGCAGTGGAGTACTATGATGGTACAAAGAGAAATTAAGATGCTTTCTATATACTGCTAAGAGGTGACCTCCAGGATATCCTATTAAAGTAAAAAGCAAGGTGCAGCCCAGTTGGTTGAGCAGAGTTCTATGCACCAAGAGATTACTGGTTCGATTCCCGGTCAGGGCACATGCCTGGGTTGAGGAAGCCAATTGAGCTCATGGATGTATCTATCTCTCCTTCTCCCTTCCTCTCTTTCTAAAAAAAAAATTCAATAAAAACTTAAAAAAAAAAAAAAGCAAGGTGCAAAATAATGTATACAAAGTGCTCTTTTGTGCAAGAAAGGAGAAAAAGAAATGTGTGTTTGTTTTTTTCTCCAAAAAGAAAGGAAACTAATAAAAGACAGTTACTTCTTGGAGAAGGGACAGAACAGGAAGACAACAGGGATAACACTAGATCTCTCTTAACGTACCCAGACTTTTGGTTTTGCCTTTAGAACCAGGTGTACGTTTTAATTTAATTAGAAAACAAATTAACTCAAAAGAAAAAAATCTCTGAAATTAGAAAAAAAAATAAACCCATCAGGACATATTAGTACATAAAGATGACCACAAAGAGAATATTTCTAGTGATTTTGATTCATGTTCTTGAATACCCTTTCTTAGTGGGTTATATACTAAACAGAAAAATAGTAAGAAAGTAATTTTACACAGCATTTAGTGATTTTGCTGTTAGTTTTGCTATTCTGTAAACTATAAAATAGAATAATATAATACTGATATTAGAAAGGAGGATTTTAAACTTAAAAGATATACAAAATCAAAGATATTAAAAATTATAATCTTTCATTTGAATTAGATATATCAGTATAAACTCATGATTTTTCTCTTACTAAAAAGGATATATATATATATATGTATATATATATATTGCACACACATATATACACATATACATGTGCACGCACACACACACACACACACACACACACACACACACACACACACACACACACTGGGAGGGGGGCATGCCTACTGGCCAAAAATAGAGAAAATTTTGGGGCATCAAAAAAATTAATGGCCCTGCCTGGTGTGGCACTAATGGGTCACAGGTTTGATTCCAGGTAAAGGTCACGCATGTACTCAGGTTTCAGGTTCAATCCCTGGCCCAAGTTGGAACACGTGCAGGAGGCAGCCAATGGATGTGTCTCTCACATTGATGTCCCCTCGCCCCCTTTTTCACCCTCTCTGAAAATCAATGGGAAAAATATCCTTGGGTGAGGACAAAAAGAAAAAAAGAATGAGTAATGACATCATTGGATTAAGCACATCAAATATATAAAAATTGATGAGTTCATAATAACACTTAAAAAAATCTATCGGTTAACTTTGGAGCTTCAACTCATTAATATAAAAGAGTGCTAAAGGAAGAAAATCAATTTACATTACCTATCCTATGCAGTTTACATATCAGAGTAGCCACACAGTTAATGAGAGTAAGTTTTTAATAATATAATCAGTTAATAAATGCAGAAGAAATGACACAATTAGAAAGATCACCATTTGACAAATCCTAATGAAATCTAGGCAATGACTATCAATGGCTGCTAGAGCCAGGGGTAAAATGTTGACAGGAAACTTTATAATTTATAATCAGGTTGATAGCACCTGAATTCACTGAACAATTTTAACACCACCAAAAGTATGACAACTACACATTAACTGCCTCTCGATATTTTGCAATCAGACCACCTATGAAGTATTCCTGCACCTTTCCTTTTGCGCTCCCCAAAAGGAGACTGAATCTAAAATCAAGCACTAGATTTATGAAGGTGATCACTTTGTAAGTTATATACATGTCTAATCACTTGGTTGTACATCTGAAACTAATATAATATTATATGTCAACTGTAATTGAAAACTTATTTTTTTTAAATGACTCTGGATTTAGCTACCAGGAAATATGGATAAAAGATAACATTAAATGACATTATGAGAAAATAAAATCAGCTAAATCAAGAATACAAGAAATTCTAAAGCTCACATGATTCAGTTTCTTTAACAAATAAGTGGTATGTGGGGGAATAAAATAAGAGGGGTGAGTACTATTATGGATTAAATAAAATTAAGAGATCTAACAACCCAATATAATACTTAGACGTTTCTGAACCCTGACTTGAATAAACCAATTATGAAAAGGTATTTTATTTTTCGGTATTTTAGAAAAATTCTATGTATTAAATGTTGGTAAGAAATTGCTTTTACTTTGGTTGAATATTATAATAGTATTGTAATTATGTTTTTTTAAAATCTTTAACTGTTAGTGACACACTATAATATTTGTAGATGTAATGATAAGAGTGTCTGGGATTTGCTTTAAAATACCCCAGCACTTAAAAAAATCAAACATTAGAAACAAAAAGAAATATAAGTGGGGTACATATATGAAAAACAGTGAAATATTGATAATTGTTGAAGCTAATGAGTACACAGGAATTTATCATATTCTTCTCCCCACTTTGGCATATGATTAAAATATTCCATAATATATTTTTGAAGTTATATTCACAGAAAGAGGCCCAAGTTTCCCTGTAGCATCTGAAAAGTTTAATTCAATGTCTGTATGTTGGTTTTGCTGATAAATTTTAATTTTAATTCTATAATGTCAATTCTTAATTATTTGCACTTAGTGAAGAATAGCAGAGGGAAAAATAAGAACAGATAAGAAAATTGATCTTGCAGTTAATAAATAAATAGAAATAGATCTATATAAGCAATGAAGTTAATAAAAAAATACCTATATTATTATTCAAGTGATAACTATTTAGGACTTACTAAGTTGATGGGAAAGAGCCTCAATTATAACAGTTCACTGTTAAAAAGTTTTATTTTTGTCTATCATTGCTAACACTAATCATTTATATCTAATGAAAAGTTTTGATCACTTACTGAGGAATTAGATTTCACCACTTTTCTTACTGAGATACACATGACAAAGTAACATAACACAATGTACAGAATATTCTTACTGAGTGAAATAGCATGCAGTGTCCTATCCGAGACTGGATATCCTCAGGCCCGGCATTGCAGGAGTCCTCTCGAAGAAGTTTCCAGGTTTGACATTGACAGTTGAAAGCAAACAACCCACTGAATTGTGGTTCACTGGCTCTGCTGTCGTCTACACTGCCATTACAAGTCAAAATTCTACCCCCAAAGGTGTAGATCATATGTTTTTCTGAGTCCATACACATCTATCAGAATAAAAAAATAGGTTGAATAGTTTTAGATTGTTCCTGTCATATGTGTTAAAATGAAACCAATGTGTGTTGTTTTAGATTCTCAAAAAAACCTGAACTTTGTCTTAATAACACTACGTACCACCCCTGATTATCATATGCACTTATTGCAATATTGCCAACCACCTGGCACATGGATTTCTAAATACCTTTTCCAGTTTCAATTTTTCCCACTGAGAATAAAATATGTTGGGTTAAAGAGCTTTATGCTTTCTTGAAACTGCATAATTTTTACCACATCAACCAATAAATAATACATGAGGTGCTGATTTGTAAACCTAAGAATGAATACAGGTCATACTCTATGGGTAAAGAGTGATCACACACTCCTTGCAAGCATTCTATTAATCTTGCTACCATTAAATAAGAGAGCAGATATGTGAATGAGTGATACAACTAAATTCATCTCTCTGCATTTATTTTACAAAACTCTTCAAATTATGTTAAAAAACAGTAAAACAAACAGACATTTGCAACAGTCTCCAGACTGACTTCTACCGTGTGATGAATCTTGCCTTTTTTTAACACAATACTATAAATTTAATTTTCTTTGAGGTATGTTATGCAACTCAAGTTCAGAAGCCAAACTTAATTCAACTCAAGATGATAGTTTTTCAAAAAATATCTGATAAAAGTCATTTGTCAAAGATAACAAAAAAGAATTAAATTCTATTTCAAAGAATATATAAGCACAAGTTGGAAATTAGATATTGAACACAAGTGGCATTTATAATTTTTTAAAAAATTGTGTACACAAAACATTTTGCTAAAGCACAAACACAGGCCATTGCATGTTCAATTCTCTCCTCTCATCAATTACTTCTGCTATTCATTTTTTGCAGTTTTTAATAAAAAGCTTTTTTAATAATTGTAAAATTTGGTTTTAAAATTAATATTAAAAAGATTCTAACCAATGTCACCCCAATAAATTTTAAAAAATTAAAATAAAAAAGAGACTCTAGCATCTCCTAATCTTTGCCTACCACTAAAAAGATCCACTCACTTGCCATTTCCCAGGTTTATGGCAGATTTTCATAAATTAAGATGAAAATCTACTATACCTCAAAGGTGAAAACTTAATGAATATGGCTGCAAAACTGAGATAAAGTTTTCATGTCCCTGGCCTCCCAAAGAAAATGTTCTCACTCTTTAATCTTCAATAATCCTATCATTAAAAGCAATACAAACATTCCTGAAGACAACTAGTATGGCCCCATTCACCTACTATATGACTGTCTAGGGCTGCATTGAAGCTGGGTCACATTACCCTGTCCTAAATCCTTAAGGCTTAAGTCTCTCCAAACACCTGGGGATCATGCTGAGAATCCCGAGGGACACACATTACATAAGCCAATTATATTTTCATAAATTCAGAGTTCTACTAATTTTGGCCAATCTCTGTTATCAGGTTTCCTATGGTGATCTAGCCCCTAAATTCTACTTCATACGGCTACAAGGGGATTTTCTCTTTCCTTTGGAGGATATTTAATTTTGATGCGCTTGTTCTCAGTTGTCTGCCTACAAAGGTAACCAGTTTTCTCTCTGAGGTTTTTAGGATTTTCTCTTAATCCTTGGTTATGAAATTTCATTAAGGAAGTATCTACGCAGGGATATTCTTTTTCATTCATCCTGAACTGCACTTGGTGTTCCCTTCGTTCTGCAAACTGTCTTTCTTCATCTTTAGGAGTTTTCTTCATTTTTACCTTGAGTTTGTTTTGGCCAGCATTCTCTTCTTCTAGAACTCTTATTAGATAATATTGGACCTTCAGGACCTTCTCTCTGTTTCTTAACTTTTCTCTCATAATTTCAGCTCATTAATTTAGTAACCATTTTGAGGTGAGTGTGTCCATTCTGCTTTTCAAATAATTTGCTGAGATTTTAAAAAACCTTTAATTTGTAATTTTTCTAGATGTCCTTTATGAATGCAATAGTTGCCTGAATTGCTCTAAAAATATCACTTAAACTTGCCCTAAAGGCTTCTTTAGTTTATACAGTAATTGTTTTTCTTTGTTAATTCTTAATTTGCTGACTTCAGCACCCATCTTAAGGTATTAATTACATTAAAATATATGGATTTTTTTGGGTTGTTCTAGTCCTCTTTATATCTGACAATCACTAGTCATTTGCCTGCTACATATACACTAGCCGGCCTAAAGGGTCTGGGTGGGGAGAAATGAGATGTGATACTGTGAAGGGTTCCACAGCTGCTCTTCAGCTGCCCTTGGGAGTATTGCTCTACCTTTCCAGCTCCAATGCCCACACTCAACACTTGACCTATGGTCAATATCACAGGTAAGTGCTACTCAAACTGAAGAATGCTTTGCTGTTCAGTCCCCCACTGATCATCTAATGTTTGCCGCAGCTCTATAAACTTTGTGGCTGCAATCTTACAGGCTCTAGTTTCTTCTGGTTGGATCTGGTACTATCTGCTTTCTACCTTAAAGGAATTCTCCCCTGCTTCAGGCGCCGCCCCCCGCCCCCCTCACCAAATATTGTTAAGTTCCCAAAGGACATTCTTTTTTGTTTTCAGTGCTATTACTAATGTATTCTATTGTCATTTCATAGGATATGGGCAGGAGAACAGTAAAAGTATGTGTTCAGCCTGCCAGTGATCCACACTGACCAAGGAGAATGTCAATGAGCTGAGATCTCCAATCCTTGACTAAAGTTTCTCCTGCCAATTCTTGGCTAGCTCATATTCCTTTTTCTAGTAATTTCTTCAAAAGGTGGTCCATACTTGATGGACAGTTTCTGTAGATATAAAATCCTTGACTCACATTGTCTTTTCCTACCTTCTGGATGTTGCTCTAATATTTCATGAATGTAGCTATAGAGAATTCTGATACCAGTCTCATTTTATTCCTCTTATAGGGTGACTTGATCATTTTGCTTAGTTTCCCCCTAAAATGGCTTCTTTATATTTGAAATGCACTGTTACTAACATATGTCTTAGAATTGAATGCATAGGTCAACATTTTTCCTTTCTGATTATAATACACCCTTTTGAAATGTGAAATAGTCTTCTTTCTTCAGGAAAGTCTTCTTGAATTTTATTATAAATATTTGTTGTTCCATTATTTTGGTTTCTGTAGTTAACGTCTCCAATTATATGTACGTTGGCTTATTTTTGCCTGTCTTCTCTATAATTTTCTGACTAATCCTTTTCTTAATCTTTATTTCTATATTACCTGCTCTTCTTATTTCTATACTATATAACCCTTACCTATTCTTCATTATGCTCTATGTAGATTAGTTTTCATTTCTGAAAATGCTACTATGTTTTCTTCAGTTTCTTTCCTGAATTTTACCAGGTCTCGTTTCACCTGCTCCTCTTATTTGGTCATCTCATCTGCACAACTGAATTTATGCTTTGTAGTTTTCTTCAAAGTTTCAAGCTTCATTAAACCATTTACCTGTTCGGACACTGATATATAATTTCCATCTGCTATTGTGTGAAGGAAAGTTTTGCTGGTCTTCTTTTTATTGATTTTCTTTAGAGTACCTCTCTAAAAATTCTGTGTTTTAAACTTTTTAAATGTTCATATTTAAATTTGTTTAATTTCCCTGGACCAGATAACAGAAGGTTCCTATGAAAGGGTAATGTTCTTGCTCAAGGACTCCCTCTTCTGTTGCTACTGAATTAAATGGCTTCTTCAAAATGTAGTCCATCTGTGAAGCCCTGTCTTTTTTAAGCTCATCTGTGTGTGTGTGTGTGGGGGGGGGGGGGGGGACGTTTCTATATCAAGACTTGAGCTCCTCCAGTTCCTTCACTAGATATTGCAAAAGGAGCACTGTTCACATTTGTTAAGTTTCCCATACTTTTAGAAGACGGTGCTTTCTGACATCTCCCCTCTGGGCCATTCTGGGTGCTTTGCACATGTTATCTCACTAACTCCCCCAGAGGCTGCCCTGCTAAGATGTACCTCTGCTAGGCTCACTCTACATTCCCAGTTCTCCCCTGTTACATTACTGTCAGCTTTAATACAGGTTCTGAATATTTCAGCTATTTTTGGCTAAACTTACAAGAAATTGGGAGTTGTGGGTTTTCTTTGGCTCCTGGTTTTGCTGAATATGTGACTTGTGTTTGTTTTTTTAATCTTTTTTTTTTTTTTTGGTTTGGCTGTCATTGTTCCTGAAAATCACACAAAGCAACAACATCGAAAGCTTCAGAACTAAGCTGCCACTATGTTCTTAATAAATCCAAAGTTTTAAATTTATTAACTGTTAAATTTAAAATTGCAAAGTAACTTTTTAAAGCATTTTCAAGCCTCTAGCTTTCTCACATTCTTGAGCGTTAAGTGTCAAATCTTAAAGTGTCATGAACAGCCCTAAGTAATTTTGAAGTTCCAACTTATAGCTTTATTTACATGAAACAAAATAGAAACTAGAGGCTTATACAGATTACAAAAGGTCACAGAGCTTGTTATTAGCCTAATTAGCACTGAAATCCTCGTTTCTTCACACCTAGTGTTCTGTTATAACATCGAATCAGTTGAAAACCATACATTTAACAGAACCTAGCTTCCAAGGAACATTTTATTTTATCAAAGTCAAGAGAATCAAAGACCATACATAAGGACAATATTTGTACTTAGACTACCCTAAGCTATTCTTTTTTTCAACTTGTAAAAATAAAGACATAAACATCTTTTGTAAAAGAAATTTGTAACCAGTTGAAAGCAAGAAAATAAATTGTTTCCCTCCAAATGTTATCTGTTGATGTTTTGTTTTTAAAAGATCAGAACCAGTCAAACTTTTTTTGGAGCTCTTATTTTCCAAATGAAAACACTGAAGATGTCACAGGGAAGTGCAAAGCTTTGCAAAGCTCAGTTATGTAGAGCCAGCAGAAGTTCCAAATTCAATCTGGGGAATACTTGAGGACTAATGTTTTTGATTTTCCACCCACCACTTACTTGATAGGCATATAACCCACTCCTCTTTTCCTTACCATTCTCCTATAACAACTAATTGTTAATATAAATATAGCATAAGAATACTTTTAAAGTAATTAACAAAAATATGTAATAAACAATAAATAAAGACTTGGTTTTAACTCATATAAGATAGGAGATAAGCTAGGTTTAAACTAGATTCGATCATAGTTATAGCACCATCTCCTATTTCTTAAGTACTAGACAATGCTATGTTCATCATTATAGTGTTAAAGATTTTTTTGAAAGTTTTCTCTCCCCCACACTCCAAAAAAATCTTTGGACATGGTTTGAATCAAATAAAACTGCCTACAGAATTCAAAGTGGTTACTGTTTTGTTTGAGGTACTGAACTATACTTAACTGGTTGACATGGAGTACATATTCAAATATAGATAAAAATGATAATGACACTGATGGAAATGATGAGACTTACATGCATATTAATACATTAATATTAAAATGGCTTACAATATTGCTATGTGTAGTCTTGTCTACAACATCATTATATGATTTTTTATTGGTGCTGATTTTAAACTTCATCTAGTTTATGTCAAATTTCTATCTGTTTTATAATGTTTGTGATTATATACAAAGGTAAATATATTTCACACAAATTGGAAGAAAAGCTCTAGATTTCAAATTCCTGAATTCATTATAAAGTAATTTAAAAATTTCTTCCAGGAATGTAGAATAAGAAGTTTTAAAAGGGAAAACTGTTATTGTTATGATTCCTAGATATTTTTTATACAACTAAATTTGTTTTTCCTAATATGTACTGCTCCATCTACTATCTAAAGTTTTTATAAATTAACATTTGTGTTCTGAGATCTTAGTATTTTATCCTGCCCTATATAAGAGAAAAAAATTCTAAAGGATAACTTTACAACTACTGGCACAAGTTATTTTTATTTTCTGTCATAGGTATTTGTAATAGAAATCTAAGAGATAATTTAGATTATTAAGCATAACATGTGACATAAACGCCAACAGAAAGTTACCAAGCACTAATTAATTCTACCATATATTTATCTGTGCACCAAACCTGATGATCAAACACCAATTTCGGCCCTCCATCAGCAGCAGTATCCTCACTGAGTAACATCCATGTGTTAGTGTCAATGTCATAACGATAAAAGTCACTTTTCAGAGATTTGCTGTTCCTCACAGAGGAATCCAAATAACGGCCCAATGTGTAGATTTGCCTTCGTTGAATGTCAATGCACATTTTATGACATGATCTGGCACTGGGACCATTCTATAGAGAGAGAGAGAAAAAAAGAAGAAATTAAAAGAATAACAAAATAAAATTAAATGCCTCTTTTTATTGACTTTCATTACAGAAACTCATAGCAAGTCAACTAATATAAGTCCAACACTAGGCTTAAATCTCTCAAGAAAAGCAAAAGAAGTAGAAGATAAAAATCTTTCCTTAGAAATGCTTAAAATCCACCAGGAAAGATGAGATGATCTATTCTGTTCATAACACTTATATGGCTTCTATTACATACTCCATTGCATTTTAGTCATTTGTGCACAGTTTAATTCTCTATTATGTGTTGATCTACTTAAAGACACATTTAGTCCTTTAAAATATTTCTCATCAGAATTTCTCACCAGAATCTAGCACAGATAGGCATTCTAAGAATATCTAGAATCACTGAATTTCATAACTAAAAGGACCCTTTATAAAATCTCTAGTTTAATTATCCCCTTTAAAGACAGGAACTAAAAGCCAAAAGATAAGAGGCATCCTCCTGAAAGCTAGTACACTAGTGAGAGAAGCAGAATGAGAATCCAAGTCTTTGACTTTTTCATCTACCCTTTATATTATATAAAAGTGACTTTCCTGACTGAATAAATAACACAACTAGGGGGAAATAGAAAGAACAGTATATTACAAAAAAAAACCAAAAATCAATTAGTTGAGATAATTTGTATCACAGGACTTAATAGAAGGTAAAAATTATTATAGTACAAACTAAAAGTAGAGTTCATGAGGCGAAAAAAAAGAACACCTTCAATTGGGCAGGATTGAATTAGTTAAAAGATGGAAAAGAAACCAGAACTAATATTTATTAAATATCTCCTAAATTCTGTCTATATTATTACTATGTGTGTGTGTATATTTCATTTAATCTACATAACAACTCTATAAGGAAATATCATCATTTCATAGTCTAAGTAATTTGTCCACAGTCACAAAACTAGAAAGTAAGATAGAGAATCTAAGCCCCAGGACAACCAAAGCAAAAACTATGTTCTTTCCACTATTCCAGATTGTTTTTTTTCCAGAAGAGAAACAAAAGCAAAAAATACACTTACTACAATGTGTATGGTTATGACTGAGATGAACAATTCCTGCTGCAGAAACAAAAGAGTTGAAGTATAAGGCAGAAATAGGAAGCTTGGTGAATGTGACTGACAGAGGAGACTAGATAAAATCTTGTAAGCAATAAATAACTATTATAAGTTTCTAGAGCAGGAAATAAAATAAATAAGTGGTACTATAGGAAGAGTAATCTAGCATTATTTAGATTACTTGAAGTAATAAAGGTATTCAGCATAAAGAACAGTTTGACATTAATGTTATTAACCCATATATTAAGTTTATTTAAATCTGCATTTTAGCCTGGCTGGTGTTAGTCAGTGGTTGAATGTCGACCTATGAACCAGGAGCTCACAGTTCAATTCCCAGTCAGGGCACATACCCAGGTTGTAGGCTCGATCGCCAGTGTGGGGTGTGCAGGAGGCAGCCCATCAATGATTCTCTCTCATTTCTCTCTCTCACCCTCTCCCTTCCTCTCTGAAATCAATAAAAATATACTTAAATAAATAAATCTGCATTTTAGTATTCATACTAATTATTATCCTAAAACTTATATTTAAAGATTTTTATCGAGAAAAATCTTCAATAGATAAGGTGAAAAGTTTTGAGAATTTCTTGTATAATGAAATAATCTCAAAAACAAAGATGGGGTAATATCTAACAAATAAATCAATGCCATACTTCCTAGAATGTGAAATTTTATTAGGAGAGTAACAACTTCTTGCTTCATCTTAATTAGCAAGAATGCTATTAAAATGTTGAGCAATTATAACCTAAGTTTTAAAAAAATAAGATAATAGGAATAAATAGAATAGGAAACAGAAAAAACCAACAAACTTGGTTCTTTGAAAGATTAATAGAATTATAAACCATTTGAAGACTAATTTTTTAAAAAGGAAGAGAAAATACAAATTGCCAATATTATAAATGAAAACAGAAATATCATTACAAAAGTTCACTACAAATTAGAAAGAAATAAGGGCCTAATATAAAAAACAAGTAAAATCTGACAAAGTAGATAAAATAGACATAGTCCTTGAAAATTACTTACCAAAATTGACACAAAAGAAAAAAATCTGAAATCATTATGTCTATTGAAAAACTGCATTTATAATTTAAAATCTTCCTACAAAGAGCACTAGTCCTATATATTTACACTGGTAAATTTTATCAAACACTTAAAGAAAAAATAATACCAAATTTACACAAAATTTTTCAGAAAAGGAAAAATAACTTCCATTTTAAATCTGTACTGTATTCCATTCCTAATTTACTTTATCAGGACAATATAACATTGAAACTAAGTAACAATATTACAAAGGAGGAGGAGGAGAAATAATATACAGGCAGTTAGTAGAGAGACACAAAACTAATTTTTAATAAAATATTATCAAACAGAATGCAGCAAGACATAAAAAAGATATTTTGTAACTAAAGGGTTTATCTCAGAAATGCAAAGTTGATTTTATATTTGAAAAGCAATCAAATTAATTCATCACATTAACAGAATTAAAGGGAAAAACATGATTGTATCAATACATATAGAAAAAGCATTTTTCCTCAGCATATTCATGAGGAAAAACTCACAGCAATCTAGGAATAGAAACTTCCTTAATCTAATAAGGAATGTATAAAAATCCAGAATCTAATTTTCACTTAATGGTGAAATACAGATCCTGCTAGGATCTGAAACAAGATAAAGATATCTAGTCTCACCTCTTCTATTTAACATTATATTGGAAGTCCAAGTCAGCGCAATAAGGCATTAATTTAAAAAATAAAATAGAAAGTTATGATAGAAAAAGAGAATGGAAAAAAGGTAAAACGATTTCTATTCATAGATGACATGACTATTTGATGAAAACAGCCAAAGAAATCAACAAAGAAACTATTAGAAGTGGATTTAGAAAAGTAAGATACACAAAGGCAAAGTTAAAAAAAAACAAAACTATTTACTTCTCTATATTAGCAGCTTGTTTGCTAATAAAAAATTTTGAAGTTCCATTTTTTTTAAAAAATATATTTTATTGAGTTTTTACAGAGAGGAAAGGAGAGAGATAGAGAGTTAGAAACATCGATGAGAGAGAAACATCGACCAGCTGCCTCCTGCACACTCCCCACTGGGGATGTGCCCGCAACCAAGGTACATGCCCTTGACCGGAATCGAACCTGGGACCTTTCAGTCCACAGGCCGACGCTCTATCCACTGAGCCAAACCGGTTTCGGCTGAAGTTCCATTTAAAATAGCATGAAAAATCAAAATATACTGGGATCAATTTAATAAAAAATATCCAAGACCTCTAACATGAAAATTCTAAGAATGCTGAGATATTAGAGAAGATTGAAATAAATGGAGATTTAACTATGTTCATAGATTCCAAGACTATTAATAAGACAGCAATTCTCTCCAAATTGCTTTATAGATTCATTACATTCCCAATAATCCCAACAGTTTTAAAAATGGACACTATTCTAAAATTTTTATGCAAATGTAAAGGACCTAGAAGAATCTGAATAATTTTTAAAAAAGAATAAAGAGGTCCTACATTACCTGGCCTCAAGGAGTACCATATTGGTTTATGAACAGACCAAAAGATAATGGAGCAAAATAGAGTGTCCAAAAAGAGACATATACTTATATGACCAACTGATTTTGACGAAGATCAATGGGGAAGAAGATAGGGAACAACAACTCTCAAACATTTCTGGCAAGAATATAAAATGGTACAACCACTTTGGGAAAGCTTCAACAGTTTCATCAATGGATGCTAAAATGAGTAACAGGATATTTTCATAATCTCAAAATTTATTTATTAATTACAGAATGGAAAAATCCGGAGGGCACCTTTCTTGACCAACTGATCAAAGCTAATATCAGACAAATCCCTTGATAAAATACACTAAGGAAGACCCAATGTCATCTACATGGTATTTCTGCTAAAGATGTCTAACCTAAATGCAATCTTAAGAAAATAGACAAACCCAATTGAGGGTCAGTCTACAAAATAACTTCTTTGTATTCCAAAAATGTCAAGGTCAAGAAAAGGTTAAGGAACTATTCCAGACTGAAGGTGACTAAAGAAACATGACATTGAAATGCAATGCATGATTATGAACTGAGTTCTAGGTCAGGGATAGGGGTTGGGCTGACAGTGGGACACCTATAGAGGACATTACTAAAGAAATTATTGGGATGATTGTCTACCTCTGAATAGGGATTGTGGATTAAATTAAAGCAGCTATTCTCAGTGCAGTCTGAAGTCTTAAAAACACTTCAGGGAGTCCACAAAATCAACGTTATTTTCATAATACTAAGATAAAATTTATCTTTTCGCTCTTATTCTCTTATGAATATAGGTGAAGTTTTTCAGAGGCTACACGACTTTTGATATAGCAATATATTGAATGCAGAAGTGGATATGAATCCAGCTGCCTTCTATTAAACCAAACACTAAAGAGATTTAGAAAACTATAAAACAATGCTTCTTGATGTATAATGGTTATCTCAAGAAAAAGCACCTATGTGATTGAGATGCAAGCTGACTTAGCTGCTTTCCCATGTAACACTATATTTATTGGAAAGGAAACTAACAATCCAAGTAATGTTATTCAGATATTATGATATGCCTGACATTAAAAATAAAGTATGTCATTGTGAAGGAAAATAACTCACAAAATTAGTTGTCAGTGATAAAATGCATTTTTAAATTGAGCAAAAATTAAAAATTTTGAAAACTCCTACCCACCAATGTGATCTTGACACTTCCTCACTATTCTAAAGACTTTTCTAATGACTTCATAGTAATATTAACAAATGTATCATTTTTGGATATCCTATATATTAAAAGCCTAATATGCTGTGTCTGGTCGTCTGTTCAACCAATCAAAGCGTAATATGCTAATGATATGCTAAGACCACTCAACCGCTCGCTATGATGTGCACTGACCACCATGGGACAGTCAACTGATTGACCAGTTGCTATGACATGCACTGACCACCAGGGGGCAGACAGTCAACCAGTCGACCAGTCGCTATGATGTGCACTCACCACTAGCAGGAAGACACTCCAGCGGGTTGCTGCTGGGGTCTGGCCGATCTGGACTTAGCGACACAGGCCGGACACACCCTGGAGCCCTCCTGCGTCCCTCCCGGCCCTGATCGTGCACCAGTGAGGTCCCTCAGCCTGGCCTGAGCCCTCTCACAATCCGAAACGCCTCAGGGGATGTCATAGAT